>NC_058106.1:33558551-34158551 GCF_914725855.1 Thunnus albacares
TGTGTAATGTGACCTCATATAAAATATAACATATACAGCGTCAAAGCGTCTTGAATTGATCCGCTATGCCGGTTGAATCATGTCAATCATGTCTCCAGTAGTTTTGACTCCCACTGTGAAGCTGCAACAAAACCTCGAGAAGAGATGGAAAAAATCTATCTGAAATAAAAGGAAAAGCTTCATCTTCTTCTTCTTCTTCTCCTTCTTCTTCATCTATCCCTCCTTCCTGTCTGTCCTTATCTGTTTCTGTTTGTCTCAGCTGTCTAACACTCACACACAGCGGTGATAAATTATAGATTACCTCCCGCTCGGGGCCATCCATCATCGGTTCTCCTTGACGAACCTGTTTACTCGGCCCCGGGGCGAGCACGGCCCGGGATTCGCCATCGATTTTTTTGCGGTCGTAACAGTAGAAGACGGTGTTTCTAAAAAATCCATTCGGTCTTTTATCAACGTAGGTATGATTAAAGAAGCGAGGCGGAGGAGCTGTTTGGATAAATGAAAGGGTTTGAACCTGAAAACATTCTCAGTGTCTCGGTGCTAAAAGTTCAGCGGAGGGAGTGACTCGTGTCTAACTGAATCATCGAGGCTGTTGGCATGAATGACAGACGTGTCTTTTATCTCCAGGTTGTCTCAAGGTTAACTGACATTTCCCTTATATACAGCAGCCAGGATTTTTAATAAGGCATAAAACAAAGCTGCTGGAGGTCAGGTTCGGTAGGTTAAAGTAGTTTGAATTCAAACTGGTTTCAAATTAAAATGACGTCATCTTGATCATTTCAGCTTATTAAAGTTGTAGTTTTGAACCAGTACCGGATTGGACTTTGTTTCAACAGATAACCAAACGTAAAAGGATCAGGACCAAAGAAAACATGAGCAGGACATCCCTGCTGCATGTTGTTAAAACACGATGGACAAAGAGGAATGTCGTTCTTCCTTCTCATGTTTTGTGCAGCAGGTTTTGATTCCAGTCACACAAACCCAAAAAACCCCAGAATCAGGTAATAGCAGGATGTCCAACTTTTGTGTGGGAGGATGGAGAATATTTATATTTTCAACATGTTCCAGACAGTCTTTGACAAAATACTGCTAAACACAACACTTTCATCTTAATCCTCACGCACAACCCTTTCAAGGGTCGGTATACTGCCTGCCTCCTGCCTTTTGATTAGTCAGGAGAATTGTCTGTTCGGGCTTTTTGTTTATAGAAGTATAGCCCAATCAATACTGGATTTTGAGGCTAATACCAATATAGATAATTTAGAGTAAAAAATGAACGATAGGCCAGTATTTGTAACCTTTTATAGGAGTTTTTTGTAAAGAGTTATGACAGTATAATGTAGAGAAGCAGGGTATTTTTAAGTTGAATTGAAGTTCTCCTAACTGATGTCTGCTTGTGAGGCCAACAGGGAAAAGGATTGAAACGGAGGAAGTGCACATTTTGGTTAAAAATGTTAGTATTTAAAACATTCTCAGGATACAGATGGACAATGGAGATGAAGATCACGCTTCTGTTTGGGTTTGAGGAGTTTGTTCTATGTAAATACTTTTGTCCGCCGTGAATACTCGTGACTATCAGCATCGGTTGTAACTAACATGAATTCAAGCTCTGACCACAACCTCCGCGCTGCGGTCACATCCACCTTCTAAGTTGTTTTGGTTTCATGTCTCTAACTCGTCATGGAAGAGCGCTATATAAATACAATCATTATCATCACAGCACATGTTTTCACTCCATCCGTCTTCTTCACGTTGACGGCAGCCACACATGGATGCTTTTTTTGTAGCTCTCCTCCTCACCGTGTCGCAGCGACAGTCAAATCGGACGCGTTCTGCGCCGAGATCAACCCACAGGATATTCTGTCATTGAGTCTTTGAGCTCTGGCCTGCAGCCTCAGAAGAGTTCAGCCTGTCGCTCTGAGCCTGACATGAAAGGCCGCATTCTCCCCGGTGTTAGTACAGCTGTAGATATAATGTCAGCGGAGCTTAAGGGACAGCTGCCTCTTATCACATTCTTGTACAGTATCTGCTTTTTTTTTTTTTTTTGCTTTTTTTTTGTATCTTTATTATTTGTCCTCTGAAAGCTATCTCTTCATATTTCTCTCTCTCTCTCTCTCTCTCTCTCTCCAGCTCCCAGGGAGTGCGAGGAAGACGAGTTCCACTGCCAAAACGGCTACTGTATCCGCAGCCTCTGGCACTGTGACGGAGACAACGATTGCGGGGATAACAGCGATGAACAGTGTGGTGGGTACACACACACACACACAGAAACACACACACACACACACTGAAACACCAGCGTGTGAGCACGTATTCATTTAAACCGTGTTATAATACAAATATATATTTTTTTTCTTTCCTGTCAGACATGCGTAAATGTTCAGACAAGGAGTTTCGCTGCACAGATGGCAGCTGTATCGCTGAGCACTGGTACTGTGACGGAGACACGGACTGTAAAGACGGATCAGATGAGGAGAACTGCCGTAAGTTACTGTGTGTGTATGTGTGTGTGTGCGTGAGAAAGAAAGAGACAGGCTGAATGATAGTTTATGTTCCTAAAACACATCTTTTTCTCTCTTTCTTTTCATCCATACTAGGTTTTTCTCCAACCAAAACATATGTATTTTTATTCTAGCGGATACATTTGAAATGTGTCGACAGCTAAAACTTTCCATAAAGTTTCACAGTCGTAGATGTTGTGAAGGACTTCCTCCTAGCAAGCTAAGAGGCCAGATTTCTTTCTGTGGTTGACAAGTTTTATTCACACAGTAAATATTTTGAAATATCTTAGTATTTATGACGTATTTTGTTCAAGGGGTTCAGTGTCTTTGTGAGCCATCATCAAATTATTAATACTTGTGCAATCTTCTCATAATATAAAGAGACTCAACACACTTGGTCTTTTGGAACGGCAAAAAAACCCCACATTGATTACCAAAAAAAGTGTGTTGTGTGTCTAGGGAGTCATCTTCAGCTAAGAATAGACAAAAGCTAAGAGTGCTGTTTTATAATCGGGCCATCAGACAATTGATTGGCTACAGTTTTAAAAGTCGTTTAAATGTGAAAGCTGGTTTCCAGAGTCGAGGTGAGAGCATAAGAAAAAAATTGTGTAACATCGCTGAGTTGTGCCGGTCGTGTAGACAGTAAGCTGATTTTCTGACAGGGATCTTTTATTAAACCCATTCAATCCAAAGTCAAATTAAGAAATAATTCCAGCTAACCCAATTTCCACAGCTAAACAAAAGGTCGTTTATAAAACTCAAACAGGACAAACATCTCCGTGTGACGTCAGTCCAGACGCTCTAATCGTAAAAATCTTCAGGCTGCAGCATCATGATTCACGACCGCGGCAGCCAGAAGAGAAAGAAATCTGGATACCGATCAGCCGCACATGAACACAAGATCTGAGAGTAACCAGATTACAATAGAACATGTAAGCATGTCCTGTGTCTTAAAGGAAGGGCTCGCTGCTCCTCTTTCATTTCGTTTCTAGTTTCTGACAGCAGATAAGAGTCGAAGCTTCAAAGCGCCTCAGACGGCCCGACCGCTGCATCACATCTTTTCCCAACATCAGCATCTGTGTAACATGAGTATGTGTATTTGTGTGTTTGTGTGTGTGTGTGTGTGTGTAGCCTCAGATGTGATGACAGCCACCTGCAGCGTGGAGGAGTTCCAATGCGCGTACGGGCGCTGTATTCTGGACATCTACCACTGCGACGGAGACGACGACTGCGGAGACTGGTCGGATGAGTCGGACTGCTGTAAGATCGCTGTCACTCACACGCAAACACGCTTCTGACATTATAGAGACCTTCAGGTGTTTGTTAACCTTGAATCTTCCCCCTCAGTCACTAATCAGCTGTCAGACATCATCAGATATATTCCAGGAGTTAAATCTGAGTTCTAACTTTAGACCGACTGGACGTACAAGTAAAGATTTCACTCTGAAGATATGAAACTTGGTGAAAGTCCAAAAAACAAAAACAAAGCACATTGTTAGTGTAGTGACTGGTCCAGCCTGTCCCGCTGGTGTGCATAAAGTTCACAGTGAGCTTCTGTTTTCTGCTCACACACACACAGATGAACACAGATACGCACAAACACACACACACACACACACTTAAAGATCCATGGCAGATCTCCCAGCTCTCACTAAAACAGTGCCTTGTACAGGAGAAGAAGAAGAAGAAGAAGAAGAAGAAGAAGCTCCTCTGGGAGATCAGTCTGTGTCATCTCCTCTATGATGTCGGATTAGATTTAAACACCAGACGTCTTTCTTCTCTCTCTCTCCATCTCCTCTTCTTCTTCTTCTTCTTCTTGTGCCTCGCTCTCTCCTTCCGTGGTGTCCCCCGATAGTTTCGCTGAACATCTGGAACCAAACCCGGATGACGAGTTGTCGTGTCCTGCAGCTCAATGCAGAGGCGCAACTGAGGTTTAGAAGTACGGTACAGGCTTTAAATCAGGCACGTAAAACTTGCAGGAGTAAAACCTCAGCTGGAAGAGATGTGTTATGCAATATAATGATTATTTCATTATCTATCGATCTGTTGCTTTTATTTTATTAATATTGATTGATTATAAGACCCCCCCCCCCCTCCTCCCCCCATTTTCCAAAAAAGTTTTTGGAAAAAGACTTTTCGAAGATACAACACACTGTCTGGAAAGTTTCCCTGAGATACCATCAATCCAAAGAGAAGAGAGGCATCATCCTTCAAGCCTATAGTAAAAAAAAAAAAGTCAAATCCTTTAAAGCTGAAAGTAAATCCCATATTTGTGCATCTTTTCCACACACACTCTCCTCTCCTCTCCTCTCTGGCTCTTGGAGGAGGTCAAAGTTATTTTTTTTTTTTCTCCCACAGCATTTTTTCGGACCCGTCTGCTCCTCAGCTGCTTTAATATTTATTTCCTCCCTGCAGCAGAAAAAAAAAAACGCGTTGCAAACCTTAAGAAACACCTGCAGGTGAAACTGAGCTACCCAAACACTTGGCCCCTAGCAACCCAGAATGCATCACTCTCTATAGGATCCAATGCTACAGCAGCACACTCTCCATCCAAAAAGAATATCTGAATTTCATGTAACTTAACTTTTCTTTTTTAAGTTCTAAATATTCAGTGTTACACACAGCAAAGTGCTTTAGGAGATGTCTCCAGCGTCCGAGGCCCAGCTGCACAAAATGCAGCTTTAGTGTCAAAACAAACCGTAGTTTCATCATAACATTTATTCTCCATGTTCAGTCGACTGCAGGTCTGGCGCAGGAACAGCTGCTGTTTGCAGGCCGCCGCTCCACAGCATCTGTCAGAACTGGAAAACACTCTGTCTGTTAGATCTTTTCTGTCACTCTATCACACTCACACACACACACATATACACACACACACACACACACGCAGAGTCGAGCCACGGTCCTGATTAACACAGAGTATCGTGTTTCGTTCCTCCTCACTCCGGAGACGCCGCCCGCCGCTGACAAATCTCTCAGCATCTCTCTCTCTCTCCTCGGTTCTCTCGGCTCTGATTTCTTACATATTCATTTCATTCGCTCATTGTCTATAACCGCCCACCCTATCTCTCTCTCTCTCTCTCTCTCTCTCTCTCTCTCACACACACACATACACACATACTCTCATACACAGTGGTCTCCCCCCTTTGATGTGTTTATCTGCAGTGCGATAAGCACAGCTTCAAGGTTTTTGTACCATCGTTTGATCATCAGCAAGGTCATGTTAGTCGAGTGAGCTGCTCTGTTTCTCTTCCGTCTCCTCCCACATCCAGGTTTTTTAATTGCTGCCTCGCTTCTGAAGTGTTTAACTTTTTTTTTTTTTTTTTTTTTTGCAAAGTTCAGCTGGCATCAAAGCTTTCAAAAAAAAGATTTTTTTTTTAAGAAGAGACAGATAAGGCCCCGTACTCCTTAAAAAAATGCTTAGGTGAAAATATGGCAGCACAGATCAGATGTAAATTAGAACACAGATACAAACAAAACATCAATGATGCAGAAAGACTCAAACAAGGTAAAACGTCTTAAATTCTGTCAGCAGAGACTTGGTTGTCACGTAGCAGTGCATGTCCACTTTTAGATTAAAAACCAACACGGTTATTCCATCATGTTTTGATGTACAGAAAGCGGTTCATCCCCTGCTATCCTTCACTCTTTAACCACCAGGTTTTTTTTTTTTCGTCTCCCAGAATCGCTTCAGAGATGCTCGAATAAAAACATCAGTTTTTAGTCTTGTGAATCCAATGTTATGAAGTATTTATTAAAAAGTCTGAAGAGTTCTTGGCTTTGTGAAACATGCAAATAGGTTGCGGACACACGCACGCACGCACGCACGCACGCACACACACACACACACACACACACACAGAGGAGGCATTCCTCAGAGGCATAAGACAGCCCATCCTCAGACAGCATTCCTTGGCATCGAGTCTCCAGACACATGAAGGGCGCTTTGTTAGAGAAAAAGTCTCTCTCTCTCTCTCTCTCCCTCTCTGTCTATCTCTCTATCTCTCTCTCTTTCTCTCTATTTATCTTTATATCTATCTCTCTCCTTCTCTCTCTCTCTCTCCTTCTCTCTCTCTCTCTCCCTCTCTCTCTCACACAGACACATATCCAAAAACACTCACACTTGCATGCCTCGTTACCGCTTGCAAACACTGATACTGCTTTCAGCTGCATAGCTGAGTAGATGAAAGAGCATAGTTGGTATGTTTTGTGTGTGTGTGTGTGTGTGTGTGTGTGTGTGTGTGTGTGTGAGGGGGAGAGAGGGAGAGAGGGAGAAACAAGGAGAGAGATAAAGGGTGGATGAATCATTTCAGTGTGTGTGTGGGCGTCAGTGTTCATCGGCATCCCACGCCGATTCCGGTCGCTTATGAGTCTCTAGCTCTCTCTCTCCCTCTCTCTCTCTCTCTCTGTGGGAGAGCCACCTGCTGTTTTGATCATCTCTGTCTTCTCTCGCCCAGCTGATAAGCCCGCACAGGGATGCTTGAAGCCTCTACCACATCTCTCTTTCTCTCTTTTTTTTTTTTTTTTTTTTTAATTTTTTCGCCTTTCTTCCCCTGCATTTCCTCGCTCGTCGTCTCCCCTTATCTCGAGCCCACTGTAGCTTCGATGGGAAGCCGACTCGCGCTGTCAGGAGGAAACACGTCAAAAGAAATACATACACACGCACACACACACACTCGGGGATTTAAGATGCTTATGTTTGATTCGGCTTTAATCTTCTCGTCCACCTCCAGCCTCATCTGCTGCCAGTTTGAGCTCCACTTTGATCCGATCGCTTGTAGTGATGCGGTGGGAAATTTAAAGGTGGCGCAGCTATGATTTCTAGTCAGAGATGATCATAAGGCAGACAGAATAAACAGAAGCAATTAGTGTTTATGGGGAAAAGAAATATGACTTGTGTGGTGTAAAACATAGTCTTTCTGTGTTTGTTCGTTTACTCTTTTCATTTTCTAGTATTTCTGTGCACAGCAGAATTTCAGCGCTTGTTCTCACACGTATGACAACAAAGCTTTTTATTTTGTATTAGAAGTCTAATCATCAAGTCTATGAAATGTTTGAAAACGGTGGAAAATGCTTGTCAAAATGTCCTTGTTTCGTCTGATCAACAGTCCTAAAGTTATTTAATATACAATGTTATTAAAAGGTTAAAGCAGCAAATCTTCACATTTAAGCCAAAACCGGAGAAATTTTCGCATTTTTGCTTGATACTTTGCTTGATATATGACTTAGACATGAGTTGAATTTGATTAATCAACTAAGCAGTAATCAGCAGAAGACTCACAGGATATTAGACACGTTTATTTTCGTCCCTAAACATGATTTTGGCTTATTTTCGGAAGCCCTGACCCCCAAGATTGAGAAGCACAGATTTTAAGATACATCTGTAATGTTGTCTGCTGCAGATTGTTATGTTTCTAATGTTATTGTGTGTGTGTGTGTGTGTGTGCGTGTGTGTAGCCTCCCACCAGCCCTGCAGATCGGTTGAATTCATGTGCAGCAGCGGGATGTGTATCAACGCCGGCTGGAGGTGTGACGGCGAGTTCGACTGCGATGACCAATCAGACGAGAAGAACTGCAGTGAGTTTTTTTCATCAGTATTACTGAACAGATCTCATTTTGGTGCTCTGTATAGTGTCATGTATCTAAAGCTATATATTTGTGTGTGTGTGTGTTTGTGTGTGTGTGTTACCTGCAGCCACGTCCATGTGCACAGCCGACCAGTTCCGCTGCGGAACAGGACGCTGTGTCCGGTTGTCATGGAGATGCGACGGCGAGGACGACTGCTCCGACCGCAGTGATGAAGAGGGCTGTGAGAAAACCGGTAAGACTGACTGTGGTTGTTATCATCTTCTTTCGCAGAAGCTAAATATAACACAAGCTTCAATCGTAGCCATGACAACGGCTCAGAACAGCCCTCTCCTCTACTGACGAATTCAGTTTTTTTTTTTTTTTTTCTCTTTGGAGAATCACAGTTGCTTTCAAACAATAGACTGATCAGTTTGGCAGTTCCTTCGCTGGTGGAAAGACTCCACCAACCTGCGGACAAACAACAGAAACTGGCCTGTATATTGAGATAGAAACGAACACTGAACAGGCTGCAGTGAAAAGAGGAAGATGGAAAGTTTTTACTCTATTTTTGGATACTATCCACTAGCATCCTGAGCCATGATGGCAAAGGAATTCCAGATCAATTTGCATGAACCTCTTGAACCCTAAAAATGCCCTTAATTTATCCTTAAATAACATTTTTATCCACTTAACAGGACTTAACACAATTTCAAGTCTGTTTATGTGTTTTCCTTAAAATTGCTTTCTGTGTTTGCTTACTCCAGCCCTTCATCCATATGTAATAAATAGTCAAATCCATGATGTCATGTTTGCGGCTGCACAGTTTCATCAAATCACAGTGTGTTTTGCATGATTTTCTATAGTTTCCCTGTAGTCCAGGCTGATGTTAGAAGTCTCTGGACACACTCGGATCTCTATGAGACTTTCGCATAAGTTGTTAATTAACATCCCATCTAGTGACGATGGACTCACTGGTGGGTCCGATGTGGTAGAAGAGGTTAATGAAAAATCCCAATTAAATACTTAAACACTCTTAAACAACGTTGGAAATGTCCTTCAAGCTATAACTCTATTTTTTTGTTATGTGTCATGTATGAGTAACAACATTTTGTTGAATGAAGGGCAGACAGTAGACGACTGATTCTACAGACTGTTGTGTTGTTGTGTTGGACCAGTTCTGCTTGTAACTGTTGTCACAAAGATGCTCTTAAGTTGGGGGTTGGCAGTATGGATAAAATCTTTGTATCACAATCCAGATATATATGGTGATATAGTAACTTTGTTTTTCATTTTTATTGAGAATTACCACATGGGAATGTCTGTTTTTGGCTAATCCAGTGAAATTAATACTACTGACCATCAATTAGCAGCATTACCTGTAGTGGTCTAATACAACCGGTGACATCTAAGTGACAGACACCTTAGTAGAAAAAGCATATACTGTAAAAATCTGTAACAGTAATTAACTTTCCTGTTGTCTCATGGTGTTTATTGTCTTATTAATCAACCGTACTGTAAATAAAGCTTCTCTTTGTCTGCCCACAGAGAACCCTCCTTGTGCTTCGGACCAGTTCCAATGTGGGAACGGACGTTGTATCGGTCAGAGGAAGGTGTGTAACGAGGTCAACGACTGCGGAGACGGGACTGACGAACATCCTCACCACGACTGCCGTGAGTTCACAAACCATCATCTGCACTACAGTTTGTCCTTAAAGCAGGTTCAGTACAGAATCTGTCGTTACTTTGAAGGAAGGAGGCTACCACAATAGTCGTTTGATTAATTATGTCACTTTCATTTCAAATATGACTCAGCTTTAAAAACTTTAAGTGACAACTTGACATTAGCCAAAGGAACAAAGCCTCTTATGGTAGGTTTTATAGAATAAAATGTTTTTACACTTTCAAATGTAATAAGTCTTGTTATTGCATTATTACACATGCATTCCATTTAACACTTGCTGAGGAGTTTTGTGCATTTAGCACATTCAGGCCATTTGATTTGAATCTTTTTGTGTACAAGAGGACTTTAGGTCTGAAAGAAAAAGACTATGAGGTCATCAAAAACATTCGGGTACATCCTCATGGGAGCATGAACAGCAAATGGAAACCAAGATACCTTGTAACGGACTCAATTGTTGGTCAACGTTAGACTTAGTCCTGATAATGGCACTAGAGGAAAGGTTAGACTGTTGGACTGTAGTTGTTGAGATTTCTCGTTCTGGACCAGGTTTACCAATGTCATCATTCTCATACCTCACTGAGGTCTCGGGCCTAAAACATTTCAATGCTCAACACCAGATGAGTCAGATACTCTTTACAGTGTGTGATTGTATTTATACTGAATCAGCATGCTGTGTTTATGTTCTCATAATGTTTCCATGTGGTGTGCAGGTCCACGCTCCAGCGAGGGCAACTGTAACCAGAATAACGGAGGCTGCTCCCAGAAGTGTCAGATGGTCAGAGGACTGGTCCAGTGCACCTGTCACACTGGATACCGACTGATGGACGACGGCAGGACCTGCCAGGGTAACTCTGAGTGTGTGTGTGTGTGTGTGTGTGTGTGTGTGCACATTACAATTGGACATCAGAGTGAGCAGGCTTACAATGTTATTATTCATGACCAGCAGAGTCAGTTGTTCAGTTACTTTGTGTTCTGCTGCCTCTGCATCGCTACTCATTCCTGCCACTTGGGAGATTATGCGTTCAGTCTTTTTATGACGCCGAGTTGGTCTGGGAAAAACGGGGAGTAACATACACTATGTAACATAAGAAGATTAGGACCCGCATTATTCAGTTACTGAATCTTTTATTGCCAAAAACATAAGCTTAAATTTCACATCAGGGAGTCTCAAGGCCAAAATAACAAGTGAATAAAAGCTGTCCATGACAATCAAAACAAAGCAAACTAAGTTAGCCAAAATGAAAGTTAGAACACTCCATAAGTAGTCAAACAAAACAGCAGCTCTTCTTTACTGCGCTTCTTGGCAAGGAGCTCTGCAACTGAAATCATACAAAAGAACACATGAAAATAATGAAGTAAGGGAAAAAAAATAAACGTAAGACAAAATAAAACATCTATTGTTCTAGGACTATCAACCTAACAACCTATGGTGCGGCTATAAAATATATCTCCATGTGATACATTGATGTTAATCAGGAGTTTATGTTTTCACTCCTGTTCGTCATTTTGTCTTTATTTCAGCATGATATTTCCCAGAAGTATGAACGAATTTCCATGGAACTTGTTGGAAAGATTGATTTTGGGCTGAGATGCAATTGATTAGAATTTGGTGCAGGTCTGGATCAAGGATTTCTGCCAGAAGTCCTTGATGAAATATTATCGCCAAAAGTTTATAACTTATGGAGATGCAGTTTATCTAGACTTGATATGTGTTTCCAGATTCTAACGGTGCCTTTGCAAGGTCATGAGATGAATGCCTTCAGGCCACAGGAGTTCAGTTTTTTGAGAGTAACAAGAAGTCGGACGTGTTCCAAAGAGTTTTTCACCTTCAGTCACCTCTGGACACTATATGTCTTGAACTTATTGTTAACCCTGCAGGAGCTTGACGCCAACATCTCACTGTCCTCCCCCCCCCCCCCCCACCCTTTTCATTTCTGCCTCTTTGGTCTGTTCCAGATGTGGACGAGTGTGCTGAAGAAGGCTACTGCAGCCAGGGCTGTACCAACACGGAGGGGGGGTTCCAGTGCTGGTGCGTCCAGGGCTACGAGCTCCGGCCTGACAAGCGCAGCTGCAAGGCTCTGGGTAAAAACCACTGTACTATGTTTCAACCTTGACATGTGACCGCAGAGAGTCGCCGGCTTTTGACCTCCAATAAAAACACGGTTGCATATTGTTTATACTTGCTTTAGCGGTAACTGTATCCGCTCCCTGCTCCGGGGTCTTGGACTCAGAATGAGGTTGGCTCGTTCCGTGGGTCTGGACTAGATTTAGATATGCTGCAGAGGTAGAGTGCAGGCCTGGTACAGCAGCCCATCAATCTACTGCAGACCAGAGTTAAACCCAGGTCAGGACTGTCTGTCAGGCAGCTGCCAGGACCCAGACCCTTCACCTTCACTGAGATTAATGCTCCCTGTTATTAAAACTGATCCTCCTAACTTTTTTTTGTCTCCTTCCTTTTTCGTTACTTCTACCATTATTTGGCCTCTCGCTGTTTTTCTTTCCGTTTTAATTTGCATCGTCTCCATCCCTGTCTGTCTTTCCGTCCTTGTTTTTTTTTTTTTATTCCATCGCTCAGGTCCAGAGCCGGTGCTTTTGTTCGCCAACCGCATCGACATCCGTCAGGTTTTGCCGCATCGCTCCGAATACACCCTGCTGCTCAACAACCTGGAGAACGCCATCGCGCTGGACTTCCACCACAGCCGCGAGCTGGTTTTCTGGTCAGACGTGACACTGGACCGCATCATGAAGGCCAACCTCAACGGATCCAACGTGGAGGAGGTCGTCTCCACCGGCCTGGAGAGTCCAGGTGGGTACTGCGGCCAATAGGAATCAGGTTCAGATGTAGGACAAGAGGCTCATTCATCATGTTTCCAATTTATTCAACTTTCCTGCTTTCTGTCCAACTGCTCTCACTCACTTCATCCATCACCTTGTTCACATGAGTATGACATCAATTTTAGCTCTTTTTTTGTGTGTCTTTGTTTTGTTTTTTTGTCTTCTTTCATGCTCAGTCTCTTGTCTCTTGCTCTTTTGAGCTCTCTCTATCCCTGTTAGTCTTTTTTTTTAATCATCCTCTTGTTTTTTTCTCTCCTCAGTAGCTTTTAGTCTCCGTTGACATTTACTCTCTCTCTCCTTTTTACTTGCTCTTCCTGTCTTGCTCTCTCTAAATTCATTAAAGTTTTATTGGCATCACAGAACATGTTGTAAGCAGAGTAGAGTAATTATAACAAGAAATATACAAGTATAAAAGCGCTTTTTGATTTTACAGCATGTCAGCTTTAGAGTTGTTGGTAGATTTTTTTTTTTTTTTTTTTTTAAACAGAGCCGGGCTTGTTGCTGATCCTTTTTTTCCAGTCTAAACCAAACACATCCTTACTCAAGCTTCATACTTAGCAACATCCATAAATTTGTTTCGTCTCCTGTCCGGTTGTTTAACTATCGAGGACGGCTTTAACTTTAATCGCAACAGACTTGAAACTTTTAACCGGATCGGACAGCGTAGTGATATTAAGAACATGTGCTATAACAATAATAACACGTGTTATTCTTCACTGCACACACATGAGATTGGTATCAATCTTCTCATATCACTGTCAGAAAGTGTTTTCCTTTTAAACAAAATGAGAAACGCTCACTTTATTTAAAGAGAATCAGAAAAAGAGACACAGTTCACCATAAAACATGTTCATATCCTCCTTTTAGGTGGACTGGCCATAGATTGGATCCATGACAAGTTGTACTGGACAGACTCGGGAACGTCCCGTATCGAGGTGGCCAACCTGGACGGAACGCATCGCAAGGTGCTGCTGTGGCAGAACATGGAGAAGCCTCGAGCCATCGCGCTGCACCCCATAGAGGGGTACGTACGAGCACAAACATACACACACACACAAACCGTATAATTCACAGCAGATGCTTTCGAATGTACACACGCTCATATATATATATACATATCCCCTCTGGATGCGTCCCAGTTGTAGTGTAGCAGCAGAGCAGGGATTAAAGTTTGGCAGCGTAGCGGTGCCCACAGGCGAGCATCTGTGTGGAACAAGTATTTCATAAAAAAAGGGGCAGCAGCTAAGTGTGTTTTCCTCCCCGAGCTTCATATGCTGCAGCGGCGGGAGAGAGTTCTGGATGAAGCCCCAGAGAAATTTAAAACTAGAAAACTCATTCAGTTTATTAGGTAGCTCATTTGCATGGGATAATTGAAAAATATCAAAAAAAGTAGCTCTTCCCTCTGAGGCCGGTCAGAACAGATGAGTGATGATGAGGAGGACAGGACTGCTGAGGACAGAGGAGACTTTTTTTTTTTTTTTTTTTTTAAATATCAGACATCTGCTGCATCTTGAATCCAAACAACAATCTGTTTACCTCTTGACTTTAGTGGACGCCATGAGAATCAGCTCATTCTGCTCAAATAGCTTCCACAGGTGTAAACAATTAAACTAACCAAGACTGTCCCATTTTCCTCCTCAGTAAGATCTACTGGACAGACTGGGGCAACACCCCTCGCATCGAGTACGCCAATATGGACGGCTCCAACCGGCGGGTCATCGCAGACACCCACCTATTCTGGCCAAACGGCCTCACCATCGACTACGCCGGCCGCCGCATGTACTGGGTGGACGCCAAGCACCACGTCATCGAAAAGGCCGACCTGGACGGACGCAATCGCAAAGCCGTCATCAGCCAAGGTTAATTCCCCGCCTCGCTGCTGTCACACACGTTCAGTTTTCTGTATTTTCTGGCAACGATCGGATACGGAGAACAACATCAGACCAGGAGTTGGCTCTAGATAGAACTGGGACATTCTTAAGAAATGTGCTGTTTTGGTTCCGCTTATCGTTTCCCGAGGAGCAAAAGACATAACTTCCCACCTCCCACCTTTACGGTTACGCATGTGTTTAGCGTTTACAACATGGCGGACCATGGATAGTGCCTGGAAGTGTGGCTAAAAGTTAACATAACTCCAAAAAAAAAAAAATAGTCCGATATTATCACCTTGTAAACCTGCAACATGAAGCTTTGTCAGTCGTTTTCCAAGAACCTCAGAAGTCGCTGTTAACTGCAGGGAAACAGAAGAGATGTGGTGTACAGAGGGTCTGGCCGGGGTTCAGGTTCTCATAAATCACCACACACTCACACACAAACACACACAAACACACACACACACACACACACACACACACACACACACACACACACACACACAGAAGAATGTGGTAGATATAGGATGCAGCACACTGACGCTACTTCATTATACCATGTGGAGTTAATCAGTGCCATATTTCCATTAAAAAGTATATGTATGTTCCTACCACTGAAACACACACACACACACACACACACACACATACTCACTTCCCATAAATGACAACATAAAGCCTTGCGTGCCTCTGTTTATGTTGTTGGGTCCTACAGTGAAGCCTGGGCGTGTGTGTGTGTGTGTGTGTGTGTGTGTGCGCGTGCACTAAAATTGGGGATCTGGCATTTACAAATGTAAGCAGCTAGCATACTGATTCGTCATTCAACACACACACACACACACACACACGCACACACACTCCAGGCTGCTTCTGAGGCCTCATGTTGCAGTAAGATTTGTTTCCCAGGTTTTGGCTGATAATTTTCATCTGTTTCATCTCTACTCTTCATGTTTCACAGTCAGCAAACGTGCGATCAGCAGGACACCCTGTTCAAGTGTAGGTTTGCGGTGTGATGATTTAATCCAGAAATGATACAAGGGCCGGGCAATGGCAGCAGCCCAGGGGTGTCATGCTGGTGAAGGAGAGTTACAGAGACAGAAACACTTAAAGTTAAGAGGACAGCAGTCAGTTATTGCAGATTTTTCAGTCCAGTTGGCTTTCCAATTTCACATCAATATAATGAAAGTTTCAAGTGTTATTTAACCTCTACTGCAGGATGAAGGTGAGCCGCTGAGTCATCAATGCTCCTCGGCACAATTATGTTTTTACCCAAATTGTGTTTACACACCCAGGTGTCTGTCTGTCTGTCAGCAGGCGAAAAACCACATGATTAGATTTCCATGAAATTCGGTGGACAGTCTTACCTCAGAAAAAGGAACCGCGTCCAAGAAACATTTGGATTTGGGTAATCTGGAGATTTTCAGCCATTAGAAACAAATTATCCCTAGCAGTAGCTGTGAAAGAAACAGACATTAAGTACATTCCAAATTATTGAAGGGCTATCATTAATGGATCATTACAGGGTCAAGAAAACTGTTTAAAATAATTGCAAAAGGTGACGTGAACCACAAAATTCGATGCGTATTACCATGTTAAGGATTGTGAAGCGCGAACAGAGGTTTGAGCCGACAGCACGGCTTCCAATTTAGGGAATTTGAGAAATGAAATGAAAAACACGAGTGTGGAAGTACATCAGTGACAATCAAGAGTGTTTAAGAGTGCAAAAAGAGAGAGGAAATGTTCGATGAGCGCGTGTGTGTGTGCTTCCGTGCCATCGGCCCTTTGAGCTCTCCTTAATGATGTGTGCTCTCAGGATAAAAGGCTGTAATTGGCCCTGTCCTTCCTCCACAGCCTCTGTTTGCTCAGACAACACACAGGACAAATGGGACGTGTGTGTGTGTCTGTGTGTGTGTGTGCATGGTTACATTCTGAGCCGCTGTGCCAAGGAATGTTAACGAGTGTCTATCTCCGTACACCTATAGTTCTCTGTGTGTGTGTGTGTGTGTGTGTGTGTGTCCATCTCCATACACCTATAGTTCTGTGTATGTGTGTGTGTGTGTGTGTGTGTGCTACTTGGATGTGTGCCAGCTCCTCCGTCACTGGAGCTGGATGGCAGGCGGGTGTCACAGATAATGCCGCTATCCTGTCTGCACACCTGTGCACCTTGAGGTGGGGGACAGGAGGACGTAGGGGCGGGGGGGTGTGTGGGGGACATGATCACGGAGGACGAACGCTTTATACTTCAGCGACGCCTCATTCGTAACGAGTTGTCCGCTGCAGTCTTATAGCAATGACAACAGACAAAACAAAACAACGCCCCCCTAGTGGACGAGCTCACGCTGCTGTGCACAGATTGTGAAATTACGCGTGTAGAGCTCTGGCCTGTAGGTGGCGATAGAGGGGAAACTCGTGGTTTCTTACTTGTATACAAGTAAGAAACATACATCACCTGATTGTGGAGCAAGAGCAAAGGTCTGAGTCATCCTCTCATCCTCTGGGGACAATGAATATCCACCTTATTACAGTCTGCCGCAGTGTAATTCTTAAAACTACCAGTTGGAGTCTCTCTACACATTGAGGCTTTCATATGTGACTACATTTTGCATATTTATTTTGGTCTGAACATAGAAAGAGATTGTGTTTCGCTTAAGTACATGCAGTTTTCCACAAACTTCAAGAAAACATTTTCAGCACGAGTTAAATCCCTTGCTATTTATCCTTTTTAAAAAGTTTTAAAACTACATTTTTGGATGCTTCTCAGTCTGATTAATTTATATATGCACCAGTTACCTCCTCGTGTCAGTCGATTTTGCTGTCTCCTCTTTTGAAATCATGCATAGAGTTTTCTCATTTCAACATTTATTTTGCTCATTTATCTATTTTATTTCCATTTATGTGATTACATCATCCTGTCTGCTTTAATAGAGTACGACTTTACAGTTGACATTCAAAGTGTGTTCAATGCAGGCTTAACACATGACAAACCATCATCAATATCGTATTTTAAGTTCGGCATTTTGTAAACAACATAGACGGTGGCGCAGTTCAAAGAGAAATGTGATATGAGATATGAATCACAAAAAGACCACCGCTAAACTTCCCTCATATCGCGGTCCACCGCAATGTAATCCAAGCAGCGTTCTGTCCAGTTGGAAGCAGCGTTTGTGTTGTCTCGTGTGACTTACCGCACCGAGAGTGTGACAGATTCGCTCGAGGCGTGAGAGGACCGGGAGGTGCCACATATAGGTTAAAGGGGACATTATTGTGAAGGCTGGGTGGGACGTTTGATGCCCCGTTGGCCTGCAGCTGCTCTTCCAGCTGTCCCGGAAAAAAAGGAGGCAGGGGAGGGGGGAGGAGGTGGGGGGTGGGGGCGGTGGGGGGGGGTGCAGAGACGACATGGAAGAAGGTGACCGTATCAAAACCAGACGCCTCTGAAGCTGTCGATGACTCAGTGGAGGGAAGAGGGTGTATTATTTGTCTCCCTCATGTTAGGATAAGATCAGAAAGCACACACAGACAGCCAGTATCGCCTCACACACACCTGGACCCGTCTGAGGAGGGAGCAGAACTTAACACTTTTTTTTTTGTTTGTTTTGATTGAAAATTCACCCCTTTTCTTTTCAGAATCCTAAATATCATAATCACAAAAAGTCAAAAAATGAGCCAGCCCTGCACATGGCACAGTGCAAAGGCCAAAAAGTCTAATATTATATAACATATTTAGGTCTAATGTAGTTATTAACAGGCAGCTTTTCATTTACTAAACATTCATCAGGCAAGTGTTTGACAAAAAGGAACCCCAGAGCCTATAGTCACATCAAATACAGCACACCTGTGCTTTGTCACGCTAGTACACATGGGAAATGCAGTTGTAGCCTTCAAGATCCAAAATACACTGTGGGGAAAAAATAGGATTAATCACCACAGAAAGCAACAACTAAATCAAAGTAAGAATATAATATATAATAGGAATAATAAAAGCTGTCATGAAGTACAGTACCTACAATAAAGTGTAGTTCAACTCTCCAACACAATGATAACCTCCATTATACTAATCGTCATACTAAAATTGACATTTTAACAGACCGGCTGTTAGGAGCTGAGTGTGTTATGTATTCAATGAAGTGCACTTTGATAAAATCCTCCCATCTGGTTAGTTGTGCACAGTTAATACCATGAAAGCAGAGATAACTTAATAAAGTGAAGTCAAGACTTTTTTTATTTGTATAGCCCGATATATCAAAACACAACTTTTGCTTCAGGGGTTTTTTTTTACAATCTCTACAGCAATATACAGTGCTTCAGTTAGGGATAAGGAAAAAAATTCACTAAAATAATCCTTTAATGAGGAAGAAATGGAAGAAGATGATGAGAAGATACAATGTGCAAAATAGAACAAACACCCAGCCTGGATAGTGTTTTCCACGTCAGTCAAAACCTTTTAAATGAGACATCAGCTTCTCGTGTCTGGTGTACTGACTGTAATGGAGACACTGTTTCTAAATTACTTCAAACATATATTTGACATTTATGTACTGCAATTTTCTCATGACTTATCGGCCGACTGGCACGCTGATGCTCCAGTCAGGTAAAATCCACCTCTAATCTCTTAACACAGATTTGAGGTAGTAGGGAATTTTTTCTGGAGGCAGACAGGAGTAAAATCTGCTCGTTCACCTCGGACCACAGGGGGATTAAACAAATAGTTTGTCGCTCATAAAACCTATAACTAAATTAAAACGATAAAACTTTCGTCTCACTCCAGCTTACACACACACACTCCTCGCTCTGATCCTCGTGGCTCATTATCATTCTGTTCTCTCACCAGTTTTAGCCATTTACCACTCGAGATTTACGCCGCGCTGTAAAACACGGTCATTAAATGAGCAGCGTTGTTTTAAAAGCCCTGCGCCCGCACACTCGCCGCCGCCACACCACCACCACCACCACCACCACCAACACCACCACCACCACCATTACCGCTCTGTGTAGCAGCAGCAGAAATCACTTTTTCCATCAATTCAGCACTCTAATCCAACTGGCTGCGCCGCTACTCCACAAGAGGAGGATTAAGCTGAAGAGAGAGAGAGAAAGAGAGAGAGAGAAAGAGAACGTTAACTTGGATGAGTGTGGAGGAGTCACCCTGAGCAGATGTTCCCAATGGAGGCAAATCTGTTAGGACTTCCCTGCTGTTACACATGTTAGTATTTAGGCCAGGGGTATCCACTGATACGGGCTGCGAGCACTGATACTGACATTTTTAGGCACAAGTCAACAATTTGTACAAAAGACAAAAGTACTTACAGACTAATAGAGTCAATGCAAAAAAAAGGAGACTTCTACTGTAACGTAGCCAAAGTTTTAAAGGCCCTTGAAAACATACTTTCTCAACCAGCCTCTCTCTAAAGGCAATGGGGCTTTACATGAGCACATTACTGACAAAGTTAGAACAACAAATGAAAGATTCCTGTATTTGTGTTTTCACTGCTACTGCTATATTTAATGATGTTTTTTTTTTTTTTTTTTTTCTAATTTTAACTTTGATTTGTGCGTATTAAGTCACAAAAGACTTTATGTCCTGCCTCTAAGATAAGAAAGTTTTTCAGGTGTTTGATGTGTTTAACCAGTTCAACAAAAAAATCCCAAATATCTAGTTTTTTTTTCCACCAAATCGTTTCCCTTATTAAGCTGAAAATACTCTTGAAACACTTTAATAAAACCGAAACTAATAAGATTGTTTTTGGATTGGAGCGCGCACGTACACACCCCTCTAAGTGGTAGAGAAAAATCTGGGATCTATTACTGTCCATCATATTAAACTTACCCATTAAAATGATTAAAAGCTAAGTAAAATTTGATGGTAGACTCAGATAATATCTGTCCAGTATCAGCCTCATGTATCAGTCTGACTGGGTGTAAGGGCGTCCAGATTCTGGATGGAAAAGTCACATTACTTAAGGAAACCGATGGAGCGCCTCTGCTTTTGGCCGGTCTGGCCACAACTGAACCATATACAGTACAGGCTGATGAGAGGCAGAGTAATTGAATGCAGCTCTGAACGGGGATAATATGACATCAGCCAAGCCCACAGCGCTCAATGGGAGGATGTTTGGAGAGCGTTGGTGGAACAAGCCAATTGCAGCATTTGTTCTTTCCATTTTTATGTTTGGAAAGAGGCCTCAAATTTCCACATTAGCACCGCAGAAGCATTATTTTTTTCACTCATTATAAAGGTGTCAAACTTCACTCCTTTCTTTGTTTACTTTGATAATTACGTCCCTCAAAAAAACAGCTCGTTCTTTAATGAGTTGTTGCTGGTTTTGTCGAACGTTTCGGCGGGCGTCTCTCAGCCTTTCTGAACTCTCTGTTTCCGTCTCTTTAGGCCTTCCCCACCCGTTCGCCATCACGGTGTTTGAAGACAGCCTCTACTGGACCGACTGGCACACCAAGAGCATCAACAGCGCCAATAAATTCACCGGCAAGAACCAGGAGATCATTCGCAACAAGCTGCACTTCCCCATGGACATCCACACCCTGCACCCCCAGAGGCAGCCTGCAGGTCTGTACATAACCATGTTGGAAGCTAAATGCAATTTTTAATATTCCTGAAATGTCTCCATAGATAATTGGGCGATTAGACCTGCATGCAGGTGTAAGGTGATATTGTAACTCTGTTGAGGCCAATTTCTCCAGAACTCACTGTTCTGTGTTTTTTAATAAGTTGTATCAAAGTTTGTGTTGTTATGGCGACATGTTTTGCTTTCGTTGCTGTCATATGACTGCAAAGTCACAAAACTGCGACTTGGACAAATAGTCAGATAATGGAGGATTTCAATGCTTTGTTTTGATCTCATAACCAACAGCAGCAAGAATCATGTTAGATTTACTAATCTTTTCACTGAGGGTTTTCAGTCAGAGGCAAAAAACACAAAGTAATCAGTCATTTAATCTATTAATGATCTGAAACAAACTGTTTTTGGGACTAAGCTTAGTGATTTTACATAGGTTTTAGATGTGTTTTAATGTCTGTGCTTGGTTACAAAAGAATCACTGACAATAACACGCTGTGCAGTTTATGGACAGAAGGCAGTGCAGAGATATTATACTGTGCATAATGTCAGTTTGTCAGATAGTTTAAGTGAATTCAACAACCATGCTTGCAGCCTGAAGCAGTAGAACATTTCATGCAGCAGGCAGGAGAACAAAGTGCTGGACAACAAAACATCAAACAGGATGAACTAGTTGAGGTCAACACGTTTCCTCTACTTTAAGTGTATCACAGCGCACATGAATGGAATCTTTTTCACACGGTGGCAACCATAGAAATGATAAAATCATTTGTTGCACTAGTGTGAGACCCTGTGGTGAAACTGGCCCAGTGGAGTGCTACAGCAAAGACTTGTGTTCTTTGCTAACAAAGTGTGTTGAACTTGAGTTGTGGCCAAGAGAAAGTTTTGGTTATCATGCTGATAAAATACTGTAACAACCTGACACTGTTATGAACTGTGAGCTGCCTCTGTGCTGGCAGGAGGAGATCAGGCAATTTTTTTTTTCTCTGGTGTCAGATGAGATTCAGTGAGATCATGTGAAACCATGTCAGAGCTGAAATAGATTTGAGCTCTGTGTCAATCACACAAAACAAAAAGGATTCAGAGCTAGAGTCCAGTCACACTCTGTGACATTTAGAATAACAAAAGACCAACGCTGTGAAGTTGAGTTATAGTTTATTTTATTTAGGAATAAAAAACTGCAGTGATACAAATGTATGTATTGACAGTATGAAATGCAGGTTCACTGTATTGCTATATAGTCAAAGAAAGAGTTTGACATTTTGGAAAATACACATATTCACTTTCTTGCAGAGAGTTAGATGAGAAGATGGCTATCCAGTTAGCAATTAGCTTAGCTTTGCATAAATACTGGAAGCAGATGGGAAACAGCTAACAGCGGCTCTATCCAAAGTTCAAAATTACATCTACCAACACCTTTAAAGCTCACAAACACACCATAACTCGTGTTTAATCCGTACACAAACAAAATTGTAAAATTCACAAGGTTTTATGGACAGATAACTCTACACATTCAGTTGTTTTTTTTACCAAACGCATGTAATTTTTGTAGTTATTATAACACATTCCTCACAATCTGTATTGAAGACTACAACAGAACTATATACTATGAAATATAGAATCACTACATCCCAAGATTTACGCAATGAAATCAATAAACACGTCATCATGTAAGATAAGAACAGTTGTAAACATGATGCATATCAGACCGATTTTGTAAAAAAGAATAAGCTTTGTAAAAATATGCACACAGGAAACATGAAGAGAAAGGGGGGAGGACGCCGAGTCAGAAACCGCCTTTCCGACGTAAACGTTTGTACACTGAGCTGTGTGTCTCCGTCTGTCCTGTAGGAGGCAGAAACCGCTGTGGCACCAACAACGGAGGCTGCAGCCACCTGTGTCTCCCCAGCAACAAGACGTACACCTGCGCCTGTCCCACCGGCTTCAAGAAGGTGGACCACCACAGCTGTGCCAACAGTGAGTCCCTCAACACCTTAAATTTATAATATTCATTGTAATTTGGTTAATTTAGGGCTATTGTATGTATGTATTTATTCTTATTCATTTATGTATGTAACAATAAATGCCAAAAGCAATTATTTTAGCCATTCTGCACTTTACAACAATTATTTAACTCAATAAATCTGGTGCAATATGAGGAATATGATGAATTTTTTTTATCTTCTTTCTGAGGATCACTGTCTTTAAAGAGTTCATAAAGAGTTAAAAATTCATGTATAAAACAAATCCTCAGCAATACTTTCAGAGAAGATTGCAAGGTTTTACTGATTCAACAGTCAGTCAGTTCTGAGAAGCTAAATAGGGAAGATAATCCTGTAACATGCATTTAATCTCTCTGATCAGCCTGGCAGTTGAGGTGTAGGTTGTCAGAGGAAGCAAAATTGTAGAGGGGAAAAAAAAAAGCATGCATGCAGAGGACATCCACCAAAAGTGAAATTTCAACTAATGAAAATTTAAAACGAGTCAAATTATATGTTACGGTTCAGTGCAGCTTGAGAAGTGCTGAACTAAAATTGACTTTTGGCAAAGTTTTTAATGATTCTTTTTTATGTCACTTACACACCCTGTAGTTATAAAAACATTTACATTTTATCATCATCATCATTATAGATAATTATGTTAGGTGAAAGGTTATGATTTATGATATTAATCACTCGGTTTGGTTAGATTTGCCCTTTAAAGGCTGTTAGTTTTCTGTGTGTTAGTACTGTTGTGCTGTGTTCACTGTTGACCCCCACTGTTAAACCTAGAAGACTGACAGAAGACCTTTGGTCTTTAATCAGGTCTTGACAAGTTCCTGCTTTTTGCCCGAAGGACGGACATCCGACGAATCAGCTTTGATACAGAGGACATGTCCGATGATGTCATCCCTCTGGCTGACGTGCGCAATGCCGTGGCGCTGGACTGGGACGCCAAAGACGGTTACATCTACTGGACAGATGTCACCACTGACTCCATCAACAGAGCTCTGTGGAACGGCACCAAGCAGGAGGTGAGTGAAAGCTACAGCTACAGACTGACTAAATGTAGCACTGAAATCCATTATTTTTTCATCTGTCCCTGACTTTTACAGAGCAGAGCAGAGCACCTGCATCACAAGAGAGCAGGAAATAGATTTATGCAATATCGCCATCTACTGGGGGTGATGCAAAAGTGCAGCAACACAAAGAAGATGCAGTATGTGTAGAGTTGAGTTGCTAATAATAGCAGCTAATTCAGTTCAGTTGACCTTAAAAATACAGCCTCCTACCAGGCACAGTACAAATAACAACAGACCCCATATACATAAAATAAAAATCTGTACCAATATGGTTTAAAATGATAAATGTTCACATTTTCACTAATTATAAAAAGTTTAAAGTCAGTTCAACACAAAATAGAAGAATTAAATTAAACCAAACAAAAGCTGCAACAACAGAAAACTGTAATAATAATACAAGAAGTTATCACTGTTCTATTTACACCTTTAATTTATCAATTTCAACAGCAGATCTTTTTTGTTTTTGTTCTCTATCTCTGTTATATAAACGACACCAAATATCATCTGTCTAGGTTTACTTTTGAGCTTGGATCTAAACATGTCTAAGAGCTCAAAACCTCAAGATGTAACCTAAGACTGCATGGAAGCTAAAACAGTAGAAATGAGATCTTTGTGGTCCCTGTTTTTTCAGGTGGTAGTGGACACCAGTCTGGAGAGCCCAGCAGGTTTGGCGATTGACTGGGTGACCAACAAGCTATACTGGACCGATGCTGGTAAACAGTCTCACTACACATCTTTACACTTAAAATCATATTTCTGCTGTATTATGTACAATCATTTGTGTGACAGTGTGTGCTCTTGAACCAATCATGTCATTTCCCGGGTTGCTCAGGTACAGATCGTATCGAGGTTTCTAATGCAGATGGGAGCATGCGGACTGTACTGATATGGGAGAACCTGGACCGGCCAAGGGACATTGTCGTCGACCCGATTGGAGGGTGAGATGATTGAAAAGGTTTAATAAGTTGATATATGAACCTGAACTTTGCGCAGCATCTCTCATGTTTTATTCTTTCTCTGTAGTTTCATGTACTGGACCGACTGGGGTGCCAACCCAAAGATTGAACGTGCTGGAATGGACGCTTCCAGTCGCATTGTCATCATCTCATCCAACCTGACATGGCCCAATGGGCTCGCCATCGACTATGAGACTAAACGCCTGTACTGGGCCGATGCTGGCATGAAGACTATTGAATTCGGCAACTTTGACGGTTCTGACCGACAGGTAACGGGTGCTAATCACAGGGTCTTGAAATTGTAATGATGGCAATAATGTCTTAACAGCAACTTGAACTTAATTATTTCACTGTTTTGTGACCTGAATTATTAGTTTTTCTGTTAATGCGGAATCAACACTGCAAATATATCTTTGGAAATAATCGTAAATGTCACTTGACCTATTCTCCTGTTTTTGCATACAGGTTTTGATTGGCAGCCAGCTGCCTCACCCCTTCGGCCTGACTGTACACGAGGACAAGCTGTACTGGACAGACTGGCAGTCTAAGAGCATCCAGAGCGCTGACAAGCTCACCGGCTTGGGACGACACACTTTGGCCGAAAACCTGGAGAACCTCATGGACATACACATGTTCCAGAGACACCGCGAAACAGGTCTGTGTGTGTGTCCACATGCTACACCAAGTCTGAATAGCAGTGGCACATTTTTTTGTCTCTGTACTCCAGCATATAGAATCAGAAATGAAAATATAACCATGAGGTTAAAGTGTTGAATTTAGCTTTAATTTGAGGTTTTTTACATCCACATCAGATGAACAGTGTAGGAACTGTAGCCCCTTTTTACACAGAGAACCCCGATTTTTTTTGTGAGTAGAAAGTAAATGTTAACATACAAACATACACTTAAATAAAGTTTTCATATATAATATTAGGTGTTAAAAAACACCTCCAAAAATCCTTCATCACTATAAACTCACAGTTACTGATTTCAAGTCCAATGTGTGACAGTACAGAGAAAAGAAAAGATAAAAAAATGAAAAATGTAACACTGGCCTTCTGTTTATGGAGAATACTCTGTGTTCTGTTGGACTCGTGTAGTCTCTTGTGACAAAGGGAAAAAAAAAAAAAAACCTCCTCCTCTCACTTTCTGCTTTTCTGGTTTTTGACGCCTTTTCCCAGAGCTCAGATGTGTCTGCTGTGCTGACACTGGGGGGGATTACAGGTAAACTGGGCACAGATCAGTGGCTGAGAGGGCAGAAAGCCTCAGGGGCTCATACCAAACTGAAACCTCACTGATCTCACTGCTATGTAGGGCTCTCCTGTGCTTCCTGAAGAGTTTCACTGTCTGTATCCGCAAGTTGTGTGTTTCTGTTTTGTTTGCTCCAAATTCCCCAATTCCCTTTGAAATCCTTGCCTCTAAGCTGACCTAGAAAGGAGGACAGTGGGTGAGCTGAATCTGTTTGTGTGTCTCCATCTGTAGTGCGTAACCCGTGTGCTGTGAATAACGGAGGCTGCAGCCACCTCTGTCTCCTGGCCCCTGCTCCCAAAGCGTCCAGCTGCGCCTGTCCCACCGGGATTAACCTGCAGACGGACGGAAAGACCTGCACGCCTGGTACAAAACGTCTTTTTGCATTTCGAAAGTTAGAATGGATCCATCCGCACCTGTGATTAACCAGCAATTCTCACATGATCTCAGTAATATTCAGGATTTTGTAAGTGAGGTGTATGTGAATAAAGCAGATAAATGCTTTGATCATCTACAGATGTCCTATATTTTGTTTACACGGCAGCATCTGCATCATGTCGAAACCTTTGCTGCCAAGAAGATAAAAGAATGTCAGCCCTCTCTGTTTACTTACAGGAAGGTGCTGTGATGTGTGGAAAAAAAAAAAAACTGATGTGCTGTGTGTGTGTGTGTGTGCGTGTGCAGGAATGAGCAGCTTCCTAGTATTTGCACGGAGGACGGACATCAGGATGGTTTCTCTGGACATCCCCTACTTTGCTGATGTGGTTCTTGCCGTCAACAGCTCCATGAAAAACACTATTGCCATTGGCGTCGACCCCAAAGAAGGTTTGTGTGTCTTCTCAAAGTTTTAAAAGGTCTGTTTCAAAAAAGACTAGTGATGTATAAATGGAGTCCTTACATGTGTATGTGGCGCCTCCTACAGGAAAAGTGTATTGGTCTGACAGTACACTGAAGAAAATCTGCAGAGCCAACATCAATGGAACAGCAGATGAAGACATCATAGCTACAGGTGAGGAGGAACGCTTACATGTAAAGTACAATGCTGTCTGAGTCCATCCAGTGATGGTGTCATGACTTGACCTCTGTCTCCTTCTGTGTCTCCCTCTGTAGGGTTGATGACAACTGATGGTCTGGCGGTGGATGCTGTTGGCAGGAAGATCTACTGGACGGACACAGGAACCAACCGCATTGAGGTTGCTAACTTGGACGGCTCCATGAGGAAAGTTCTTGTCTGGCAAAACCTGGACAGCCCTCGAGCCATTGCCCTCTACAATGAGATGGGGTGAGGATGCTTATAGATCAAACATAGTGAATTCCACTTCAGCTTTCATAAAGTTCTGTTAAAGGAATAGTTCAACTACATGTCTAATATACCATATGCTGCTCTCACAGTCCAGCTTTTTCTCATCAGATTATCTCTGTCTTGTTTTCAGCCTTCTTACACTTGCTAACCTCTCCCTCTCTCTCTCTCTGTCTCTTACAGTTATATGTACTGGACAGACTGGGGAGAGCACGCTAAGCTGGAGCGCTCTGCGATGGATGGATCAGATCGTGTAGTGCTCATCAGTAACAACCTTGGCTGGCCCAACGGCCTGGCTATTGACATGGCCGGCTCACAGTTGCTGTGGGCTGACGCTCACACCGAGGTCAGTGGTGGCTGCCTTTGATGCCCACACAACTCCTCAGCTACCTCACTAATCCTAAACCATAGAGGAAATAAAGCCTTGGCCTCTTTGTTTTGAGGTCTTATAATGTTGTGGATGTTGAGGATCAGGTCACTCTGGATCAGAAAAACTAAAAACAAAGCATAATAAAGTAAAAACATGCCAGAACAATAAAATAATTTTGGACAATACAAAGAAAAAAGCGGTTAAATCCATAAAGATGTACCAGAGAGACAAGACATGAACTCATGAACACCACTTGGTGCAAAAAATGCAAGGTTTTTAAAAATTCATGTTTAAAGGTTCAAATAGTGTAAACATCAAGTGGCTAAAATGTGAAAATGTTAAACTGAAAGGCGGCAAACATGGAGTCATGTACTCATTGTCTTTCTCATCCTCTCCCAGCGTATCGAGGCCTCCGACCTGAATGGGCAGAACCGCCACACCCTCGTGACTCCAGTCCAGCACCCGTACGGTTTAACCCTACTGGGGTCCCACATCTACTGGACCGACTGGCAGAGCCGCAGCATCCAGCGGGCCGACAAGAACACCGGAGCCAACACCATCACAGTGCGAGCCAACTTGCCGGGCCTGATGGACATCCAGGCTGTGGACAGGGAGAGGCCACTGGGTGAGTCTGAAGACATAAAGTTGATTTTTTTCACAGGTGAACTGTAGTTAAGCTCAGTTTGAGCTTTGAGCCTACACGTTTTTAATAGAAATCCAGTATTACAAACCGAGGATGTGGTGTTTGAAAGGTGTCTGCATTTACAGAGTTGCATTATGGAAAGCGTCTCTCGTTGGTCCCCCGACTTTATGGAGGTGCAATACTATATCTCTAGAGACTGCTTTAGTGCCACCTCATGCTTGCTCTTCCGCATACTGCTACTTGCAGTATGAATGAAAGAATATTTATGTTCAAAATCAAAGCACTGTATTGCCTTTGGTTTCATGTTTTTAGAGGAGCCAATTGAACCACAAACAAACACGAGAATGGAGGAAAGCCTAGTAGTGATTGACCCTAGCCACCTAGAGCCGTTTAATCTCATGGACAGAAATTACCAGAACATAAACAAGTCAAACTTGGAGGAACTTTAGTGTTCATTTTAAATTTGTTTGTCTGTATTTACTGCGTTTGATTGCCTGAAAATACAGTAACTGCTGTTGATAATTATTATGCTTAGCTTGCCAGCACATGATTTATTGACAGGTGATTTTGTGTTGCCTAGAAACAGCAAGATACCTCTGTGCAAACAAAATCTGCTGCGAGTACAAACATATTGTTAGAGATCACCTCTGTCTCTGTGCATCATCCCTTCTGTCTCTGGCCTCTCCAGGTTTTAATAAGTGTGGCAGGAGGAACGGAGGCTGTACTCACCTTTGTCTGCCTCGTCCCAACGGTACATCCTGTGCCTGTCCCACGGGCATCCTGCTCAAGGGTGACGGTAGGTCATGTGACGACTCCCCGGAGACATACCTGCTCTTCTCCAACCGTGTCAGTGTGCGGAGAATCTCCTTGGACACCAACGATCACACCGACGTGCACGTACCGGTGCCCGAGCTGCACAACGTCATCTCTCTGGACTATGACAGCGTGGACGGAAAACTTTACTACACCGACGTCACCTTGGATGTTATAAGGTATGAACACACATGAAAACTCTATCCTGCCACGTATCGTTTAACTTTTAGTATAATCAAGGTTATTTTATTTCCTCTAATCAAATAGTTATGCACTGTAATGTTCACCTTTTACTTTGTTTTTTAGGCGTGCTGACCTGGATGGTACTAACATGGAGACCGTGATCAGCCAGGGCCTAAAGACCACAGACGGACTGGCTGTGGACTGGGTGGCCAGGAACATGTACTGGACCGACACTGGAAGAAACACCATCGAGGTGGCTCGACTGGACGGAACAAGCCGCAAAGTCCTGGTCAACAACAGTTTGGACGAACCCAGAGCCATCGCAGTGTTCCCGAGCAAAGGGTAAGAGACGGGGAGTGAACATGACACGATTTAACATTTTTAAGAAATAACTCACATAATAGACTCTTGATGCAGTATAATTTCATAAACTGTGCAATTTCTTCAGCATTTATTGCTTTTTTGGAGCTGTTAAAAGACGTTTTAATAACACTGAAGTTGAAGCAAATGCTAAAGGAGGAGTCGTACGGCTGCAGGTATCTTTTTTCCAGTTTGCTTCTCTTCTCACCAGTTCTACCTTGTCTCTGCAGGTTCTTGTTCTGGACTGACTGGGGTCACATTGCAAAGATCGAGCGATCTCACCTGGACGGGTCGGACCGAAAGGTTCTGATCAACACCGACCTGGGATGGCCCAATGGTCTCACACTAGACTACGACACACGCAGGTCAGACAGAGAAGCATGTTTGGGGGGGGGTACATCAAAAAGTATATCTGCAAGGACAACTGAACATACAGCTGAACAATAACTGATCATACTGAGATTAATACACTTAACTAAATTATTTGTTGCATTGACAGAAGAGCATACAACAAGCCCACAAAGCTACTACAGTTATTTGAATCAACATAAAAGTATAATTTATTCCTGGGATATTGTATTATATTACATTTTCTGTCCACCAATTAACTTCCTAGCTAATATTAGCATTTTTTTTTTTTAATTTCATCCTTACACGCTAACTGGACACAGTGCTAAATGCTAACATTACAATCAGCATGTTAATATTCTAGCGTCTGTGTTAGCATTTAGCCTAACTAACATTCTAATTGTTACAAAAACATTGCACATTAACATGCTAACATTAGCATAACTCAGCTGTACTTGGAGCTTAAAGCTAACGTTACTTTCTGAAATGTTAACATGCTTAATATTAGCATGTTAGCAAGTGCTGAAGTGATGAAAAAGTCTCCAGTAGAGGTGAGCCTGATGAGCTGAGTTTGAGTTCTCCTAAAATGGCCACCGTGTAGAGGATAAACATTTTAATTTATCTTCTCACACCGACCTCAGGCCACAGTTTACATTTTTGCCATTTTCTTAGATCCCAGCCCTGGCGATAAGGATCTAAGAAAAGCAAAGCTATCTCTCAGTTTGTCATCCAGTCAACAGTTTTGTTTTCTTGTGTGTACTGAGGATTACAGCATCACAGGATATTTAAAGTCCTGTTTTTACAGTGCAGTCGGAAAGTATTTAAAGTGTATTTACAGACTGAAGTGTGTTTATGATTGTGTGATGTTTTCTGCAGGATATTCTGGGTGGACGCCCACTTGGACAGGATCGAGAGTTCCGACCTGAACGGGAAACTGCGTCAGATCCTCGTTAGCCCGGTGTCTCACCCCTTCGCCCTGACTCAGGTACCTCCCCCAACCCCCTTAACCTTCAGCTGTCAATCACTGGGCTGACCCTTCCTCCTGGCTGCCTCCTCCACTCACCTGCTCTCTCTCACTCATCGGCTCACCGTGTGACTCCCACTGGTCATCTCTCCGTCCTCCAACTCATACTGAACTCATTCGACTTAACCATTTCTTCTACTTCCCTTCCACTCTGACCCTCATTTTTCTTCCTCCTCTCTCCCTCCCCTTTCCCTTCCCCTTCTTCCTCCCGTCCCCCTGCTCCTTGTCTGTGTTTTTCCTCTCCTCTCTTCTTCTCCCTCGTTTCCCCAGTTGAAGCCGGTGTCCTCCCCTCTAACTCCTTTCTCCCGACTCTCGCAGCAAGACCGCTGGATCTACTGGACGGACTGGCAGACTAAGTCCATCCAGCGGGTGGACAAACACACCGGCCGTAACAAGGAAACCGTGCTGGCCAACGTGGAGGGCCTCATGGACATTATAGTGGTATCACCTCACAGACAGACAGGTAAGGAGGCTTTTTCTAGGAGACTCATTCACCTGGCAGGAGAGACACCACAGAGTGTTTGGTTGGTGAAGTGCTGAAGCTATATGGATATGTTTAGAGACCACACATGATAGGCAATGAATGCAGGTACAGGGCACGTCACAGAATTAGAGAATAACATGGTGGAAGAACACAATAAAATCAACACATACCCAAGCTGAACACACAACAAATTACATTTTTTACTGCCTTGTGTATGAGGAGTATTGAAGGAGGATTGGCTTATGTCAAATACTTTCAATTTCTTTCGATTAATCAGTTATCGTTTAACCTGTGAATCATCAGAAACTAGTGAGAAATGCTCAATATAATTTCCCAGAAGTCAAGGAGTTGTCTTCAAATGTCTTGTTTTGTCCGGCCAACAGTCCAAAACCCAAAAATATTCACTTTACTGTCATATATGACAAAGAAACCAATGAATGTTTGGCATTCTTGCTTGAAAAAGTTACTAAAACAATTTTTTTGTCTGTTGAATAATCGATTAAACAACATTGCAGCTCTATTCAGTCGCTCTAGTGTTAAAAACATAAATATGAGCCTCTTGTAATTAGTTTGAATTGCATTTCAATTTGCATTCTCTCATTTAAGAGCGTCGAAACCTTCATTTTCCAGTGTCACGGTGCTGTTACTTCATACCAGCCAAATTCAAATGTCATCGCTCTCACTGTAGAGAAGTAATCCAAACTAAAGAAGGAATTCAAGTAAACCCCTGAAGACTGTTTGGTGCTCGGTGTGAATATGCTCTCTTCTCTCTTTCAGGTACAAACCTCTGTGGAGTGAACAACGGCGGCTGCACTCACCTCTGCTTCGCCAAGACCAACAGTTTTGTGTGTGCGTGCCCTGATGAACCAGATGGGCGACCCTGTTCAACTAGTGAGTGACAACTGTGATTGTGCAGCGTGTGCTCAAGTGTTTTATATGCTGATGTTTATCTTAAAAAGACCACTCACCAGTGTTTTTTTACATGTCTTAGCCCAAATCACAGATACTTGAGCCGATAAGAAATATGAAAATGTAGTTACTATCTCAGGTTTAAATAAATGTACTGATATTGACTGAAATAAGGGTGAAATTAAGATACTGTAGCATCAAAACATAATTAAATGACTTAAGAATTTGAATAAGTTACTTACAACACTTAAGTGTGTTTTTGTGAAGTGACAAGTTTCATGTTGGAAAAGCATTTATAATCTAAATGACAAAGGTATGTTTTGGAAAATGAAAATGGTTAACAGTGAAGTACTATGAGAATATAATATATGAGATATGACAGGAGTTTCCTCTGTAGAGTATAAGACAATGTTCAGATCTCACCACACACCAAATCTCTAGAAGTTATTTTTGAGGTAAATTAAAGGAGCTATTTGTTCCAAAAAAAAAACACTCTTATCTCACATTCAGAAATAAAGAATAACATCTATAAGTCTGATGTGCAGTGAGGTCTGAATTTTTACAATAATGTATACGTGTATACAGGTACTGATCCTCGTGTTTTATCAGTTTCAGGTTACGTCCCCACTGCTCCTGCCAGAGGAACCAGTAGCACCCCCATCCCTAACAAGATCCCCAAAGCTCCAACAGACACACCACACAGAGGACCATCGGTGGTCAAGTACGTCTGTTTGTCCATTTGAGTTTTTAACAGGAATGTTTCTTTGTTTCTTTTTCTTTTGCTACAAAATGTATTTAATAACTTTGCTCTGTTAAAAGTATCTCAGCATACCTTCACATATCCCACTGAGAAACACAGCTGTAAACCTGTTCTGTTGCCCAGTATGTTGGTATCATTGCTTTAAAATGTTTTTCAAACTGAGGTTCCTTTCAACTTTGTTCATAAAGATACAAGCTCTTCCCAAAGGCCCCTAAAGAGAATTATCTTCAGGAAAAATTATATCATGTTTTGACTCAATAAGGTCATGTTGGACTAATTAACAGCCAATAATAAGCAAACTCCCCTGAGCTATATTTTCTCAAGCTGTGTTTCTGTCTTATTTTTTTATAGCTGCACTGACAAGAACCTAAACACAGAAGGCTGCTCAACGAGCAACGTGGTGACGGCTCCTCATGGTAAGTATATAAAAACGGATCTCTCCTCATCAGTTTGCTCTCTACACTGTGGTCATAAAGGAACACACTTGACATTTGGGAAATCCAGGTTTACCATCTTTATCACCCACAGAAAGATGAGAATATGAATTGTATCCATGTGTGTCCAGTACAGAGATGAATGTGTTTAGCTAAACCAGTGTTAATTTTGACAAGAATTTTAAATTTAGTTTTAGTCTTAATCACTTAACAAAAACTGTAGCTGGTTTAAAGTATCAGTTTAGTGAAACTCAGTAACTCAGAAACTTAGTTTTTATTTTAGTCTAATATTAGTCAATGTTTTAGTCATAATTTGCTCAGACAGTTTCATGATACTGTAATGGATTTTGCTGAAGGATATTTCTCCTGGCTGTAAAAATTCCAATTAGAGGCTGAGAATGTGTTACTGACTTACTACACTTCTTTCATACATCATATAAAAATGAATTCCTTAAGTTTGCTAGAAAAAGTGCAATACAATCATATTTCCTTTCACAGGTTGTATTTATTTTCTGCATTATATTACCTACAACACAACAATCCTTTATGGCCTCTGTATGTTTGGTTGCACAAAACAATCTCATCCGACGTTATTGATGTTACAGATGTTATAGTAATCAAATTAATATCGGCCTGTGAAGGGCCCCTCTGTCACCGCGCCGTGTGGGGAATTATAGGACAAACACACACACACAATTTTCAGCCCATTGCTTCAAAGATAAACACTTTTAACCCAAATCATGATCTTTCCCCGACCTTAACCAAGTGGTTGTTCTTAACCACAGTGTTGTCACATCACAAAACGTCATCACTCCTTAACAAGCACGTCAAAATACACTAGATTACATTAGGTTGACTGCCCAAACAGAGCCATCTATCATGTCTAGTCTTTACTCCTCAAGGCATAATGAACAGAGACTTGGTTTTTGTCGCCCTCTTGAGTTTCCGTTGACATGAACAAGTTGTAAATATGGCAGCCCTTCCCAACACTACCTTCCATCCCACATGACATAAACACAACACAAGCTACTGTAGACTAAACACTTTCTCTGTGCTGAGACAAAACTAAAACTGAATAGTCGGTACTTTTCTTTTACGCAAAGCCACTTGATTTGTTCCATAAACACATCTGTCACATCTGTGTCACCTGTCGTAGGAGAAGGACTTCATATCAGCTATGTGATCGGTGGAGTTCTGACCATCCTGGCCATTCTGATCCTCATTGCTGCTTTGATTATTTACAGGTAAGTCCCCCGCTTGACACTTCTACATTTTCCTCTCCCACATCATATGCAGACCGTAGAAATACTTGCATTCGATATATGGTGAATAGCAAGGCTGCAACTTTTTCATTATCGATTAATGGAGAATATTTGGTCTATAAAATATCAGAAAGTGGTGAAAGATTGTCAATCACTGTTTCCCAAAGGCCAAAGTGACGTCCTCAAATGTCTTGTTTTGTCCCGATAAAGAGTTCACAACCCAAAAATATTCAGTTCACCGCCATAGAAGAGTAAAAACCAGAAAATATTCACATTTTGACTTTGTTTTCTTGACTCAAAGCGATTAATCGATAAAGTAGTTGCTGATTGATTTAATAGTTGTCAAACAATCAGTTAATCAGCTAATCGTGGCAGCTCTCACAGATAGTTTGATTTGTGTCTTTGTTATTGATCAACAGACATAAAAAGTCAAAGTTTGCTGACCCGGGGGTTAGCAACCTGACCTACAGTAACCCCTCATACCGGACATCAACGCAGGAAGTCAAGATTGAGGCGTCGCAGAAGCCTCCGATATACAACCAGCTTCGATATAAAAAAGAGGTAAAGAGAAGTCTGAGCACTGAAGAGAAGATGATTGTTTTAATAGCCGAATGGATTTCAGTTGAATCCATGATGTTTATGATCAGACTGTGTAGATGTTTAGTAGGTAACAACAGAGACAAATGATTTTTTCTGTTTGTCTCCGGTCAGACTGATCGCGTTTGCATCAGCATATCATAAAATGTAACGTGTGCAGGTCACAGTCAACCATCGCTCACCTTTTTCCTCCCCCTCTCTCCTTCACCGCAGCTCTCTCATCCCTACAACTCCCTCTCTCCCTTTATCTTTTGACCCACATGTCCCGTGGAGAGGTAGTTACACCGCATGGAGGAGTCGTGCCTTTTTCTAGTTTTGTTTTCTCCTAATCGCCTTCTGCTGTTTCTTTGTTTTCCTTTCCTTTTCTTCTGTCTTTCAGCGCATGCCACCCGCTATCCAACATTAATGATTTCTCTCTATGGTGCAGTTACAGAGCTGTGATCAATAGCATGCCAGTGTCTTTACTTTTTATAGATGTTTTGGTGTTAACTGACGTAACGGGCGAAGAATTTAAAAGCTAAATTCAATGGTTGATTTTTATTAACGGTGCTACATGTATCATCTTTAAACATCCACGTATCATTGTCAAATTAATCGTGACAACTTGGTGAAATTACTACAAACATCCAAGAATGTCAGATCAATGATATTATTGTTAGAGCCTCTGAAAATCAAGACCACTTCCCCCATTAACCCTGTTGGCTCCCAACCAGTAAGATGTTGGTGTTTTGTGGCATTAAATCAGAAAAAAAGCCAATTGCATGCCTAATACTGGATATTATAATTACTGTTATTGCTGGACATAAGTTCTACATGGATATTATACAACAAACTATCAAAAGATATATGAATATATATATCAGAGATTAGAGACCTTACACTCAGTGTTCACTGTAGGAGAATATCTGCAGACACTCCACATGAAATGAAGTAAGAAAATCAGGACATCCCTAATAAGGGCAGAACTCACTATGGTTTTTCACCAGTCTTTTATTTCTACAACCATCTGCCACTGTGAATCTGAAAATAAAAAAAAAAAAACTTAACTTCAGAAGGAAGCACAGCATTACTACAAGGAGCCAATCTGCTGTGCATGGGTTGTGTTTGAAGGTGACATCTTGTTCTGCAGTGTTGTGCTGTTGGTTACTTATTAATCTTTCAGTGGGAAAATCCACCCTTAACAGGTTGAACTAACATTTTGGGAATGTTTATGTGGTCGATGTTTACATATAATAAATCGTAATTGTTCTTTAAAAATGAAGGATGGTTTAAGTTAGGGGAAGGACATAAAGAAAGGGAGGAAAGAACAAGTGAAGAGGGAAGAAAGAAAGGAACATTTAACATAAATACTCACATGACCTCAGAGGGGTTACATCTGAATGGTTTGCTGCATTTGAGGTTCAAGGTAAAGTGAAGAAAAACAGGCTATCACAAAAGGACTTCTGAAAAGTGTTAAACTTGAACTTCAGGGTGGTTTTTTCCTTTTTAAATTGTTGTCAAACTAACTAATCATATCTTATTGTCCAGGGGGGAGGAGATGGAGGCTACACCAAGGAGAAGATCCGCATAGTGGAGGGCGTGTGTCTCCTGTCCAACGAGGAGCTTTACTGGGACGACCTAAAACAGATCAAGCCGTCCCGAGGCGGCCTGCACACCTGCATGCGCACGGACACCGTCTCCCTGCAGGCCAGCAGCGCCTCGTTAGACGACGGCGAGACGGAGCAGCTCCTCCAGGAGGAGGCGTCCGAATGCTCCTCCATAACCACCCTCACCCCTTCAGCCATCACCCCGCAGCGTCACGCCCAGCACAGCCTGCCCGACACCGGCTGGGCCTCCAAGCGCAAGCCCTCCACTGAGAGTGAAGTGTGAGGGAAGGCCCCCCCCCCTCCTCCTCCCCCCACCCTCCCGCCCTCCATGCTTTATCTCAACCTCCATTCCCTAATAAACAAACACCTGTATTTATAGCTGGTACAAACACACAAAGATAAAAAGGTACACCGTAATAGCTGCATATGTAGAGTAACAGTACATATGAACCTGGTTAGACGAAACTAAGTTCCTATAAACACATCTCCTTCTCTGAAACTGGGGCTCCGTCCTACTTGTATACACACACACACACACACACACACACATGCTGTGCAGTCCTCCAACAGTACCCTCAGTGCTACTGCCTTTAGGCAAAACGATAAACTAATGAGCATGCTGGAATAAGAAAGCAAAGGACTCTGGGGAGGAAGTGAACAGAGAGACACAAGCGTTATCTGGAGCCTTTTTTTTTAAAGGATGCAGGCTGTCGACGTGACGAGCGCTTCTCTGTGTACAACTTCACCTTTTTATTTTTTGTGAACTTTTTTTTTTTTTGTTTTGTTTTTTGGAAAAAGCTAAAACATCATACCCCCCCCCCCCCATCCCCTCCCCCACCCCCGGACTATGTAACCACAGTGCTCTCTCTCTCTCTAATGCCACTCATGTCTTTTTGAACTCTATTTATGAACGTTTTTTGTACTTCAGAGTGGGTTTGCTGACTTTCATAGAACAGCGAGAGTGTTGGAACTTTATGCAGCAGGACCCGGGTATTCAAGAGTTGTATTTATGACAGTGCCAAAGGGTGGGGCTTCACAGAGTCTCCATGCTTCTTTCTGCATTTTACACTTCAATAGAAATGTATCTTAATTACGGGATGTTTCTTTTATTTCACTTACTGACTAACCTCACCAGTGGGAGACCTCAGTGACGACACCATCTGCTTCTAATTTCTTAATTTTTACAGCCTCCCAACAGGTCAAGCAAGGACGCTGGTACTCTCAGTTGATTGCAGAAGTCTATTAATCTTCTGCGAAAATGTCCTGAAAGGAGCTTTTTTTTTTTTTTTTTTTTTTTTTTTTAAAAGTTGTAATTCAATCATTGCTGATCCTCGGGCATAGCAGAGGAAGTCGCGATGAAGTAACAGCCTAAGTGCCAAACATTTCGTTCTTTTTTCCTCCTTCAGCTGTATATTTATTTTTCTCAGAGGTTGTAAAAATGAACGTGACATTCTTTTTACTCATTCTGATTAAAGGGTTGGTTCAAACCGAATCGCAAAAAAAACATATTTTCTCACTTACCACTCGTGGTATTTCAGCTATGCAGATACAGTAATTGTGCTTTTGTGTACCGATGTTTTATATTTCTGTTTCTGGAGTTTCTTCTGCCACCTTAAAATACGTCTTTTTCTTTGTTGATACTCAAAGCAATCTCTCATTGAACTTTTCTTTGATTGGTCTTTCCAAAAAAAAAAAGTGTTCCTTGGGTTTACTATCCATATTCACAGCACTTACTATTAGAATTTGAAGCTCTTTGACAACAAGGTCAGCAAGAATTTAACTTGTTGCCCTTAAAAATCTAAAGCTCCCATGATTTTTTTATTTTATTATAGGAGTGTTTGTATTATATGTCATCGTAACCGTTTGCCCCTCATCCATGATATTCAGCCACATTCTCTTCTATTGTCATCTCTCCAACTTCCTGTTATCTAAAAAGTATATCCGCTGTTCACTTTAACCCACAACAGTCATAGGTTTGTAGGAAATGTGTTGTTTAAATGTTAAAGGCTGCTATAAACAGAAATATTATTTAAATTATATTAGATCGCTCATCAAACGGCGTAAAAACTGATAAAGATACTGATGAGAAATGTTCGCGTCGAAGAGTTTTCAGGTTTTCGCATCACTACGGAAACCGGTGCGATTTTGAATTAAGTTTTCTTACTTTTTTTTGAAACTGAATGACTAAGTTCCACTTTCACTTTGGCTCAGGTTTCAGAGGCAGATAAGTAAAAAAAAAAAAAAACTTTGGCACATAAAACCAAAAAAACGATCTGCTTTGCCAAACACTACTACTAAGGGGTAAGTGAGGAAATAATGTTTTTTGTAATTTGATTTGTAATCAACTCTAAATCTGTAATGGAAAAGTGCACTCGCAGTATCTGCCACAGTACAGTATAACAAATGGGTAACTTAGGTAACACTGTGCATGTCTGACCCCCCATCAGACAGTGAGGGTTATAGTTTAGAAATATATCACTGACAACTTACTGAAACATTAATTTAATACAAGATATTATGCATTGCTTTAACTTTAGAGTACCATCCTGTGTGTTGTTGAAATATGGTACAAGGAAATATTATATTGCTATTTTGACAAATATATCGGTTAGACTTTATAGAACCATGTATTTTGAAGTATCTGCTACAAGCTCAGCAACTTGCTGATTTGCTGCTAGACGAAGCACTGAGGCCAATGAAAGAGGGTCTTGGCAGCTACATAACTTCAGTCTCTGACGGTTGGTTGACAGTAGGCCTACAGAGCATCATGGTGACCCAGTAACCAATCATCCCGGCTCACAGTCCCTCCAACTCTGCTGCAGGAATGCTAAAACTGTACAGATTTTAGTTGCGGATATAAGCAAACATTTCTGTTGAAGATATTGTGTTGATTAAGTTGTATAGTCTTTTGTACAAAGGGATTTCATGACCGTTTTTAGACTTGTATTAATTTTACTCACTGGAGAAGAACATTTTTTTTTTTTTGTTTTTGTTTTTGTTTTATTTTTTGCTGGATTATTTTAACCACTGTGTTTCCAAACCTTGTAAATGATAGGGAAGATGCCAGTTATTTAATAGTGCTCTTTATCTTATGAAATACTGGTCGCGTATAGCTGTTGTAAAGTTAACAAAAAGAGGTATTTATGATTTCTGTTTGGTTGTCACTTGATGTGTAAATATGAAAAGACTGTATATGTATTTCCATGGCAGTACTAACAAGCTGTGTTGTGTGATATAGTGAATTATCCCTTTGCTATCTTTTAATATAAAATTGCATTTGCATTTCAATGAAACTTTTGGCTCACTCGTCTGTGCTCAATCCCTTATTGCTGCAGATATTACAGACATTACAGTTGTAACAATGGGAGCAAAGTAATCCAAGAATCAGGGTTTTACATGAAGCTATTTACTTGGCAGTAAATCTGATTCTGTGTAGACAAAGTAGGTAGCTGTATTAGGATGACAACAATAAGTGAATAAAATGCACAACACATAACATTAAGACTTCCAGGCAGAGGTTTACATTTGGAGTGAAGACTGTGGACCAGAGAAGACATCAAGAAACTTCCAGGTCCTACAAAGAGCTGGTGGCTGTAACAAACCTTTATCAGCATCAGAAAACATCAGATTTAGTTATCTTGTGTTTAGACCTTTTAATAAAGGGTCTATCTATTAGTCTGAAAATGACAGCAGGTTCCAGAGCTGCATTTTGAATTCAGGTGGTAGGAATATTAAATTCAGATTGCTTCTTCCATCTTTAATTTACACAGAAAAATATGATTAATGTAAAGAATTATGCACCAATTTCACAGTCTCATATGATCCGTGAAATTGTAGATATGTATGTTCCCTTTATATCACTCCTTTATGGATTAAACATAAAAAAAATTATATTTTTCCTACTAATCACCTACAATAAACAAACACAGCCCCACCATGACTCTTAAACCCACAGATTATTATAGTGGATACAATATGGAACCACAATTAATACTCTGATACCACACACATTCTGTAAACCCCTGCTGCTATGTTACAATGTGACTTCACTGAAAATAGAATAACATTTCAACATCCATGGTGAAGGAACTTACACCGAGATGGTTAACTTCTACATCCAAATGGAGGCTCTCTATATCAGTATCTCCATACTGCAAAACACAATACCGGAGTATCTCAAATTAAAATATTTAAATCTAGGAAATACGATTTAAATTAAAAAGTAAGATGTAAAGTAATGTCAGAATCAGAACCAGGTTTATTGCAAAGTAGGTTTGCACATAGAAGGAATTTGCCTTGGTGTTGTGGTGCCTAACAGTCAGAAGTACACACAAAATTAAGTAATCCTAAATAATATAAAAAAGAGAGAGAAAGAATTTTACAATAAAAAAGGGTTCGTGAAAATGTGTAAAATACATCCTATGTGAAATGTAAAAAGTTTTCAAACAACTTGTCAAATTGAATTAATTAGCTTCCCTCAAACAAAAACCAAACAATGCTTTACTTACATATGTAGGGCTTGTTTCTCTTGTAAATTGAGTGTGTGCATGTGACAGCTATACAACATGTCATTGGTTGTTCAACAAAAAAAAACATTCCCACTGTCCAATAAACATCCAGAATGGTCCTGGCAGTTGAGCCTATCAGCGATCAGGTTTACAGAACGCACTTGTTTAAAGTGAGAAGAAGAAGAAGAGCTAGTAGATGTTAGCTGCACGGAAAAGCAGGTAACGTAACTTGCAAGTCAAATGTTTGTTTAAAATAACCTAATTAGCTAATTCCTTGTTATGTGGTAGGTTGGCATTAGGTTTTATGCTCTGTTTTAGGAAGAACAGTCAGGCCTGTTTGACAAACAGAATCGGACGCTAGCTAACAGAGCTAACTTGGCTAACATTGGCAATGTTGTTTAACTGTTGTCTCCTGGCAACGCTGAAGAAATTAACAACTAACTGCCATATACCACAGTTTCGGCGAGTATGTCGCTTAAACCATCTTCCTTTAGTTTTCGTTGTTTACGTTGACTCTGCTACCGAGTGTCGCCACGTGTTTGTGCACGGAGCTAACGTGACGGCTAACATGCTCGTTCAGCTTGGTTTGTGGCTCGTAGGTTTCGCTGCTAATGTGAACATTAAACTCTAAACTAGCAATTACCTGTGATACATCTATCTTGAATTCTCAAATGTCCAGGGCAAAACATTTACTAACTTATAATGTTAAGTCAACGCAAACATTATATATATTTGAAGTAACGTAAAATTGTCGTGCTGGCACAAGTTTCACCTCGGGATTCTTGGATATGAGGTCGCTGTTAGTATGAATTACTATCACTACATTTGGTAACTTTATATAATAGCAGAATTGCGCGATGATATATATCCAGTTTCACAACCCTAACTTACTTTGGAAGAGGACTTCGAGTGCAGTGCCACTATGCCATACTTTTCAGGACGAGTTCATTATTTTTCAAGTTTGTCTTAAAATAATAACGTTACTCAGGAGCCCAAATGAAGATTGAAATAGGTTTTTCTTGCCATAATCATTCCTCCTGTTTTATAGCGTTAATTAGAAGATCCCTTCATAATGCATTTACAATGTAAGTGATGGAGGACACAATTCCCAAGCCTCCTGCGTGGAAATTTATTTAAAAGTTTATCTGAAGCTTTTCATTTATTATTTTGTATGTTTTACAGCAGGAATTGTTTGCATTGCAGACTTCCAAAACTAGAGTGAAGAATTTCTGGAAGTGCTGGCCAACAACATGTTCCATACAGCAATTGATGTCATTATTTCTGGCCCGGAGCTTTGTCTGTCCTCTCCATCACCCAGAACTGTCCGCAGGCAAAACGTCTCCATTCTGACAGCCAGCGTGACATCAAAGCCATCTTCAACATGATCAAGGTGAAATCAAACTTTTCCTGGTAGTTAGCGATGCATGTGGAAGACAATGGGGACGAGTGTGAGAGTGATGAGTTGCACTAATCAGTTGGGGTGTCTGTTGCAGTGGCATCAACACCCCAATCTGACCCAACCTGAGGACACACAGTGTGCACAGGGGCCATCTGACTCAACTCTACCCACTTTTTATATGTGTGCACGTGTTCTCTATAGATGCATGTACACACAACACGATCATCACAATATGATTCAGCTGAAAACTACAATACTGAATTGTAACCCAGATCTGTTTATTTATTTAAAAAATGTATTGCCATCTTATTCCTACCCCCCTTTTTTTTTTTTTTTTTTTTTTTTTGACTAAGTGTAGCATCTGGAGGTGGACGGATGCTGTGCTGTGAAGGTTCTCAAGCTCCTCTCCCCTTCCCTCCCGCAGGACTATCAGCCAACTGTCCTGATGACCAGCCACTTCATTCCTCAAGGTCTGTGTGTTTCTGGATGGGCTAATGTTTACTAAACTCAAGGAGGATTATTTCTGTTTTTGCCATTTTCTTTAGTCATATAATTACAATTGTCATATATTCCACGCAACATATCACCTGCTACAAATGGTTATAATATTATGAATGAGCTGACATGTACTCTAATCCATGCATCATTAGCCTTAACCAACCTTTTTTTTTTTTAATCCATTTTATTTGTGTATTCATGTATCACCACATGTGACATCAGGTGCATATATTACTTCATGCTTGATGCTAACTAATTTTGGAAATGTGAGACCTGAACATATTATTGTAGTCAAAGCTTTAGACTTCAGATGTATGGGTTAAACTAAACAACCTCATTCAAACTTGAGGGTTTACAATGGCACCACTCTACATTGTAACTTTATATCCCAGAAACCATTGGTGCAGAGTTGGCAGTGTTGAGACAAAATCCTAGAGGATGTGCAGCGCTGGGTGCAAGTAGCATCAATATTAGATTTTCTTGTAATGGTTACTGAGGTGTAAAGCAAAGCTCATAGTCGAATTCCCAACTCAGCTAAAAGAGTGAGACTGAATGAAAACTTGATTTGCCAGTTGTTTCAGTATTATGAACTAAAACAAAATACAACCAGCATATCATCACTAAAGTCAGATCACCATCTTGGTGTTTTCAGTCTCCCTTTAAGAGATACCTGCACATTCCCAACATCCATTCAACACCACAATTGTGCAGCAGTAAATTGCAAAGAACGATGTGATGACTTTGTGATGTCTGCAAAAAGTGGCATCTCAAAACGGCTGTTGCTTTTTAGTTCATTGGTCTAATTTGCGTAATTAAAGTTCTGCAAATGTAGTGAAAACAGGAACTGGGTGACATGGATTCAGAATACACAAACTTAGTTCTGCTATACGCTTTTTTTCCTTTTCTTTAATAGTATTTTAGAGCACAACGAGGGTGTGACAATGATGAGTTGCACTATTAGTCGGGATGCTGATTGCAGTGGCACGGCGGACCCGTCCTGACAACCTGTGGCGACACCCATTGTGCACAGGGGCCATCTGAGTCACCCCCACCCCCCCCCTCACCTGGCAGGAAAAACAGCGGGTCACTGTTTAAAGAGGTTTTCTCTTGTCGCTCCCTGACCTTCAATTCTGTGTATTTGTTCTGCTCTCTTTCTTTCCCAGTCTGTAGACGGGAGAGTTCAAGGACGTGGTCGGGAAGGACGATCGAGCCATTTGTGAACACGATGAACAATGTATCCAGCCAGCAAAAGACTTCACTTCATAACGAGTGGAACAAAATCCAAGGACTCCAACCTGAGACCTGGTAAGGAACAGACCAGTCAGTCACTTTATGTTTTTATGGAGAGCAAAATCTTTGTGTACATGCAGATCTGTTTGTCAGAGGCTGCATTCAAAACCACAATGATTTTACTATGAGTAGCAGTATACGTTCGTCTGTAGTGTGTAGTAGGCAGTTCTGAATACAGCCTGAGTTTTTGGAGGTGGTTCGGTATTTGGCTGAATGCCAGGCTTCCCCTCCTTAGGCGAGAGATTGCTGTTCAGAGGTGACAGTGACACAGCAGTTCAAAACGCAGCTCTCAATGTTCTCTCTTGTGAAGAAAGAACATTGTGAATGTGAAGATCTACAAATTAAGTGGAAATGCATAAAAAAACCTTACCAATATTTCACACCAGTGAACCAAACAGTTCTTACAGTTCTGCAACAACTGTAATAGTGCTCAGACACCAGAAGTCCCTTGATCTCTTACAAAATCCCCTCTTAAAGCAATCGGTGGCCTCTTGGCTCCTCTAAAAGTTAATTTTCCCCCTGCCTGAACAGTGATGTTTCTTTGTTTTTGTGATTAGAGCAGCTGTGGCCTCACGCCAGAACTCAGCACTGTACATGCAGTGTAATTTTTGTCCCAGGTGTCGGAGGGTTAAGAGCACGTCAGGGGAGTAAATGTATCAATGCATATAACAGGTAGTTACATTTGTTAGCTGTGGCCAAATCCTATTCAGAATAATCATGTTCCGGTGTGCTGGAGGGCTGAGATGCTCGGTCACCTCTCGGCAGTTGTAATATAGTGTGAAGGTGTTTTGTTTTTTTTGTTTTTTTTTTGCTGAGGCAGCACAAACCATGCCTTCTGTCAGCACATTCAACTCTTATTGTATTAACTTAGTACATGTCTTTTTATTAAAGACTTCCATGAGCAGGCGGTTGCTCTGTTGGTCATTGATGACCCATTTAAAACTTTCAGGCTGCTCGTCATCAGTGGCCCACTTGGTAGGTGGATTGTTTTTTGGGAAACAAACCGCCTACGGTAGCGATTTTCATGCCTTCTTTTTTTGTTGTTGTTGTTGTCCTGATTACTTTCTGAACTTAATCATAGTTTCTGCTTCTAAATCCCCCTTGTCCTTTCTGTATTCTCTCCCCCCTCCCTTGTCCCTGTAGGCAGCTTCACACCCAGAAAATCCTGCCAGCCTCGCAGCAGCAGCAGCAGCCGCCACCATTACCGCAGGTCACAACTAAAGTTCATCCTGGACCTGCTGCACATATCTCCTGTCCTTGATCCTTGAGTCGCTGCAGTTGAACCTGAATTGACCCTACCCGATGCTGGAAGAGAGTTTCCCAGTATGTGTGTTGTACTGAAGCATATTATAAGCTCCTAAAAGTAAATGAATATTAACTAGTAGCAGGTCTTACCAGACAGTGCCTTTTTTTTTTTTTCTTTGACCTGAATCTACTAGTGTAAAATTTTAAAAAGTTCATAGATTTCTGCAGGTCTCGGATTTAAAATCAGATTGTGGCATTAGTAAACAATGAGGAATCATACCAGGAAGGTTGCATGTATTGTGGAAATTGCTGTCAGACACAATGTTTACCTGTCTGTGTTGACATCTTCTCCTTGTAGGCCATGCCTGGTTCCTCCTGCCTATAATAACCCAAATCACACCGGTCATATCACAGATCATGTCTGGATAACAGCCCTGTACACAGGTGAGCATATGTCCAGCTCCTTCTGTCTCCCAACATTTAAATGAATTTTAATACAGCTTCATTTTAATGAACCATGACGCATGCTAATTCAGGCTGTACTTCAATTTTCAATAATTTATGTAAACCACTTTGAAGAAGACCCATCATATTTCTCTGCTCTTTATTTGGACAGATGGACACAAGGTGTTTTTACCAGAACAGCGTGTCAAGAACACAATCATGTCTGACTAAAGCATACCTCGGGAAGACATATTAAAGCTTTACAGTGGCATAGAGGGCTTTATGATGAGCAACAAAGGAGGAAGTCCAATATTGTCGCATTTATCTCCAAATGAATTTAGCAATTCTCCTTTTTTATTGTCAACAGGAACAAAAACACAAGTCGGACGCATTGTAGTAAATACACACAAACTCCATCAATTCATATATGTGTAACAGTCATTGTCTTATCATCCGATTGTTCAGTAATCCTTTTGAGTCTGAGCACTTGCATCACAGTAACGGGTTTTTTACAGAGGCGGTTTGGCAGCGGTGACTGCAACGGGTTGACAGTGTCTGCGGAGTCCTCTGAAGGATTACAGTTTTTGTGATTTCCTTGCATCATCAGAGGCCACAGCTCCATCTGAAAATATCTGCATGTTCTCTGTGGTCTTTTGTCAGCAAAGGGACCGGGGGCTTGATGTGTACATTTTTGGTCAAAGTTTAGAGGGGTTGCTAGGTGATATGACCTAAAATCCATATCATGATTTATTGTTTGACTATCTCAATGATAAAGGCACATGCTTTGTGGGGGGAAAAAAGCTGTTCAATATTCTCAACAGGGAAGTCTGTGTAAATATTACTTCCTTAGCCCACTGCCAGCTTAAAGAAGCTCGGGCTACTCTCGGAGAATAAGGCCTTCATTTCACTCAACCCTGCTACCCGCCCTGTGCCCCCCCTCACCCAGACTGAGATGAATAAGAGATGGAACAAATATTTGCAGGAGTTGGTGTGTGTTCTGCATTTTCACTCACTACTGCTACTACTTGACCTCAGGTGCTCTAATAGTGATGTACATGCAGTTTGTGACCATATATGTCATGGATGTACTAGTGATAAACACACTAAGCTGTTATCCAAAGAAAGTTATTCTAAATTATAAGCATAATCACAAAAGTATCCATGTGGGAATAAATACTGATGTTGTTTAACAGATGTTTGCGCCTTTTCTCTAAATCGTCCTTGTTTGAATTTGTCTGTATAAAATAAAGTTCAATATGAATTAAAAGTTTTAAATGTTTGGCTTTTTTTTCTTCATTGGAGCAGATAATGAGAATCTCCTGTTTGTTTACTGGCCAGAAAGGTCCATTTACCAAGCTATCCAGTAAACACAAGGGTACCCTATCTGAAGAATATTGATTGATGCCCAGATTGTCTAATTGCTTGAAACCTGTGAATCCACAATGTTGAGTGCTGATAGCCATGGTTGGATAATGTTACTAACTTCATGTGGATTCAACCACTTAATCAACAAGAAGAATCCTTAAAGGAAGGGAATTGCTGATTTTTGCAGCTTTTACATGCTCATATAACTCAAATGTCTAGATTCAGTTCTATGTCATTACAATGTCAGACCTCAAACCATCGACGTGAGCAGCTGTGGTGTTGAGAATGAGAACCCGCTGCCCTCCATCTCTGCTGTAAAGTATGACTTTGACCACTAGGTGGCAGTTGAACATCAGTCTGTGGACAGATACCTGTGGTCTGCCTGATGCTCTATGTCACAGGTGTGTAATAAGGCAACACATTTCACTGGATTTATTCTGTTACAGGAGACATGAATGCCTGAGGTCATCACACAAACACCCGTAGCTCCTATAGGGAGGAAGCTGGTGAAGCCAAAGCTGCGATGAAAATGTTCATCTTGTTGGGAAAGTTCAAATGAAATTCTCAGCATTCAAAAAGCAAGTCAAAAAATAAATCCCTATTTTTCAATACTTTTTTTTTTTTTTCTCCAGCATATTGGCATAGTTTTTTTCTGTAATTTAAAAGCAGCTCAAACTGTTTTCTTAGCAAACATTTGTGCATGAATATCCACTGATACTTTGGTGAAAGAGTCTTAAGAGGATTAAAACAAAGTTCTGCCAGTGAGTTTCACTCACCGTGTTCACACAAACATGGTCTTTAACACAGTGTTTTATTGTGAATGTGTAAAACAAAGAATATACTCCGGCTGTATTACAACAACTGTCTGGCAAAGTTCTAGTTGGGCAACCTAAGCAAAACAAATTACAACATTAAGCCCAAAACAATATACCAGATGCAATACAATTCTGTCACCATGTAAACATGGTAATGTTACAAACTCTTCAGCATCTATATAGTCTTTAACATAATGTAGGTCATTAAGATACAGACAGGTGACAAATTAAAGCACAAACCGGTACAGGTCTAAATGCTTGACCCCTACAGTAAGGGGATCTGGTGGCTCTGTTATGCTGTTGGGGGCATTTTGCTGACATTGTTTGGGTCCACCTGTCACTGCAAATCAATACAAAATTGTTCTGAACACCTTTATCCTACGATGAAACGTTTCTATCCTAATGGGAATGGTCTCTTCCAGGATGACAATGCCCCGATTCATGGGGCACGAGGGGTCACTGAATGGTTTGAGCATGAAAATGATGTGAATCATATGCTATGACCGTCACAGTCACCAGATCTAAACCCAAGTGAACACCTATGAGAGATTTTGGACTGACGTGTTAGACAGTGCTCTTCACCACCATCATCAAAACTCCAAATGAGGGAATATCTTTTGGAAGAATCATGTTCATCCCTCCAGTAGAGTTCAGAGACTTGTAGAATCAATGCCAAGGTGCATTGAAGCTGTTCTGACAGCATGTGGTGACCCAACACTTTACTAAGACACTTTATTTTTCCTTTAATTTGTCACACATCTGTATTTTGAGTCATTCTCATTTTACACAGACCTCAGCAATCCAAAATTTTGTTTGTTAGCTACCCCTTTTTATCATCTCTTCTCAGTCGTTGCTGATATAGACCTGCGCTACTTGGAGAGTGTACTCAAGATAAAGCTCTGATTTATCACAGGTATTTTAATACCTGTGTGACAGCTCTGCCCGGAGAACATTTCCTGTGACCTCAAAGCTCTGAGCGCTATGTGTGCACTTGTTTTATCTTTGTGCATATTTATACCCTAAATACGGGATGAACATTGTTCTGATGGAAAGTGTTATAAATCTTCTCAGTATTTTTATTCTTTTTAGTTGCAGAGAAAACACGTTCATATGCAATTTCACATTCTGCAAAGATTATTTCTGTATTCAAGTGAAATTCTGCAGTGAAGGGCACTCTGACTTCATTTGATGTAGAACAAGAGATAAATCAATTATTCATCTCATTAATTGTGAACTGACACCAGATTCCCTTTTAGAACAGCACCTCAAAGGTTGCAAGGTTGCCTAGTCTTGTTTATGGCGGAGCGCAGTCATTAACTTTAGAGATCTCAGAGCGCCATGGGTGTCATTTTTAGCGCTTTATTCCCAGCTAACGTCAATCCAGACGTTGTTTTTCACCCAAACCCATCTACATCAGCCGAGCTGTCTGTCAGGCTGTGTCACAGAGTTGAGCGGTGCCCTCCTTCTGGGCACTTTTCACTGCTATAGCAACAAGAGAGCAGCAGACTGTACCGTTTGTGTGGGTGTGTGTGTGTTTGTGTGTGTACTCTGTCTGTGGTCTGTAGTGTCATCTTTCAGTCCTGTTTTTGCTCCGGCTGGTTGAGGATAACGGTCCTTCTCTCTTCCCTCCTTTGACTTTACCTTTTCATTTTTTCTTTCTTTGCTGCTGATCGTTCTCATTCGCTTTGCTGTGTGTTGCAGTGAGCAACAAACTAATTATCTTATTCAGTTTTCATCATTTTATTTTCAAATCCACTACCATTTAAAATAGAACATGTTGCTTTGCAAAATAAATGCACTGTAGTTCATTTTATTGCTGGATGAAGCGCTGAACCTGTGAGTAATAATACTCAATTACAAGTAGAATTTTGTGCATTAAAAATGTACAATGAAAGTACACAAATATCACACAATATGCAGCAGTTTTATATACGGACTTCATGTTAATAAATGTTGATATTTACGGTGAGGTTGTGCAGTTGTGTGCTGGGTTAAAAGCAGCACAATAGCCTGGAGAGGTTATTACAAACAACATTATAAATATGTGCAAGATCAACATCATTAGTCAATACTTTATTGTAGGCTCAATTCTTTCGACATGAGGGCACGCTCTCGGATCTGCCACAGTTCAGCTCCAACCCACACATCATTTGCATACAGATCTTTTTCCCCCAATTTTTTTAAAAGCAGCTTTGACATCAGATAGCATGACTTTTGCTATTTATATTTGTAATAGAATTCACTGATGGTGAATTTCCTTCATCTACAGGCCATAAAATGACCAGTTCCAACCAATGCTAGTGTGTGTGCTACACAACAATGTAACTCTGGTACTCAATTTTGGAGTCTAGACCGGCCTCTCTGAGGTTAATAACATATTTTAAGATGTTTTTGTGTTGGTCGACGGCACAAAATCACATGTAAAAGTTGACTGAATTTGAACTTGACACAAAAGCTTCACACACATTTACTTTGCTTCTATTCCGTTGAAATGAGTTGAATTCAGTGTGAAATTTTGCTGTTTAAATGCTGGAGCCACTACATGTGTCTGTAGACTCTCAAAATCTCATTTTATTAGCTTAAAAAGTCTCTGTGGATGTTCATACTTTACATTTTGGCTTTGTATTATTTATGTTGGTCATTGGAGGAGTTGCTTATCATGATGAATATGTCCATTTAATGTCACTCTGGATGGACATTTAACAAATAGAAAAATATTCATAGTTGCTTTCAGAACATGTCCACGAGGGATTTTTCTCTGCTGTCTCTCATCTCATTTCCCTCTCGGTCCCCACAGAAAACTGTGAATCAGGGCTGTGATTGACAGCAGTGCAGAGAGCGATCATAAAGGACTGATCGACTAGACTTTGTGACCTGAGGCAACTTTTTTTACTTTTAACTGAACTCACCGGGGAGTCAAGGAACATCCTGTTGCCCACAGATGTTCCCCGAGAATCAGGTGGGGAATATATGTCCAACACCTGAGAGTGAGAGTGAAACTGATATGGGGGCATCTCTTAAAAGAGATAAATATGTTTGTGTAGCCTGAGGAGGCTATCCTGCGAGTATGAAAGTCTAGAGGGAACTGCACCTTTTCACGGTTCCCTGAACACAGTCCTACAGGTTGCTGCGCAGATGTGAGCTGGCGATCAAAGGACAGTTTCATATCAACAGCCAAAATAGATTTTCCACTAACCAGATCATGTTGAGTTTTTTCAGCTCCTGAAAATGACATATCAGGGAGGTAACCCCTGGGCCCTGATGAGCTGTGCGCATGAATATGTAAACATATTGGTCACACGCATGAATATGTAAACATATTGGTCACACGTTACACCAACACACACGTTAATGTTAAGAGACATGATATGTGAGTCATAGTCCATTATTGTAGAGCTATGCATAATTAGCCCCAGTTGGTCCCAGTCCAGAAACCTTGTTTGTGTGGTATTCTTAAAGTGCCTGATCAATCTGTGATGGTATTGTGATGTGATGTTAATACTTGCAGTTCAGATTTACTATAAGCCTTTGCATTGACTTTATATGTAATTGCGGAGTCTCTAAAATTCACTTCACATTCAGTCTGAACACTTTATACTCGTAATAATTTTCTACATTTTAGTAAATGGAACAACAAGCCAATGAAGTCAGTAAAGAAGATGAGAAACATCACGACACCATTAATCCAATTCTGTCTTTATGAGTTGGTGAGTCACCCAGGAATAGAGTAGCAGCTGACTGCTGAGGAGGGAGTTCTTTCATATGTTTTGATCTGTAAGCCCGAACAAAACCTGCCCCTGGCTGGTTTGGCCCATGGTGTTGGTTACCACGGCAACATGACTGTTTGGATTTTAGCTATGTGTGACAGAAATGCCAGGACTAACTCCAGCATTAACTGGCTATCCCATCCTAGCGTGGTTCCAGACCTCTGCAGCACCAACCGTATCTCAGATTTGTTAATGTGATTCAAATAGTACTGATGTTGTGCCCATTGAAACTGTTTCCCCTTGTTTGAGAAAAAGGCAGGATTAACCACTTAACATCTACCCTTTTTATAGAATTTTCGCGTATTTGGCATACCCAAATGGAAAAGCTTATAAGGCCATGATGCATGTATTATGCTTCATTTGACAAATGACATCTTCTAGTTTTTGGAAATGTGCTTGTTTAGCATGTGGCTAAAACACAAACAAAACTACGTCAGTTCAAATAAGGCTAAAAAAAGTGTTTTTGGTCCTCGTTTATAATGAGTCATATTTGAATAACAATAATTAGGACGTGCTTTATGCCAGAACTATGCAGAACACCATATACCTTCTACATCTTGTCAACCTGTACAAAATTCCAGACCTCTAGGCCTAACCTTATGGAAGCTAGGGAGTTTTTAGTTCTCTCTTATCTCTCCAGTCATCTCAAATTGGCCAAAAATTGTGCAAATTGCTTTTACTCATTACTGTGTGATGCTACCACTTACAACTGGCTTAAGCGGGTCGCCGGCAGCCCAGTGGATGTTAAAAGGTTAAGAATGTTAGCCGACACTATGTAGTTTGTTACCCACTCAACTACGTTAATGAAAAATAGCAACAAAAAATATTGACAAGAGTAGATGAGGTTGATGCAGCTGTACAAGTTATTGTAAGTCAGCTAACAGACACAACTCTTAATTGACATTTCTTAGAAGTTAATTGCTCCAAACGACTGCTACCACAGCTTCCATGTTAACAGAAAATGATGGACAGACATCACTTGTTAATGATTTATCAGGGAAAAACAAAAACAAAACCTCCACTGCTCCCAACAAGAAGTTGGCAAATATGAACACAATGTCAGGCTGAATGAATAAAGTGAAATGAAATGGCTATTAAGTGTGATTAACAGGCTACACTAACCCTGCTTCATGAGACTCACCACAAAATCTGCAAGTTTGCTATGTAAAGTGGCCATAAATACTACAGTACCCATGAGCCTCACCAACTGTTGCTATGGAGAAGACTCCAGCCAGAGCTTTAAAACCATAGATAGACGACATATTCACAATTCCCTGTGCAGCAAATTCAGGACACTTTGTTATTGCAGTTGGGAACATAACACTGCATCATAGCTGCTGAATTCATCTAATATTGTCATCTTTAGCTTCCACCTGTTGTTGTAAGTGCACACAACACAATTTTAAGCTCAACGATGGGATGTCTGTTACAAAAATGCACATTTGGAATCTGAAATTTTTATGTTCTCAGGCTTGTGCCCTTTGTCGTTTTATGAATGAAGAAGATATTTCCATAGTTGTTCATCTTTTGTTCTTATGATTCAACCAGGAGATTTTCATGTCCAGTGCCCCAACTGTCAGTCACGTACTACTGTCTATGCAGAAAATGAGAAAAATTGACTGTTACTCCCAGAACCCTGGATGCCCAAAATAACTCCTTCTTCTTCACACCTCTGTGGACATAGTCTTCTTTTAGCTTTTTAATCACTGACGCAGAACTTTTTCAATGCAGCGACAAATAGTTTATGCTGATGATTCAACCATGTCCCTCCAATGTTTAAAAATGCTCCAACATACAGTCCTTTCACATTGTATCGGAAAAAATGAAGGGGACTTTTTACATCCTGGTTGTTCCATATAACTCCATTTGCTACTTTGCTGAAAGTGCTGTTCACACCATTAAAATTGCTGTGATATGACCTACTGCAGGGCTATTAGACACGTAGACACTATGATTAGACACACTGCTGTGCCAGTAAAGAACTCTATTGGAGAGATGTCAACAGCTGTGCACAAATCCATCTTCGTTTTCTTTCTTGAGGATGTTTGGTCTTGTTTATTTCACTTCTTGTTGTCAGGCTACCAGGTGTCTGCTGTGTGAAGACGTCACTGAAAACGATATAATTTCATGAATTTTATGGTATACCCATTTTGTAGCATTCATCTATTTTATCATATATCAATCGATCCATCTATTTCCTATATCTGCTCATCCTGTTTATAGTTTATACTTTGTGTTTTACAGTATTTATAGTAACATCAAAGTTAGAAAGTCCTTATGTTCCCACCAAAGGCAGAGCACATCAACAATGACCATACATGCTCTTTGGCATTTCCCCGCATCCAGTCTGTTGAATTTATTTGGAGAACATATTCAGAATCCAATCGGCAGTCGACACTTGTTCTTGAGCCACTGTGGCCCCGTGTAACAATGTGGTGTTAGATAAGGTGCAATTTCAAACTTTTCATTGTCACTGAAAGTGTCGCCTCCACGGTTTCACTTCTTATCAGATATAATACCTCTGTGGTTGTGCAAATACCTGGGAGGCTCCTACTCAAGTGCATACCCACTGACATTTCTCTATATACATGTAAATGTCTGCAAAATACAGAGAAGAACAGATTGAAATGCTAATGCACCTAACCGTTCCTCAATGTTTCACTTATCTGCCACAAACACTCCTGTGTGCTTTATTTGTATTTGCTCAGGAACAATGACTGGCACAAAAAAGGAAATGGTACATATAAATACAATGATGACTTTAATTGAAAAAACCTTTTGTGTGGCTGCAGAAAACTGTGACTGATGTGAAATGAATCATTCCTGTACTTTTTGTCCCCACTCAAGTTAGTATTTTCTTCTCTTGAATTGAAAAACTTCCTATGTTGAAACACATATACAGGGCCAGACAAAATGCCTCTCTGACTGCTGTTTATCTGAATATGAATCATCAGGTTAAGTGGAAACCAGTTAAAAACAGGAAACTGTTTATAATAATCAGGAACAGTTAATGCCTTTGGCTGTAATTCTGCTCGCCTAATAAAAGCAGCGTGCAGCGTATTCATATCTAGCTCAGTGCCAGTGTAGGTGTTCAAAAAACCACAAGGGAGCACACAAATGAAAAGCGCACATTTGTTTATTTCACCTCGGGAAAATGCAACTAAAATAAGCTGGTGTTCAATAGACTGCGTTCTGCCGTGATTCTGGTTCAAAGACACGCCGTTTATTTTCATAAAGCTCATGTCTTTGGGCAAATCAAACCAATGAGTGCACATTCTGATATCATAGAGAGGGCTTTCAGAAATATTGCAACACCTCTCCGCACTGAAATCATGTCATGCTGGTTGCATTTTTATGGTGAGATCTGTCAAAAAATGTTTTTTCCTCCCTCTGATTTTCATATTCATGTGGAGCTCATGAATACATCATGACTTCTCTGCGTCCATGTGCACCAGCGGAGGCAGACAGGTGCTGAAGCAGTTGGAAGGAATGGAGTAACATGTTTGCTGCCGAAATAGTGTAGTATTTTCTACAAATGTGTTCAAGCAGAAATCCACCAAATACCTCCACCAGGGAGGCAGATTAAAACATAGATCATTATTCTCACTGCTCTCTCACACTCTCTCTTTCATAGTCAGTCACACTTATCTAAGCCTGAATGGGGAGATGAACTTCTCAAACTTGTCAGATTAAATATGCGATAGGTTGCACATGTAGGAGACATCCAGCTACCTGAATATTTCAGAGAAAATTCTGATGTGTTCAAAATTTCTCCTCTGGAGTGAAATGTCTGCCTGTAAACCCATCAGTTTCCCCACTTAATCTACCATTCGAAGATTTCTTGTCGGTGGGATTTCTGCACATCAGTCAACTTGGAGCTCAAAACCTGTGTCTTAACAGACAAGACGATGAGATACAGGGATTTCGGGGAATTGGGAAATCGAAGCATTCCCAGCAAATACACAGAGACAGTGGGTATTTGGGGTGGCCTGGGAGATTAGAGCATTTCCAGACAATACACAGAGACAGTGGGTATTTGGGGTGGCCTGGGAGATTAGAGCATTTCCAAACAATACACAGAGACAGTGTGTTGGTCAATGGGCATGGGAGCGCAGTACATGCCAACAAAATGCAGAGTTGACTGACCTTATGGAACTGTCCAGAAAATATACAGAGCCAGAAATACAGGGGGGACTGTCAGTATGGAGCATGCCCAGAAAATACACAGAGCCAATGGGTAGTTCAGGGGCCTGGTAGCCTTGGTGATTCCATTAAATACACAAGTGATGAGTAGTTTGGGGGGGGGGGGGGGGGGGGGGGGGACATTACAGCACATTCCCAGCATATACACAAAGCCAGTGAGTAGTTGGACAGGCTGTCAGAGCATTCCCAGCAAATATACTGTACATAGGTAGTGGGTAGTTTAATTAGTGGGCCTGGGAAATTGGAGAATTCCCAGCAAATATACAAGGGGGGACCCATAATTGTAAGAAAAAACTGTCATTATAAGTCTTTCAATAGTACCTTTCTAATCCCCTTTGGGAATTTTTGCTCTCCCTCGTACATAGGTGGTAGACAAGGTGGGGATTTTAGAAAATGCACCGATGGGTAGTTAGGAGGCGTAGGAGTATAAAGCAATCACAGCAAGTACAGAGTTCAGTGGGCCTGGGAGATTGTAGCATTCCCAGTAAAAACACAGAGCCTCAGCAATGACTGAGATAAAATGAGCGACCCAGATTGGCAACACTTACAAACCCTCACTGAAGACATAATGGTTAGTTTGTGAGAAGAGCCAGTAAAACATTACAGATTGCACTTTAAAGCATTTTTTTTTTTAAATCTGTGAAACTTGATTAAAGTTGCAGTGGAACTGTCTCACCTTCATTTTAGAGTGGTAGGATTTTTCAGTTTTTTTTGGCAAAAAAAAAAAAGATTTTTAGCCAGACTGGTAGGCCATGTGACTCAGTGAGATGATATTGTTGTGCTGTGCGTTGAGTAGCTGACCCGTGCTTAGCTGGCATATGTATCACAGATGTCAACGAGAGCAGAAGAAGAAATCAGCTAAATTGCTTAGCGTTGTCACAGGAGATTTGTATGTGGAATAGATGTGAGTTTCAGTCAGATCCAGACTGACATTAACCTTCCCTGCTGTCCCCTCGCCTCCTCAGAGGTCCGTCCATGATGGATAACCTCTTCCTCACACACAATACACACAGCTCTCCCTGCTCATGCCCATTAAGTACATATCCTTATAAACGGATTAGGAGGCCGGTAATGGAAACTCAGGGAACTTGGTCCCATAATCTCCTGCTTGATACTTTTTGCTCTGATCAATCTTTGTTTGGGTGCCTCAGAGGTAGTCGTGAAATGTCATTGGCTTTAGTTTGAGGGGTGAGGGTTGTGTGTGGATGGGGATATTCAGTGTCAGATGTTGGATTAATTTGTCTAACTTGTTGGGTACAGATTCATATCGTGCACTGGCTTGGGGTGTCGAGAGGAGCCATTACTTATTATCTGTGAAGGGTGTTGCATCTTTGATTTATTCGGTGCTGCAGCAGAGATTGTGCTGGTGCATTATACCATCATTATGGCTTCAAGCATGACCCAAATTTCCTCTGCCCCTCTTAACTCGACCCTCCTCTCCTCCTCCTTCTCGGCCGCCTCCTTCCACTGCGGTGTCTGAATCCAGATGGAGAGAGGACCGTACGGTGTGACCGCAGCTTATTATCAGTCTCGGCTACACTGTTAGACCAGAGCAGAGGGAGACAGGCAGAGAGAGACAAAGAGACAGAGGAAGAATTAGGAGAAAAGAAAGCAGACATGTGATATTACAGTAAATACACAGTGTGTCTGCAGATATCACATTTAAATCTGATATTTTATTCTGACAAATCATGTAGGAAGGTTTCCGTTGACACATAAAATGTACAGGTGTTACGAGGATTTTTAAAAATGGCTGCTGCCAATCAAGGTTCCAGACTGTGACTGTTATATGCTCACATGCTGATAATGACCATTATGCTCCTCCTCAGCTATAACATATTTGAAAGTCATTAACATTGACTATTATGTCACCTTAGGACACGCACAGATGGATGACAAATAAAAGGAAAAAGACACCAATGTTCCAAAAGAAAGTCCCTCATTGGGTGTTACAGTGATGGTGGTGGAGAGAAAAGGAACATGTTGAACTTGGTTGCTATTGGGTGACTGTCAAGGCTGTGAAAATTTTGATTCACCTTATTTTCACACACATCAATTCATTCAGTGAGCCCTTGCATACTGTATGGAAGTATCTGCATTTGTTATGTTTCTCCACTAATTGTTTTCAGGGTTTTTTGCTTTAATTTGTCATCCGTCTGTATCTTAGTTGAGCACCCATGATGTGTAACTGCACACTGACATGGATGTAAATAAAATGTCTCCTTGGTTATTATTGTAAGCTTTAGATGTCGAGTAATATTCAGTAAAAGTCCAGTCAGTCAGTGGCTGTTTGAGACTGGCCATTTATGAGTATTGAAGGGGATGAGAGGTTATTTCAGGGAAGGTAGTAGTGTTGTTTGGTCCTGTCTGAATGCTGCCCTTCCCTCTTCTTATCCCCAATCATTGCTACTGATCACACCTCTCTCCTGACACATGCCAGGACACCATGCGGGGACACATTGTGTTATACTATCAAATCCCCACACCTTGTAGTGTTACTCTGCACCACAGTCCTGTTGACATGCTTATCTGACATTATCTGACATCCCAACATGGTTGCTTGGTCTCTTTCTTTTTCTGACTTACTGATCTGCTTTCTGTCCTAAACCTTTTTTTTTTTTTTTTTTTTTTTGTCCTTGCCATCTCAAGGTGAGTCCTGACACAAACAGCAGCAGTGGGAGTTCAGTGGGAGCACAGTCTGGTTTTCATCTCACAGCCCATTCACACCAGACTGGTGACCTGGGAAATGAGCAAGTTGACTGTTGGTGTGAAAACCACCCAGGTAAGGTGGAGTGCTGGAACAAACTCTACTCTGCTGAATGTACAAGTTCACTGCTTAGATTGTTAGTTCATAAAAACTTTCATTTTAAAATAGTGTCAGTTTTGTAAGCAGTTGTAGTTGTGGTGGTGTTCCCCTGTACATGCCTAAGATCAAAGGGTATATGCATGATGTGGCCAGTTTATGTAACTTTTACCAAAGAGTAGCCACAACTGGTGATTACTGTATGTATCACATAGCATTTTCCATGGATGCTAAATCAAGTGATCTGATAAGATGTGCATTCAAATGCCCCAAAGCATTAAATCAGAATATACCTTTTTTGACATGTGCAAAGTGGTTCCGCCCACTGTGAAGCCTCTTATCTGCTGGAAAATAACAGAAGAAGAGGAGGAAGAAGAAGTGGTTCTGCTTGTTAATACAATTTTCAAGATGGACCCACATTGTGTCCTGGGAACAATATTTGCATTTCTGCTATTCTCTCTAATTAAGCATCAGTCTCAGCAGCACATGCTTTTAAGTATGCTAAAAAGTTTTATCAGCCACAGACCATTTTTGCTTTGTCCAGAAACTCGTTCACGTCACCTCATGTTACCCCCACGTGGGGCAAACATGTGCAGAAAGAATATATTTATTCCAACCAGAGAGAAGTGATCACAGTAAGCGTTTACATTGTAATAAGGCACTAATATTTTCCTATTGAACAGACTATGAAAGGTTTACACCACCCCTCTGAATCTGATTCCTTCAGATCAGGCCGGATCAGGCCAGTCTCTTCCAATCGAGGTGGTTACATGAGGAATTTTTATTCTGATTGATGATTAGTGGAATATTAGGGTCCATGTAAACACAGCTACAGTTTTAGATAACTTCATCTGTTCATTAACAATTGACAATGTCAAACAGTATTTCAAGATGCTGTTACATCCATAGGCTGTTTTGCAAATGTCACCATTTTGGATTTTGAGTAGACTTGGATGACGTAGGTTGCATTGTAGGATAGTTTGGGAACATCACAGCATAAGCTAGCCATCCAAGACATTGAGAGTAATGGAGAAATGGGGTATAAATGGATGAAAACAAAGCTGAAAGCTGAAGAATCAAAAACAGTATCGGTTAGACTGTATTATTCCCATCACAGACTGACACAATATAATTTTAACACAACATCCATACTGTAGCTGAGGGTGATTTCTATTTGAATGTGAGGTTGGAGAGCTGGGAAAAACAACAACACTTTAGAAGAGCAATGTAATGTCATATTGACTATAAGTCACTCATGCATTATATCAACTGACAATATATTGACTATTATCTTTTAACTTTTTTAATCTATTCTCTGATGGAGTGATACTAAGAAATGTTTATACTTTAAACTGAACATTAACAGAGTTATTGCCTCATTTCACATCAGGATGCAGCCATCAATTAGTGGAAGGGTCAGTCTATTATTATATCAGCGTATCAGTATTGATTAAATTAAAACACGCTCCAATCTTCTCTCATATCTTGAGCTATAATTAAAACTGCAGTCATAAGGCCTGTGTGCTGCTGCAGTCGACTGTCAGGCGAGATAAACTTCACAAAAACGACACTCAGCAATACATTTACAAGAGAATACTCATCAGAACAACATAAAATCTAATACAAAAACACTTTTATAGCAGGGGAAAAATCAATCCTCAATGTGTTGATCTCCTTTCTTATTGTCAGTTAAATTCAAGTAAACTACAGACAAAAAAATGAAGGATTTATTCAGGTTAAAAGCTAATGGTGCCGAGGATTTTGCCTTAAACTCCTACCTCTATAAATTTAATATTTATACCTGCATTAACAGATTATATTTTGGCCATTTGCATGCAGCGCAACAAGCTATAAACACATGACTGACATATTATCTATTGCCTTATAATGTGGATTAAGCAAATGTTTTAGCAAACAGTTGCCTATTTAAACACCCAGTAGACATAAAGCGACATTAGCATTCAGTTGAGATTGTGTTTCTGGCCACCTGGTGAATGCATGTCAAATATTCACTCTCCTTTTATCTCTGTTACTCCTACCCTTAAGGGAAATACCAGGCTTTTTAGCTGCTAAATATACCACTATGTTCACCAGTAGTCACTAACTTTGTCTCCTTGGCGCTGGGCAGGTACTGTAGCGTACAATGTGTTTTTAGAGCGTTCTTGCTGAAAACAACTACCTGTGGCTAGTAATGATGTTAAAACGCTCTGCAGAGTCGGTTATAATTCTGTGTTCATCACTATAATCAACACCTTCCACCACACGTTTGACACTTGATCCATTGTTAATATGAAAACACTGATTAGAGCAGCTTTAACTTTTTTTGAATTAATAAAATAATAAGCACAGCCAGATAGCTGGATGGATGACCAAACTTGGTGGTCTATTTTTATTATAGACTACTCTTGGTGATTATTGCAGATCTTTTTATCTGTATTTAGTAATAGTGAACTTAGTTATTGACTGTCTTGGTGTAATTATAATACATTTGCCTGCATTATAAATATCAAAGTTTGCCGTGATGGTTTCTGTGTTGATTTATCAGGTAGAATAACGCTAAAATATATATTATATAGTACTTGTTATATATAACAAGTGTTCCAAGGTGACAGGAACATACACGACTTGGTGTGAATTTCCTCCCAGATGGGATATTAAAATTCCCCAGATGTGGGAGTGTGAAACGGATATTATACAAAGGATTTCATTTTAGATTTAATCTCTTGGTTCAATTGCCTTCTTTCATCAGAAGTTTGCAGGTGTAGACAGTGAGTGATTAGAAAGTGGGGAAGTCAAATTGCTGCCATGTTTGGTGTCTCTTCTAACAACTTGTTTAAAATCCTTTAGGGACCCTCCAGCCATCTTTCTGTTCTTTAAACCCCCACATCCTGATGAATCATCACTTCATAGTGAGGATTATCTCTCTGAGTCACCCATGTTGCTAATATCACACCTTCACGGGGCAGCGTTACCTCTCCTAAAGTATTGTAAGAAAGTGCACACCACATTTTTCCTCAACAAAAGGAAGTAGAAAAAATATTTTACTTTCAGATGATATACCCATTTTCCTAAAGGTAGCAGTGGCAAGGGTGTGGTTTTTTTTTCTTGCAAGCAGAAATTTCTTAAGACCATATAATAAAAGATGGAATTTTCAGTGTGTTTGGACAAAAGTAAAGGCTGGAGGATTTTTCCCTGAAAACAGCCATTGTGAGACTCTAAAAGGGGCATGACAGCTCCTGGTGGGTATATTGTTATTTCTGCTGACCATATGGTGGGCTGATAACTTACAGAATTACCTAGTATAAAGTCTCCTCCTTTGTTCAATTTGAAGGTGAGAGGGGGCGCATTCCTGTCCTTCACCCTTGGCTGAGAATATATATCAGGTTGTTGTGATTCAGCGAAGGGGGACACAGGTAACTTTTTAGTGTCCAGAGAAAGACATAAAGAAGGAGAGCCGCAGCCTTCCCCCGGCCAGGCAGCCGCAACATTAACGTGAATGATGACTTTAAGCAGTATATTTGATGCCATCTGTGCTGCATTGCTGAGCTTGGCGGTGAGATGTGCTCAGATGCAGCTGCCCTGACTGTCAATGAGAGTCTCGCCAAGTTCTCCAGGCCTTCAAAGAAGATCTGAAGCGCACTGAGAGAGATACCGACGAGTTAGATGGAAAAACAGAATTTACAATTTACTCAGATATAGTGTAGAGAATGATATAGTCTTTCCACAGATTGCTGTGCTGTGAATTTGTTACAGTGTGCACGAAAACCACAACATACATATGGAGGGACAAGTTGAAAAAAATGAACAATGAATGAATATGTGGAAAAGTGTGTTATGTTTTGACTGTTTTGTGACAGAATCAAACCAGAACCCACATCCATTGTTTTCTAAACCCACACACTGGTGGTGTCTCAACTTGTCAGGTTAGATCACTGTTAGCCACACATCAACTCCCTCAGTAAAAGCAGAAATGTTATCACATTCACACCCCGGATCAGCAGATACTGGCTACTGTACCTCGACTAGCATTTCTTCTGTCTGTTCTACTTCGCTCCGTGACATAGCTACGGTGTACTGCAATTAAGGGATACAGCATCATCAACAGATCTACCGACTGCACACGCTAACTGGTGGGCGTCTAATATAATGATGTTTTATAGAGCTTCATTACAGGTGAGGTCAATGCAGCACGCCTGTAGCTATTAAATCAGCTACTATTTTTGATGATCACTGTTGATTTGAATGGTGAAGGAACTTAAAAGAGATCACGTTAAGTTGAGAACTAGCAAATCGTTCTGTAACGTACGACTACAAATTTTTGGTAGCGAAGGTGAGAAATAAGCAGCAAGACAATGACAAAATTGATATCACAATTGGAGATTAAGTGAGATGACAAATCTGTTAACCTTCTTGATTAGAGTTGGCGAACACCTTGAAAAGCTTTAAACTGTGGCAGTGATTGGCAAGCGGCGCAGACAGATACAAAAATCACACCGCTTTTACATTTCCCACACATTTTTAGCAGATGTGAATAAATGAACCCCTTTTCTTCAAGGGAGTGAACCTTCAAACAAAAATTAACCCTGGCTTTCACTTTGCCGCTCTGTGAAAAGAGACAGTGGAATGTCATTTCTCCTCTGTACGTCTTCAGTTCAATTTTTCAGTCCAGCTTTCATAGTCAAATAAATTATGAGAGAGTGAACTGAAAGTGAACTGCCTGTTTTTCATAACCTGTAAAAGTAGACTGGAAGGAAAGTGATGATTGAGGTCACATTTGACCAATTTTGGATGCTTAATTTAAATTTCCTATATGTGACTTTTCTGTTATCGCTTTGATAGAATTGTATAAAATATGTCTACTTTTGCAGTATTTGGCAAGAGAGGTACAGGAAACTGCTTTGCATGCAATTGTGATAAATTGCAGTCGGATTTGTGCAGGTGCCTGAGCTACCTTTACTTGGTCAGACTGTGCAGTAAGGATGTTTATGAGCAGGCAAATGAATCATTTTTATTTAAAGGAATACTGGGAAATCTGTGAAATTCTGAAATAGAATAAATAAGAATTAATTAATTTAAATTCTGTTTGCTTAGCTTAGCCGAGAGTCAGGAAACAGGGGGAAACTGCTAGCCTAGCCCCTTCAAATGTGTTTTCCAGCAACTCCGACACTGTCATATTAACATTTTGTACAACAGGCATGGGTGTTGGACGAATGCCATACACTGCTGGTGTATGTTGGCCTTTACAGTTCCAAGAGGCAGCACAGTTTGAAAGCATAATTATGGCAAAAACAGGTGTCCCCATTATCATCATCAACACAAATATTACTGCACAAAGGAGCAGCACTTGTCCTACCACGATTAATTGTACAGAAGAAATGAACTGTGGGAGTTCAGCAATGTGCCTCTTGTCTTTCCCCCCCCCCCCCTTCACTGTCACATTCAAATGAATGCATTTAAACAAAAGTCTACTGTGCAATTGCAAATTGCCTTGAATGGTCCCTTGCAGGTGGCCAGTGAGTGGGAATAATCCACAGATGTCTGAACTGACGGCAAGTTCATTAATGGTAATAAAAGTATTGCTCTGGTGGCAATTTATGAATTAATGTTTGGCTGAGAAACACTAATTGCAAAAAGAACATGGTAGACAGGTGCGTAGGTGAATGAAATAAAAAACAGTAGACTCTCACTGTCTGCGCTGACTTTATTTCAAAGGCTCACATTTTTGTGCACAAGTACTGTGTATCTCAGCTATGACAGAAATGTCTTCCAGAGGAATACTGTAGGTTCACAATTTTTCAAGTCTGTCTTAAAACACTATTCGCATCATGTGAGGGAGGAACAGAGCCCATATGAACACTGAAACTGGTTTTGCTTGCTCTAATCACTCCTTCTGTTCATACTGACAATTAACGCACACAGAATGATTGCTGTGGATTTTGTCCTTCATCACTCAGCACTCTGATCTGATCATTTCTAAGAGGTGCTGTTTATATTAGTGTGTCCGCTACCTTCTTCCTCAGTGGCATGGCATGGAAAAGAGTTCAAGCATCACTTCTTTTCCACTGGGGTACCAGAGGAATCTGTGCCTCACTTCCCAATATATAGCACCCCCCTTGGTCTAATTATCAGCTCACATGATTTTCTTACCTTTGCTATACTGATGAAACCCAGCTCCATCTCCATCTTAGCATCCAGCTCTACTCTGCTTCACTATCTACAATAAAGTCTGCAAGAAATCTGGAGTGATGACCAACTAACTTTCACTGAGCATGTTGTATCTGTCACTTGGCTATGTTGCATCACACCCCTGTCAAGTTGATAACTACAGTTTTTAGTTTTGCCGCGTTGCTCAACATAATGGAGCTCTCAGGATTTATCAGGAGGACGGCTGCTTTACTCCGAACAGTATGAACCTGGACTGTGTGTATGTAACAGCTGACCTTTTGGATGTGTAGAAGAACACAGAACGTTAATTAACATTAGATCCTGTGCAATCCTGTCAGCATGTCGGGAGATTTAAATAATCAATGAAGTTAGGTTGCTGTGCCTCGTGTAAATGCGCACAGCGTGTCTCAATGGGGAGATGCAGCTGCAAGGAGATCGCTGCATATAACCCTGTGTTTGTTCACATGTGGTGCTAGAGCAAATCAATAGGATGAGCATTTGATTTTCGTGAGGGGGCACACAATGCATGGTATATTTGTTTATCCTGTTATCAAACAAGTTGAACACAGCTTTGGACAGAGGGTACATGAACCCCCGGTCCTCCCCGCTGGTTAAAAGCAACAATGAATTTGGTCTTTGCAAACGGAAATGATGTACGTGTTTATTTGCATATAGAGCGGGGAAGTGAGATCCGATCACAAGTGGTCACTCAAGACGCATGTGGAGACGCATGTTAATGCCAGGTGCAAACAGGGCCTATGTAACATCAGAAAGATCAGGTCTTATCTGACTGAGCCTGCCGCTCAACTCCTTGTACAAACAGTGGTCATCTCTCGTCTTGACTATTGCAATGCCTTTCTGGCAGAGCTGTCAGCATGCACAGTAAAACCTCTGCAGATGGTCCAAAACGCACATCAGGTCTTCAACCAGCCAAAAACAAGTTACGTCACTCTACTTTTCTCTCACTCCACTACCTTCAAATCTCTAATGCTTGCCAATAGAGTGGCCACTAGCATGGCACCCACCTACTTGGACTCCTTCTCGTTCACCACAATCCATCTGTAAATAAACAACAACTAGTCCTTCCATCACTTTGAGGGAGGAAATCTCAATCCAAACTCTACCTAACTCAATACAGTCAGCAGAGTCCGTCTGTCTTCGAAGATTGCTTGAAGACCTCACTTACTCACCTAATTTGGTCTTTCTCTCTCTTTATCTCTGTATTATTCTCCAAAATTTGCTATGCACTTATGTATTATTTCGTGACATCTTCTTATTCAGTCTTCTTGATCTACTGTGTTTAGGATCCCACCTCATTTGTACATCTGCCAAATGAATAACTGTAAATCTAATCTGAATGTTCTTTTCATAACTGTCAATAAAAAAAAAAAAACATAGAAATTTGATTCCTCTGACCCCTATACCCCTATAAGGATATTCACTGGATGGGGGGGTAATCATTGATACTCCCTGGACTGCCTCCTGGCTATATTTGACCCAATAGGTCACTAGATGCTGGCCTTTGGCTGCCTGTGGTGACCACCTGCAGTGATACACAGCAAGGTCAACTCACGTGTCAAGCTAATGCATTTAAATGGACTCTATCAACCACAGCTAAAACCTTTCAATAAAAGCCAATGTCTATAGCATAAAATCAGGCCTGTAATATTAAATGTCTTTTTACTGTACGTGAAGAGCATGAAAAGCACATAGCCATACCAGTCAAAAATTTGGACACACCTTCCCATTCACTTGAATGAGAAAGTGTGTCCAAACTTCTGACTGGTACTGTATGTGTAACCAAGACATTTAAGCTATTTTATGCATTAATGCATAATTTGGGACCATTTTCCCCATGTTGGATGGTTGTGATTAATTGCAGATTTGCAGATGAAAAGTGTTCTACATCTTAGCTACAGGCTATATCTCACCATGCAGCTCCATAATGATTGCTTTGGGACATATGACTGCAAAATGTGACAGATCAACACTCTTTCCTTTCACCCCTTACTCTGACTGGCAGACTTTCTCTGCCTTTGTCATCCGCCTCACCCCTCACGTAGCTGTCTCTGACTGTCCGACCGGTTTCTGTCAGATATTTTGTTCCTGTCCACCTGTCTGGCCCAGTCTGTTCAGGAACACAGCAAGTGGATGTGGAGCCACTGTTGGGTTTCAGTTACATTGTCTGAGGACTTGGTGGATTTAGTTTCATGTTGTACTCGTTATTGTTAGACTGAACTTCTTTTGGGTTCAGATGTGCACAATAGAAAACAATGTTAAGCTCTTCACAATATATATATTCATGAGGTACAGTCATACAGCTTTAGGATGACACTTGGCAAAATGGCAACCTGCTTTTTGCTCTATGAAAAGTCAGTAAATCAAGTCGTGAGGATTCATCCCTATGGACCAAACTTCATTACAGTCCAATAGAGATCAGAAGTGTGAGGAGCTATTTTGGGCACCCCTGGTTTGGGAATTAAAACCCCCATTAATTTTTCAATAGACATTGTTATGTGACTCATAGTTGGAGCACTTCTACTGCTTGGCTTGAAATGAGAATCTCCTAGTTGAATCATCAGTGCAAAATATTAACGACTATGTTTTGAAAATATCTGGTACTTTGATTAAAAAGTCAAAGGTGCAAGCTTGCATACATAAAAACCTTGAGGTAGAAGTAAACTATGACTCTGAATGTACATTTTAACAAGATATTGAGCTTCAGCAGAAAAATACACAGTGTTGAGAAAATTTAAAACACAAGTGTATTGAATTTGCTACAGCTCTGATTTATGCCTCTGACTAGCTTCTTCTCCTCGGTAATGGTGGGCATGGCTCCTGGGTATCGTAGTATTTCAAGCCATCTGCCATGATCGCCATGATGATTCTGTCAACATAAAGTTGAAATAAAAAACTGATGGCCCCAACATAAACCTATAGGACTGTTAAATTATCCAGGAGAGTCTTGTGTTTCTATGTGAAAGAGGCCATAACACGAACATTTCCTGGTCTGTATATTTATTCTGTTATTCTATTTTTTACTGGAATATGTTTGCGTGATATACAGTTAAAAAAAAACCCTTACACACACTGACCCTTTATGCAGCCCCTCAGTTCAGCCTCTGTCTGAAACAGGCCGTTTTAGTGTCTGTCTCTTTAAGGCCCGCCTCCTGATGAGCCAACTCTGCTCTGATTGGTTAACTCACGGAAGCTGCCCCTCGACAGGCTTTCACTGGCTCTGGAGGCTATGTAAACAAACAATAGTAATCCGATTTCACTTCTTTTCCCCCTTTTTTTGCTTGAAATATAAACTTCTCTTTATATCTCTCATGTTTGAGCATAAATCGGATCTGAAACATGAGAGTGGACAACATTAACAGCCAGAGCAACAACCTTAGCAACAAAGGCTACTGAATGGATGGCTGTTTGTGGGCATGTATGAACAATCTGATGTCAACATGTGGAGGAAGTAGAAGTAACTTTGAAAATGGAGCGCTCAGAGCAGGCTGTAGTGCTGAGTTTTGACTTTCAGGGAACAGTTTTTACATGTTCACCTCAAGTTTTGAACTTTGACTACGTTTATCATAGACATCTGACATTATAACAGTATATAAATGATAGAAAACCACAGAAAGCATGTTATGTCCACTTTAAATAACATTGAAGATATTTTTGAAAGATATAATTTAAATAGGTATACAGAATGGGGAAAAAAAACATCTGGAACCAGCGGCCTCTCCCACTTCACAATTAGTTGTCAATGTTTCACTCTTAGCCAAAATGGAATACAAACATTGCCATCTTCAGAGCCACATCACAAGCTGCCACAGTCCACTGAATTATGGCATTTCAACCTTCAAGTATGTAATACAGAAAGAAATTTAAGAGTAAGTCTGGAACAATGACTAGAATTACAGAAAAAGTTGTCTTCTGACGGGAAGAACAACAACTTTAATGGCCTTTTACAAATAACTGTAGCATTGTTATTTATAGACTATGGTTGTTCGAGTGACAGAGCATTACAGCACATGTGGTTCTTGAGAAAAAAAAAAAAAAAAAAGAGAGCTTACTTTTAACTGTGGGAATGATGGGCCCGCAGGTGGAGTGCGATCACACTTCCTACACCTGCTAAACTGATGTGTTGATTTGAGTGAAAAATAACAACTAATGGGTCTTTTGAGGAACTGTGTTTCCTGCTGCTGTGAAAACTCACATATCAAAGGTGTTGATTGTCAGACCTCTTATCACTGACAAATGCTGCTAAAGAGCATTCCCTCTAATCTTACCTGCTTTTGTAACATTATGTGTAATTCGTTAAAAAATTAAACAAATATAATTCTTTATCCCAAAATGACAAAAAGTTTGACTTGTATCACATAATATTACACATTTATTTTCAAATGTATTTATTTTTCAACATTAGCCCTAACTGTCATAATTATGTTTGCAGTTCTTTAACATTAGTCTTTTGTTATTATGTGTTTACATTTTGTTCTTTGCATGCAAAAAATGATGAGTTCCATTGGTAAGTGGTTGATACTCCAAAAAAATCTAGTATTACTGAGACATCCATGGAGTGAGGGAGGGTGGGAAGTGGGAAGGGGAACAAACCTGCCCCAAAAAATGCTTGGATTGACCATGCCTTGTTTCTTGATATTGAATAGGCCTGTCATAAAAAAAAGTCTTATATCAACTTGTGGCAATCAGTTCAAGGCCTCTGTGATAATTATGACAGCTGACAACTGTGATAGCTGTGACACCTGACTTTAAGATAGCACTTTTTCCTGTTGAGCTTACTGAGCGGCTGAACTCTGCTTTCATCTGGATCTCAGACAGAAGGGGAGAGTCACCTTTATCTATAAAGACAGTCAGGATTTTGGCTGCGGGCCATGGCTCAGTTTCTCCCTCCATCATTCTCCTCCTTCCCCAAAGTCGGTAAGTCCTGAGATTTCTTTCTTCTCTCTGAATGTAGACGGACAATTCATTGATCTGCACTATTCACCACAGTCTGAGCCAACTTGATTCCACCCACGAAATATGTGAGTAAAGCAAGTGATGTAAATAATTTAACCTGCATTGATTATTATTTTTTTTTTTTTTTACATAGGTTTTTGGGGGCAGTACAACACCCTGTTAACAGAACACTGACATTTTTGTCACCTTATAAAACTGTTATGGCTAACCTGCCTGTTAGCCTTCCTGTTGCCCATTTAAAGTCGAGATGAAATGAAAAATGCCTTTTTAACCCTTTAAGATCACATCCCCAGTTAAACTGTGCATATATTTAACAATATATGCCAAAAAAATACAAAAAAAGATCAGATTCTTTGTATTCTTATGTCAAAATCCAATCATGTTTTCTTCCTGTAAAACAAAATATGATGTGTGCTTGAACTGACCAATTTCAACCAATAATATCATGACATCCACCCATCAATCAGAGCTAAGATTCATTGTGATACCCCCACTTTTCAATGTTCAAATCAAATTCCTCCCAACATTTTGTCCTGCCTGTCTATCCTGTCTAAATTGAAAATATATCACCATCTGGAAGTTAGGTACTCTCGAAATGCTGTTTCATCTTGACTTGAGCATGAACATCAGCATTCATGTGGAGTTGCCTTTTTTTGGTCACCTGATGAATGTGAAAATCCAATATTCACTCTTCTCTTAGTTCTATTTTGTCTTAGAGAAGATATCTGGCTCTTTCGCTGATAAATGCTCCACTTTCTTTACAAGCTAGTTGCTTTCTGTCCGTCGGCTGTTTGGTCCCATGGAGCTAGCATACAGACTATTTATAAGAGCTTTTTACTGCATATATGTGATGACTCTTATTCTAGTATCATATCATTAATGTTTTATAACTTAGAGCTATATTTACTTTTAACATTATTTTCTGAAAAATATACACTATATAAAGGTAGGTGGGATAAAATATTATTTTCCCAATGTGATACATCTCAGCTCAAGGCAAAGTTTCTTGAAAATAGTGGTTAACAGATTTATTTTGCCTTTTGCACTATTGACCATATAATATTGACAAGAGAGACTTCTTTGGTAGCAAATCATATTTTGGCAGAATGTCTTACTTGTTTTCGGAGAAACAGGACCTTACGTGGCATTAAATACATACCCAGATGAAGTGTTTTGTCTTTGGGCCTTCATAAAAGGCTGTCCAGTGATCAGAATGGCATTTTCTAAATGAATCAGGGCATGAATAGTTGAAATAAACTGAGGGCCATAGAAACCTTGCAGCTTCAGCTTCTTAATTAAAATCTACATTTTACTTGCCCCACTGAGGCCCCAGAAGCTTTATTAATTAGCATGGAATTACAGTTAACCATGAGGAGTTTTGTTTATCTTGATCGCCTCAGAGAGAACAAGATTACTGTAACAAACTGGAGGTGAATAGCCCAAAGTGTCTCATCTATCATCTCATCCGTGTCTAAAACCTGTGAATTATTCTCACCTGCTCCTGCTGTCAAATTTCCATTGCCTCTCGCTGTCACAGTGTTCAGTTGGCTTCTCATATTCCCCTTCATCTCGTCTGACCTCTCCTCTGGGATTGAGAGACAGAATCCATGTGTATGTGTATGAACATGATGAGCTGTACATCTTGCCTCACCATACAGTCTTATGGAACCTGAGCATTTTACTCTTTCTCACAGCTTGAACTGACTGGAGGGAAGTGACTTTACTGTAAATTATCAAGTAACACAAGCAAGGCGCTATAATATATTAACACAATTACTGCTACCTGTAGTATAATTATGAAAATAGCATTTTTCGCTTATATGGTAAGAATATTATAACATTTCTTCACTGTGACTTTTGACACCAAATAAATTATATATATTAAGAGGAGTAGGTAGCTAAGTTGTAGATTCAACCAAAAATCTGTTTTTGTGTTAAGAGAAAAACGCAGAAATTTTTAACATGAATGAACACAGCGAGGTGCAGACCCGTGTGAGCTTCAATACAAGTCCTTCAGAATTAAAGCAAGTTGCACAACTCTTCTCCAGAACACCATGCTTTATTCATGAGAAGTTTCCTGCCATCTTCCCTTCATCAGAGTGTTGTCTGAGGTTTTCCTTTCCTTTCCTTTTTATTTATTTATTTATTTATTTTTTTCCTTATCGAAAACTGTTTTTCCTTCCCTCCTAAATTTTGGAGGGAACAAATACAAATGGCTTGCATGGTGAATCTATCATAATGTACATTTCTGCAGCATTAATTCCATCTTTTTTTACCCAAAGGTGTGTTCAAATCGAATATGAAGCAAATTAAAGAGAAAGGCATGAATGCATTCTCTGAAAAGACATAGATTTGTTCTATGCAACTCAAGGTGGGGTAACATGTCTGCATGAAAATTGAAGACTTCCAAATAAAGAGGGAAATATTTTTAGAGAAAGAGCAGCCGTTCACACCTGTGCCCAAACTGTAGGCTCACAGACAGCTCAGCAGCTCTTGTTCTGATGTGCATTTGAAGAAATTATTCTCACAATACAATTGTTACAGTTTCCACGGTGATGTATGTGTTGTACCAGATGGTGTTGGATAATTGAATGCTTTGTACATTCCTGTCCTTATCAAGTGTCACAAGCTCTGGGTAGTAACTAAGGGACTGAAATTAAACACACAAGAGGCTGAAATGAGTTTCCGTCAGAGTTTGTGCAGCCTCATCCTTACGGATAAGGTAAGCAGTGGGTAGAACTGCTGCTCCTTTGGACTGAATGGACATGATTGAGGCGGTTTGGGTATCTGATCACGCCCCCCCTGGACATCTCCCTGAGGAGACTGTAGGGCAGACTCAAAACACACTGGGATTATAGTATATCCCATCTGGCCTGGAAAAGCCTCCGAATCCCCCAGGGAGAATCTGGAGGTTGTGACTAAAATAAAAGACATCTGGACTACTTTGCTGAACCTTCTGCCACCAAGTACCCTGATATCGATATGCGGCGGAAAATGAACACACAAATGGACGGATGGATTGTAACTCAATAGCAGGATTTTGTTTTGGTTGAGAGAGAGGGATGGAGATGAAAGAGAGGGATGGGCTACAGTGAAATTAGAGCTTACTCTTTGTATTAGATTATAAGACATTTATATTTCAACATGGATACATTTGCAATTATGTTTGAACTACTTGAATTTTATTGCCAAGCAACACTTTCTGCATAATTTTTGGATGATAAACATTCAAAAACTTTCAATATGTTAACAGTCAGTGCATTTACATGAACATATCAGGCTATGCAGATAATCAGAGAAGATGTATACATGCCCCGTAGTAACCTGGTTACTTTAAATCTGCCTGTAAATGAAGCAGGTTGGAAGTTAGATTTCTCCCCTACTGACCTTATTTTGGAAGCAGGAGTGCAAACCCACTTAAACTTGTAAAGGCTACTTTGTGTTATACTTTGGATGGAATTAAATCAAAAGATGCATGGCTACTTGTAATAATCTGCTGTTAGGCGACACTCTCCCTGTCTGCAGTATCTCGTCATGCACATGTGTCCTTGTATAAAGCTGATTAGAAAAGATTAGTTACCCGCAAACATGACCAAGAAATCTGTGTTCTTCAGGAGAAATCTACCTGGGGAAATCAGGTTTCTCTACCCTGATCACAGAAATCAGCTTACTGGAGAAAACCAACTGTAACCCAGTTGCTTTAAGGATATAGAGGCTAATTTCTATATTTTTCCTTATTGTCAACAAATCTCATGTACGGAGCTGAACCAACAACTAATTAATCTACTTACAAATATTGTGTGTGTATCCAAAGCCTGATATACAGACGTGGTTGAAAATATTGGTACCTTTCTACCTTTTTTTTTTTAAAAAAAAAAAAACTACATTTTCTCTGCATGAAGGTGAAACTGACAGAAGTATATGGTATCCATCATTCTTTATTTCACGTTGACTATGACTGACACTTTGCTTTTGATTTACAACTTAACATAATATTTAATACAATAAAACAAATGAAAATGGCATGGCCAAAAATATTGGTACCCTTGACTTAATATTTTGTAACAAAGCCTTTTTGGAGGCAATAACTGCAGTCAATCGCTTCCTGTAACTCTGAACAAGGTTTCTACAATTCTCCACCAGTAGTTCAACCCACTCTTCTTGAGCAAACTGCTCCAGTTCTCTCAGCTTTGATGGGTGCCGTCTCCCAACGGCTCTTTCCACAGATGTTCAATAGGATTCAGATCAGGACTCATAGCAGGCCATTTCAGAACTGTCCAATATTTTCTTCTTATCCACTCTTGAGTTCTTTCTGATGTATGTTTGGGGTCATTATCCTGCTGGAAGACCCATGATCTGTGACTAAGACACAGCTTTCTGACACTGGGCTGTATGTTTCACTCCAAAATGCCTTGATAGTCTTCTGATTTCATTGCGCCCTACACAGATTCAAGGCACCCAGTGCCTGAGGCAGCAAAGCAACCCCAAAACATCACTGAGCCTCCTCCATGTTTCACAGAAGGCATGGTGTTCTTTTCTTTGAAGGCTTCATTTTTTCTTCTGTAAAAATAGGGTTGTTGTGATTTTTTCATCAAAAAGCTCTAATTTTGTTTCATCTGTCTAAAGCACATTCTCCCACAAGGACTGTGGCTTGATAACATGCATTTTGGCAAAGTCCAGTCTGGCTTTTTTAAGTCTCCCTCTTAGAAGTGGGGTCTTCCTGGTTTTCTACCATGGAGCCAACTTGAGTGCAACTTGAAACTATTGTACCTTGAACTTGAAGATTAGCTTGGATTTGTATTGAAGTTTTTGGAGATGGAGTGGAGATGTAACCTTTATGTTGACAATGCTTGGCTGTTACTTTTTTTCTAAAGTCTTCAGACCACTGTCTAGTTTTCCTTCTGTTTTCCATGTTCACTGTGATGCACACAGTGGCAGAAAACATCAGAGTGAGTAATTTTCTCCTTTTAAACTTGGTGCATGAGTGATTATGAGATTGAAAACACCTGTGATACTAATTAAAACACAGCAGTCTGCTTAAAGTATCACTACAAATCAATTATGTCTTAAAACTTTTCACAACTTTTTTGTTTTGTTCCACTGCAAACTAAACATAGACATGGATTGCTAATAAAATATCTTTTAATTTCAACACTGTTCAGGGCGAATGGTGCATTATTTTAATAAGATGCAAGGATACCAACAATTTTGGCCACGTCTTTATCTTCATCATCTGTGCTGAGGACCTCAATTGTTGTCCAAAAATTAAGTCTGTGAGCCACACCGTTGCACTGGGTGGTATGTCCCTTTGCCACCAAAAGTTTGTACATAATGGCTTGTTTAGAAATGGCTCCAAAGAATAATAACTTCACATTTTCAGTCTCTGGAGGGTGGCTCTGCATAAGGCAGATGACACGGTGCATGTGTGGGAACGCAGTTCTTTTTAATATAAAGACTACTTCTAAGTAGATCAATTTATCGTTGGTTTGGATAAGAAAAATAAAGAAAATCACCAGCCATATCCTTTTAAGTGGATGTGAGTCTTTTCAGACTTAGTTAGCTGAAATAGCTAGACTCCAAGAGGAGAGAAATTTCAAATGCAAATGATTTGAACTTACACAGGACCTCTGTCTGAAAGCACCTGACAAGATCTTGTTATCTCACCTCATCCTTTACAAGAACTACCTAAACTGTTGGCTGTGCCTGTGGCTTGGCCTAAAGGTGCAGCAGGACTGGGCTGATGACTTCAGACCACCTGAGGCTACAGAGCTGCCAGAGTCGTCTTCTTCCTCCGGCGTCATTTTAGTAGGAAATTGTGACAAGCATCTGTGCTGTGACCTTCTGTGACCAACAACGTAATATACCAGAATATTATTGGGAAGGGACTTATGTAGATATTTGACATTATCAGTCTGAGACACCATAGATCATGATTTCCTCTGAGATTCTGCAAACTCCCAGAAAGGCTTTATTAAAAGGAGTGATTTATCTAATCTGGAGTGAGGAGCGATGATGTGTGAAGCCATGAGATGATTAAACCTCTCTAGTGTCAGGGAGATGGTCCCTGTCACATCCTGCTCCTCGTCAGAATTTAAGACCCCACTGCCATGACATGTCGTCCTCTAAACTCTGTACTGTTCACTGGTTTTCTTTTATTCCTCCCTTTGTTCTTTAATCCCCAGTTGATGTGGCGGAAACACAGATCCATGAAATTAATTGCTGTAACAATATACCTCACAGTGGGTGAAAGTGTCAGTTTGGGGAACTTTTCACAAAACTTTATTGCATCTAATGGTGCTGACTAAAAAATATTTTTCTTACTTACCAAGGACAACAGATTAGTTGGTCAGTTTTGCAGTTTTATGTGCCATTTATCAAAGAAAAATCAAGCCAGAAAGACCATAAACTTAAATACATATTCTACAGCTGAACAAACTAATTAGCTGGACTTCCTTCTTGTTATTTCAAGAAGGTTACAGGTCACTAATAATAATAATAATAATTTGCCTCTATCATCCATTTGGATGGTATTAACCTGAAATTAAATGTGACTTTATCCTCTCTCTTAGCTGCTAAATCTTGTCAAAGCAACATGTCCTCATTAAAAAGACACTTCAACATTTGAACAAACCAGGATCCTTTATATGTATTCTTTCAAATAATAAAGTCATTAGGTCATTGTACATGGGGTAGTGTAAAACAAGAAAAAACACAAATCACCGAAAATGCAAAAAAACAATTTTCAGGATTACTGTAACATCTTCCTGCTTACCAGGAGGAGTTACCAGGGGCAGGGTACTAATTCTTAAAGCTACACTATGATAATTTTTTCTCACAATTTTTAATGGAAATATGCTCTAAAGTACATCTTGGCAGCAGTACAGTGATAATCCCTTCAAGTTTTTAAGTGAGCCTCCTAACAAATCAGAGAAGGCCAAAGTAAGGGCTGTCAATCATTATGTGAATGCACTTCTGATTTCATACAGAGGCTTCAAGCTAGCATTAGCTGTTAGAAGAGGTCTGCACAGCTTACTCACTCAGTCGAATCAAAGAGCTCTTTTGCTTCCTTCCAGGCGAAGGGCTGGGTGGAGCATAATGGAGCAGGAGACGGTGGGGAGGGCAGGGTGGAGTGGAGTGGTTTGCTTTTGAGTCTCATGCTAGCACTAGCTTGATTTCCAGAACTTAATATTTTTTAAAAAATAATATAGGCCTATTTCCAATTTTTTTGAAATTTTAAATACTTCATAAAAAAATTACAGATTAGATTATTTATGGAATGACAAAAGTATTCTACTTCTTAAGCAAAATCAGCCATTTCAAAGCTAGCTGGCTTATCTGAAAAATGCATTGCCACAAAGCTGTAAACTTTTCTTAGCGCATGAAAAAACAAACAAAACAGAAACATTTTCAATATACATTGTTTTCACAAGACAGTGATGCCATGGAAGGTATATACTATAGCTGGAGTATTGTAGGAAATCCTCTCTGCTATACAATATATAGCATGTGCATGCAAAAGATGTTTGACTTTGTTTTGGCGTGTGTGTTTTATGTGCACGTGTTTATGAATGTGTCTAATAAGGACGGACTGCTGATCGCAGCATGAAAAAAGCAGAGTCGCTGTGTATAAATAATACAGCCCAGTGAGATTTTCATTTTCTCCCTGATTGACTCTGAATTGGAAAAGCATCCTCTGGACACTGATGGCGAGCACAGTGAGACGATATATCAAACAGATGCATCTATCCATCTATTTTCTAAACTGCTTATCCTGTTCAGGGTCGGCAGGGGCTAGCGTCTGTCCCAGCATGCATTGGGGTGAGAGGCGGGGTATTCCTTGGACAGATTGACAGTCTGTTACGGAGGTAAGACAAGTAGGCAGACACTTACACTGAGTTAAAACACCAAAGCACTGGCTATTTTGTCCAAAGCTGGGAATGGTTTGCCTAAATATTTGGTAATATAAATTCTTTTACCAAACAGTACCTGGGGGTCCACCTTAATTAGGTGGTCTGAGATTGGTTCCAGTTAACTATGATGCATTTTATGTGCATTATTAATGGCATTCTTGCCTGCACACTGGAGAGATAAAATTTTATCCCTGATGGATGAGCAGACAGTTACATTAAAGCACAACATGGTGGCACAATTTGTTTTTGTAATTAACTTTCTTTCAGAAGAGGTAGTTGAGCTCTCTTCAGTTGTGCGTAGCTGAGTTCTTCAAAGGTCCACTCAGTTCCTAGTAACTTAGACCAGACCCAGAACGCAAATGGATCAGAGCAGAATTGCCATAATCATGTAATCTTCCCAGAAGAAAAAATTGTTTTTGAGGTTAGGCATGGAGTGTGGATTGTGAAGTTCAAATAAAATTACATGTATTTCTGATTGGTGGAACATAATGCTTCTGCCACTGTTCTCTCTTTATTTGGGTCGACCCATATTTTGGATTGTTTCTAATTATCCTCGGATCTATTCAGACCGGGTCCAACTGTCCTTGGATGAGATGTCAATTCCTTAATGAAAATTAATATATGTATGTTGGGTTTGGCTAGCTTTTCCACAAGTCAGGGATCATTCAAAATTTTAGATCCATGAATACCACTAATATGTACAACAAAACCATAGATGATGCAGATGTTGTTTACTGGTAACAGTGGTTAACACTTGTGCTTTGATGAGGAGAGCATTAAGCAAACTTACCACAGATTGGAACAAGAGTATGAAAATGCAAAAGCAAACCAGCAGAATTAGAGAGCGGATGGAGAATCATCAGTTCCCTTAACTTGCCTGCCTTTGGACTATGAGAGGATACCTTAAAAGGATTATAGGAGGATACCCTGAGGAAACCCATGTAGACATAGAGAACACTCAAAATCTGGTAGGGTTCAAACCTAGACCATTGTTACTGCAAGTCAGGGTCATAAATGGTAAATATTGGTAAATGGCTGCCTTTATATAGTGCTTTTATCCAAAGTGCTTTACAATGTTTTTCTGCTGCTCACTCACCCATTCACACTCACACTCACGTACTGATAGTGGCAAGCTACCATGCAGAGTGCTGGCACAGCTATCAGGAGCAATTTGGAATTCAGTATCTTGCCAAGGACACTTCGACATGTGGACAGGAGGAGTCGGGGATCAAACCACTGACCTTCTGATCAGTGGACGACCCGCTCTACCCTTCTGAGCCACAGCAGCCCCTGTAATCCATGAAAGTGATACAGGTTTATCACAGTAGATAAGCAACAACAGTGTCACTTTGAGGAAAGACTAGTAAAGGATGATGTTTTCAACGGTATTAGTTTCTATCATCAGCTCAAATCCTGCAGTCAATAAGTGACCTATCTAATGGCCTACAGGACATTCCTGCCACAACAAGGCAATGTTGTTTTTTTTTCTTTGAGGCTTTTCTTTAATTGCTGGACACTTTTATCTTTGTACAGTAAAGTATATACCACAACATCTTCTCTGCCCAGTCACCTCGTCCATGGCGGCAAACCACTTCCATGAGGCTGCTGTACGCTGTCTTCCTGCCCCTGTAGATGGTTCTAAAAGCTCCTGCAAAAAAACCTAATGTAGTTAAACTGGTCCTAAAACTAATTATTCGTGTCAAGCTTTTAAGGTCCACCATTTGCGGTAGTCTTTATGATGTCATAGCATGCTTTGGACCCAACATTTTTCATTACATTGTGAGAGGTTTAAGGGTGCTACATAGTGCAAAAATGTCCACTTAGAATTCAACTACAGATGAAATTATGGAAAGCACAGTGCATTAAGTAGCAAATGGAGATTTTTGGTACAGCTCATTTCTGACCGGGTAACTAAGTGGACACACAGACAGATGTTGCACAGGTGTGTTGGCACTCAATTCCTTATTACTTAAATTTAAAAAATTACTTAAATTTAAAAAATGTCATATTATGGGAAATTAGTGATTAAAATCGTAAAATGATTCTGTGTAAAGAACATAAAACAAACAAAAAAAATTTTAGAAATGTTTAATGTTAGGTATATCCAAAGAATACAAGGTGTCCCAGATTTAGAGAATCAGCCTTTTAAATTTGATTTTATAGTAACACTTTGGCATAATTATCACTGAAACCACACACTGTTATCTACTGATCAAAAGGATATGAATATCTCCCCATCTCCCCAAGAGATACCACACACCCTAAAAAACAAATATGCCTTTGCCTCAAATTGTATAAGTATTAATTTAATAAGAGTACATGCAGTTTTAATTGACAAGGACATACTGTGCTTATGCATAGTGGGATATGAGGTAAATCTAAGGGTCCACAGACCCTTGCCCTCATGGGAAACTGCAGTGTATCCCATCCATTTTAGTTTCCAATGCGTCAGACTTGTGGGCTGTTTGGTGGGAGAGCACTGTGTGTGTGTTTTTAAAAGCAGTGCAGTCTCTCTTTGTAAGGACATACTGGGCCGTGGAGAGAGTCAGAGGAGTGAGACCAGCGGGAACACTGCCTCTGGTCTTTACGAACAACAAGCTACTCTTATTGACTGTGCTTTCTTAAGGGAAAAAACTTAACATTTTGAACTCATTTAATTCAACAGCGGCAGCTCTATCATTGTACACTACCAGACGCTGACATTTTGGCTGCAAATTCTATTTCAAAGTCTTTGCCAGTTTGACACGGGGACCCTGAGTCAGAACTCCAAGGCTTTACAGACACATAGACACACATACATACACACATACAATTGCGGGGCTTTCACACAACCACGCACAGCACTGATTATAGTTGTAGGTACACAAGTAATTTACTGAGGCTTGAATTATCCTACTGGCTGACTTAAACCTTGATGGAGGCAGACAAAACAGAAGTTTTCTATTCACATTAAGGCTGGGCAATATTGACATACAATCAAATCTTTTTGATCGATTTTTTTTTTCAAGATTAAGGTCAAGTTATGATTTTAATCCATTTTTGTTTGACTGTAAAATACAGGCCCCAGAACATAATATTTTTTAAGAGCAAGAATAATAAAAGACCTGCACCACCTGCAAGGATATCATCACCATACATTAAATACAGGTTATTCTTAACAGCTACTGACTGTCAGTACCAGATTCTTCATCTAAGGAGATAGCACAGCAGAAAAGTCCACTCCCTCACTGATCTGCAGCCGTTTGTGTTTCTTTACAAGACATCAGCCTGATATCTGCAGACTGATGCTAGCAAGTGTTACTTACCCAGCAGGTAGAGACAGACTGAACAAAGTAGAATCTGGAAACTGTTCAGCTGACTCCCAGAGATGATACCTTGTCAAAAAACAAACAAACTGAGAGCACAGACCAGTGTGCAGAGTCATTTGCAGTCTGTCCTTCTTGAAGATGTGGCCGTTAAATTCACTACAAGATAGCCAGAGACAGCTCGCCACCTGGAGTCACAACAGCTGTGGCAGATACTCATTTAGTGTAACTATTCACATCAAAGTTCACAGGATTGTCATGACTCAAGACAGCTAATGTCACATCCTACCAGGACTTTTTCTGTTTTTGTTCTTTTGACTTCCTTGGTTTTTGTTATCCTTTTGATGCCCTCAGACTTTTTCTGTTTTTAGTTGAACTTTTTGAGGGGCTCTTTCATTTGTGTTGCTTTTGTTTCCTGGTTTTGGTTTTATCTGTTCCCCTTGTGTGTTCCTCCTGTGTTTTTTATGTCACCTGTTTGTTTACTTTAGTTCCTGTTTTATTTTGTAATATTTCCTCCTTGTGTCTGGTTACTTTACTTCCTGTGTTTGATTATCTCATGTGTCTCACCTGTGTTTCGTTTCCCTCACCTGTGTTTCATTTGCAATCACTCCCTGTGTATTTATAGTCCAGTGTTCAGTTTGGTCTTTGTCGAGTTGCCTGCTTCTGTTTGATGTTCCTGTGTTGCCTGCGTTCTGGTTTGTTCCGATGACTTTTTGCTTTTTCATTAAAAAAAATATCTGCATCAGATTGTCCCTGCCTACCGTCTCTGCATTTGGGTCCACCTGCTCCACTCACCCACCCTGATAGCTACAATCTGCATAACTTTTTGACAAAAAAAATAACCTTTTTGTGCATATTGTAATAATTCGATTTTATGATTTAGACATCCTACATACTATGCAAAAAAAAAATTAATCAAATTAATTTGAGATATCGCCCAGCCCTAATTAAAATAACTTGTACTTCAAGCTAAGATAATGGACCTCATAAATGTTTTCTTATGTTCTTTCTGAAATGTATTTATAACTGAATAAGTAAAAAATAAGAACACCCTACACCTAATTCACTGAACATGTGCAGATTACTGATTTGTTTTTACATAAAGTCTTTATACTTTAGAACTGATCCTATATTGGATTGTCCTGGCAGACCCTTTCAATGAGCCCAGAAGTCGTTAGTATAATCAGCCCAACTTTGATCCTAATTTTGAATATTTATTACCTAAATTTAAACATAACAAGTTGATTGTTGAAGTGCCGTAGGCGTCATACAGGTACTGTATGTAATCTGACCCACACATATTTATTTTTGATTAGAATTCTTTCTTTTATTATACAAATTTGCCTGTTAGCTAACATGTGTCGAGTAAAATAACAAGGTTTTCTAGGTCTCTTTCTAGTATGATTTTTTAAAAATACTTGATATTGTCATCTTGAAAAAAATCAATAAACTTGAATAAAAAAAAAAAAAGAACAGTCTTTGTAACAATGTAAGCAAGTTCAAAGACGACCTTATTAAAAAAACATAAATATTAAGATGAGAAAGAAAGAGACAAGACACAGGTTAATATATATGTCATGAAAAAATATGTTCTAAAAATATAATAACAATAATAATAGTTCAAAAAGTTCATCCCATATGGTGAAGTTATTTCTATCCTCAGAGGAGCTCTATATGATTCAGTTTTGTTCAACAAAAATTTAATCTGCTCGTATCGGATGAGGTGACATCAAGTTTCCACCTGATTTCCTGCGTGGAATATTCTTGCTCGACTTTCTCCAAACGCTCACTGTTTTTGCTTTAGTGGTTTCATATTTCATTTTAGATACAACACAGTGTGTTACCCATTCCTAGTTACAAATATCAGCTGCAGCAAATGGGCTCCCATAAATATACAACATCCTGTACACCGAGCTCGCCCATATTATTCATCGGCGAATTGGCAGTCTCATTGTTTTTAGTCGCTAGTAATGTATGCACCTCTCACTTTCTGGTTGGTAATGATCTTGAACTTTTCAGCAAAATTGCGTCATTAAACGGTGAGATATTTATCAAGAGAAGAGTGCCTCCGTGGAGAGGAGAGAACTTTCTAGTGGGAGGCAGTTTTTAAAACGTTGGTTACCAACTTGTGTTTGTCTAGAGAGTTGTGAACCTCAGATGTTCAGCAAACAGCACTGAGGGAACGAGCGGGAGAGAGATTGAGAGGACGAGGGGCTGAAGGAAAAGGTGCGAGAGGTTAAGAGATCATTAATGCGCGCATGTGTCCTGGATTAGAAAGCATTGATCTCTGAAATGTTGGCTTTGGCTGTCTCTATTACTCTTCTCTTGCTACTGAAGGGGTTTGGTCGTTTCACCTTCAATTTCCTATTAGACACCCTGCAGACTAATCACTCTTTCTACTGCTTTCATATCTTCTCTTTTAATCAATGTTAACCATGAGATCTGTTCTGTCTGCATCGCTCTCTCTCTCAGTTTCTTTTTTTTCTTTCTCTCACCAGCACAGTGGAGCGGTTTTGTAATTCTAGGTAATTGTCATTTCTCTCAGTCTGTTCGGCATATCAAATATGAAAGTGCAGCATACTTGTGTGGGCAAATTGTAGTTAAAGGGCTTAAACGTGTGTGACTACCAGCATTGTCCTTTAAGAGCTAACATATGAAAATGTGCACAACCTTTAGCTATTCAACCAAATCCATTACTGACAATAGGGCTCATACAAAATATATAAAGCTGGGATCAAATATTTGTTTAGATACTTCCTCTACTTTGTCTCGTTTACACATTTTTTGATAAGATATTTCTTGATGTAAAACATAACTTTGTAATTTTTAGAGCATATTAAGTGAAAGTTCAAACACAAAATTAAATATATATTGATTCATTCATTCATTCATTGCCAAATGCCATTTTGATACTGATGTTTTTTTCAGCAATAGCCATTCAATGTACTTGAGTGTAATTGCCTTTCTGTATAGAAGGTTTTGTTGTTACTGGCAGGGTCCACCTTACCTGCATACAATTTGAGTTGAGTACACAAGAGATTCTCATGAAACAAAATGAGACAAATGCCAGACCATGCGTCCATTTCTCATTATATGGAAGACAAGCAAGTCCAGTATCTCCATGCAAGATGACGCCGTCTTCTTTTGTGAAAAACAACGTGATGACACGAATCCTTTCAGCCGACGGTTTGTTAGGCTGCGCAGTAAACAGATATACAGCTGCTCCTCTTCTGTTGCTTTTCTGACAAAGTAAGGCATGTTTGTTACTCCCGGTGGTGAATAAAGGTGTCATTTTGAACAACAGTCTGAGACTATTATTAAAACACCCCTGCTGTCACCACCAAAAAACACAGGCGTCCCAGAATGAACTATGACTCAAATCGTACCAAAACTGTAATTTTAACCCTTAAATGCAGGAAAGTTTTTTTCAAATATTCCATAAATACATTGGATTGTAAGTATATAATGCAGATTGAGTTACATATTAAAATAATATAATTGAAAATAATAATAAACTCACATAAAACAGACATTTTGTGTCTGGTGTGACATACATTACAAGCTCTGGTTCTGCTTGTAGGAGGTCAGGTTGGCACACACACGTCAATTTTTGCTAGTATATAAGGTTTCCTCTTCTGTCGCAGTTCAGACTTTCATTCATTCAGACATTCTCTTGGCACGACTACTTGAATAGCATCTTAGCATCTTGTCATGAGTTAATGTCATCAGAGCTAATGTCATCCAAGCTAACATCGTCACACTAATGCTCTGGTTCTGTTTATGAATTATTTGTTTCATCACTTTGCACAAAAAATAATCCTCATCATCACTTCCCTCAGGTTTTATGTCATTTTCAGAGTTATTGTCATCAAAACCTTTCCCTGCAGTGTACCCGACACCTCGTTGCTGTGCCGTCATGTTACTGTGACAGTGAGCTAACATAAAACAAACTTCTGTATCCTTGCTCCTGAATTTATTCATAGTAACAGATAGACAACAGTGCCACCATGAAGCCAAACAGGAAAACACAATGTTATATGTAATAAATCTCAACCTGGTAACCTTGGGTCTTTGGCGACCTTATTAACTTTTTATTCAAAAACAGTGAGTGTCAACAATTTCAACATTTTGACTAGAGCATTGCACTAAAACCGACAACACTCCACATTCTCCTTTTCATATTCCTCTTGGCTCAAAGCAGCATTATGGGAGAAATGGAGAAAACAGGAGAAAAGAAAAATACAGCAAAAGAAAAAACCACCACTAACTCTAACAACCACCTACAAATGAGGATCCACATACGCACCCACACACAAACCCGCAGATGCAACTACACAACACCGAACCGCAGGTCCGCACAGTGCGAGTGACCCACACAAGTACACTTGCCATTTGAATATATGAAGTCAGATCTTCCTCCCTCAGAGCAGATAGTGTTCTCAGCCAGCAAAGTTTAAGAAATGTAATAATACCACCCTTAAAGGAAAGTACATGCTTGCTCCCCAGAGTCATGCAGACTCCCTCCAACACTGTCAGACAGAAAGATTCACACTTGCTCTGTAATAATGCCAAGCTCTGCACTCAAGCAGAAAACTGTGGCACCGTCCAGCGTAGCGCTGTCCCCTCTATCCTCCCTCCTGGTGATGACCAAAATGTCACCGTTGTATCATGTGGAGAATCATATCGCCTGTCTCGCACACATACGCATACACAGTTAGACGCCTTTTTTCCCCCCCTCCCACCATGTCATGAATATGGATATTTTCCAGATTTTTCCACAAATGGGAAAGATTTGTTTCCTGCTCTCACACCCAGGCAGGTTTAGCGATGAGTTGTTGGTGTACCGGCCGTGCTCAGTTTTTCACAAGATTGCCTCTTTTCCTGCTTCATTTCCTGCTCTCTTTTCTTGTTTTTCACCATCTGCAGTCGTGACGATCACCAATCACGGAGCGGGAACTTCTCTCATTAATTTCTTTCTTACTCCATTTCTGCTCCTCCCGTTGTACATCATTAGTGATTTACATCATCATTTACTTTTTGGCTTACGAAGTCTGAGCAATGCCTAAGTACGTGGTAAATGAATGCAGTAAAAATACATTATGGCAAAATGAAAATATTGCTGAAAATGTTGTTCCAAGAAGTGTTTTGCTGGTGGTAGAAATCTTACTTTGATACATTCTGACTCTTTTCAAACTCCTGACGTAGCCGTTTGTCATGGTTATGAAACATCACAATTTTTGTTATTATTCTTATCCTTCAGATCAGAGAAGAGTTCAAGTTGCAGTTTCTTAGCTAAAATGGCTGAAGTGGATATGTGTTGAAGACACAAAGAGGTTTAGAATTTGAATCTTTCAAAAACTTTTTCTTTTTTAAAGGAGAATTCTTTATTTCCATGTCTAGCAGCAGCAGCAGCAGGATAATTTCTATAGACAGCGGGCGTAGAGAAATCCATTTTAAACATTAAACATTTAAATGGGCTTCAGCCTCACATCAGGAAGCCGCATACTTTATATTATCTACAATAACATCAAAATCTTTATTTTGAGCCATATCTCTATGGAGACAGATTTCCTCCTAAACTTACAAGAGCATAGCAGAACACATACAGAACTACTTTTTGAAAGCGAGCCAAAACTGCTGAGGGAAATTATTTTTCCATAGAAGCAAGAAGTGTTTTAATGTGATTTCTTCATGTATGAATTGCATGTATTTCCCTGGTTGCTGGGCTTTGTGTAGAAATGTCCAGCTGTGTTGTTCATTTGATCTACAAAAATCAGTGATTTTAACTGATTTTAACATTAAATAGGAGCCATATATTCAATTATCATGGGTTGAAAAAAATCTGAAAATGCAGATTTCTCATCTTAGCACTCCATTCTGTTTCACTCTAACTTTGCCAAGGTTTAGATGCAGACTATAATTTTGTGCTGAAACAATTACTTAATCAAAAGGAAAATTTACATAATTATGGTAGTCATTGGAGTCATTTACCAAGCTAACATTTCAAATGTTTGCTGGTTCCAGCTTATCAAATGTGATGGTTTGCTGCTTTTCTCAGTTTTATCATTGTAAATCAAATATAATTTTTGACCGTTGGTCAGACAAAACAAGCGATTTGAATAAGTCAGCTAGGCCTCTGGGATACTGTGATAGTCATTTCCCCCCCATTATCTGAAAATTATAGACTAAAATCAGGAAAAAATCAACCTTTCTCTACCGTCCTGATGAGCAATTTCTACAACACTGTCCATTGTCTTCAAATTCATTAACTGCACTGCTTTGACTCAACCTTCTAAATAGTATACTTCTTAGTCATGTCCTAAGGCACATTAAGTGGCCCATGAGAGCTTGCAAAGAATATAATTTGCGCAACATGTGTCGGTATGTACATGTATAAATGTGTGGGTATAGATCATCTCAGGTGTTCAGGAATCACCAACTGAGTCTAAAATCTGTGAGAACATTTATATCATACATACTTACTAAAACAAAAACTAGCCAATACAAAGAAGAAAAAAAGAGGTTGACGGTGAAAAACATGCATTTAAGGATGACTGCACTGAGAAATATGTGTTCATTTTTTGCCTGAGGGAAGTATGAGACCATTGTGCTTGAATTGCAATCAAACATCGGCCATAATGAAGAGTGGGAATGCAAAACGCCACCATGACACCAAACATGCCTGTTTATATACACTCACCGGCCACTTCATTAGGTACACCTGTGCAATCTAACAACAGCTCTGTCTAAATTCTACTTTTACAAAGCTTATACATTTTCAGTTTTTGTTGACATTATCAGAAAGGTGATAATTCTACTTTATGTTTATTATTGAGGTTGTAGTGGGTGGTGGTGGTGTACTGGAGTGCCTTATAATGAATGGCGTTCCTAATATTTTGTCCACTCAATTAACATCGAGAGCAGGGCAAAAAAATGGATTGCATTAGATTGCACAGGTGTTCCTAATAAAGTGGCCGGTGAGTGTATATATATATATAGGTTACACAAACTGAATCAACCCTTATTGTTATTTGACTACTTTGTATATTTCATTTTAATAAACTGTATAATAATTGTACACTTGAATGTTATTTTTCCTAGAATTCTGCTTTCAGAGCTAGTTATTAATTATTAAGTTGTTATTACAACCAATAATAATCAAATGCAGAGGCAATTACGTAATATGATGACAAGTTATATAGTCATTTATATAGTATTACATTTATAACTAGCTCTTTGAAGGCAACCATAATACTGATGTGGATGGGGAATACATTTTATTTATTACACTTACATTTTAGTGTTTAAGGGATTCTTTAAATGTGTTTGTGTTTACTTGGAACCCTTTTTTACTTAAAACCTTCAATTCTTTTATTTCTAACCTGCATTTCTTTTTTTTCTTCTTTTAAAACAAAAAGTAGAGCAGAAAGTTTGGCTGGTTAATGTTGGCTCAGGATGAACAGATTTTACATGAATCCCAGAATAGTTTCTGGGCAGCAGCCTCCTCTTTTTTTTCTGTGTTCTGCTTTTATCTTGATTCAATGTGAGAAAAAGTATCCTAACTGGTATTGATTTTTGTAACTTTCCTGCTTACCACCTCACCTCTGCTTTACCCGCTTCCTCCTCTCTAATCATTACAGAGATTCTCTAAATGTTATTTATTTAGTTGAAGGATAGGATGGGGAGACTGAATTACAGAACAAACAGCAAAAGTGATCGTTTGATGAAATGTGTGTGTGTGTGTGTTTTTTTTAGAGCAGCATGTGAATATGTGTCTCGATTGATGATGCTTTCACTGACACCACAGAGAGGTGTTGAAGCTGACCAGAAAGGCCTGGCTGTCGAAGATAAAGACTACTGACCGCGAGTGCTGTCGGAAATATAGAAAGTACGAGTTAAACTGCACATGAAAGAAAGTGGGAAGTTTCAAGGTTTTTCCTGAGAGCCAAGACCTCCGAGCAACAGAGAGCTGCTGCATTTCCAAGTGATGATAGGAAATAAATATCACTGTATCTAATGTTTTTACATTCTTGTTTTTTTTTTTACATTAAAGCTTTTAAATTGTTGACAAGTCTCTCACTGAGTTGGTCATCACTTTCAATATTACATGCTGGTAAAACCACACTTTGCACATATTTATCTTACACATCCATATTTATTCTATATTTTCATTCAATACATTTCTCAGTTTGTGTGTTTTTGTGTTTATTTTTTTTAGCTGTCAAAAACTAATTTCCATAACATTGCGATGGTCCACACAATAACCTGATTCTGTTACCACCACGCTATTTATTTTCTGTTCTTGTTACTGCTCAGCAGAGTCAATCCTGAGGCAGATTGACATGGCTTGAACATGGCTGGATGCAACTACATGCACTCTTAACATGTATACACTGTATCAGACCTTCCTGTTGGACTATAAACCGTGTTTCTCGTGAGCAGCATGGACTAGCATTTCCTTTTATGTCTAGAAAAAAAGGTTGTTTATGTTGCACTTATGTTGCGTTAGCTACATACAAGCTTAGATAAATTGTAAAATATACAGTTTACAATATACAGCTCTGGTCTTGATATTGATATTTAAGGTTATTATGCCCAAAATAGTTCATAAAAGCTCAAGGATGGAGCATGTTATCAGGCTTGTTTTATTAATGTTGCAAGTTTGATGTTCTGTGCAGCCTTATAACAGGCAGCTAATCAGTTATACTGAGGCTCTTCATAATGTACACGTGTTTCAGTGAAAATGTTCATAATTCAAATTCTATGATTTAAGATAAACTAAATTGGCTTGTGATTCTTATTGATTTATCCATAAAACACTACTTTCATTGTTTAATTCCCAGATAGTTTCAGACCTTGCACGTTTTGTGGATTATTCTACTGAGAGAATGAAAAAGACAAGACTGACTGCTCTTTTCTTCTCTGTGACATCTTATAGTGGCCAGGCCTAGCTCTATCTCTGAATTCTTTGTAAAGGCCAACATAATTGTGGCTGCTCTGGCACCCCATGAAGCATCATCCCTTCAAAATAGAGGGTCAATCCTCTGTCTGTGCATCTCTGTCCAATGCAGTTAAGGATTGCAGGGTATTAGGAGGGATTCAGCTCACAGAAGGGGCCATGGTATTTACTGAGTGAGTGCTGAGGGCAGAGATGGAAATGGCTCAAATATGAACCACATGCCAAGACAACTGGGAATAATTATAATAATGAATAATATTTAAAGATTCTGATGCAAGGTTGTTAGATAAACCTAACCAAATCTTATTAACCATTATTTACCTTCATGAGATAAAGAGGTGAAAGCTCTGCCTCAGCTCCTGCTTTAATCAAATAATTCTGTACGATAGAGAATTATAATACGGACGTGAAGATATACACATACTGAGCTTCAAGACAAGGCTGGAAAATTCTCTTTTAAATCTCTCTCTGTGTGTGTAAGGATCTCCTGCATGTTCTGTTTTCAGTGGTCTTTCCTGCAGAGTGTCTGATAATGCAGCCAAAGGTCAGTAAATGTCAAATGCTGTGGTCTGACTCCCCCTCCTCATCATTCACTCAGATCTTCTTCCCCTGAAGCGACCTCTGAAGGTTTCACGCTGACTGAAGTCATGCATGGATCACGCCATGTCTGACCAGTTCTGCGCTGTGGGAGTGTAAAACATACTGTGAATAAACATACTTATTCACACATACATGTTACACACAGTGGAGCCAAATATCAAGCAACAACAATATACAATATTGACCTATTACACTCAGCTATGGTGGCTAACGCTAGCTAGTCCCTACTCATCTCCACCCAGGTTGATCTCTATTTGCCCACATTATGATTTTCTGCCTTCCTGGTGTGGTGACAGTTAAATCAGGGAGAACTAAACTGCTTAAAGCTTAAAATGGCTCTTCATTAACCTTTTCATAAGTGTACAGATGCTACGTAATGTATTTAGCTATATTAGCTGGGCAAAAAAGTGAGTCAGCTTCAATACAGATTAGACAGAACAACAGAATTAATAGTTTTTTATATATAAGTCAAAGATTTGTAAAATATCTTCCAAAATAGGCCACTTTTTGTAACTAAGACGACCATTCAATATGAGAGCGGCAGAGAGTTTGTTCGCTATAGGTCAGCCTCCTGGGTCTCTGCAGAGCTCCTCACACCGCCTCCTGCTCGACTCCCACTGGGCAGCAGATTGTGTGATAGATTCTGTAAACCAGGCCACAGCATTTGGCACCGGAGCTGGGGCTCAGGCAGGGGAGGCAGCCCCAGATTGTGGTGGATGTGTGCGGGTGGATGCCAGCAATACCGGCATTGATGGGTTGTTAAACCGTGCGGGGCGGCCTGAAGAGTTACAGCTTCGACCTACATGTCTCATTATGAACAGAGAAAAGAAGAATCATGTGACACAGAGGTGCTTCCTCTGCAGTTTGTGATGGACTGTATGTGTGCTTGAAACAGCACACGACTGGGGTATAATAGAAGAATGGTTTTCAAATGGAGCAGGTGACTTCTCAGGTTTCAGTGTCTGCTATACCACAAGAATGAAAAGGCTCAAATAAACTACTTTTAAAATACACTTCTACTCCTGCTATAATTTTTATTCTTAACTCATATACCAAGACAGGGGTTTAATTAGAAAATCCCTTGCTTATTTCATATAATTGAATTTTTCTCAGGGAAATGGGTGCCAACCTTTTTTATAATGGAAAGCGGACATTCTTCCTCAGGCTTCCTTTGCATGAGATCCAAAATTCAAGACTGGTGTCTGGAAGCAAGTGCATTGCAACCCCCATCTATCCAGGGTTAATTGACTCTTAGAATCCATTTCCAGTACTCGTATTTCTGTGTTGCCTGAGCCGTATCAATATCACTTCATTATTCCAGCAAACAAAACAGTCGTTCCAAACATAACAAACCACGTAATAATTTCTGAACCCTCGCTGCTGGTAAGAACTCTGTCTAGACTACAGTGTACACTGAGGTGCCATCAGTTTCCAGGGGGTGTTCTCCATCTGCTCACCCAGATAAAACATTCAATTTCATTTGTGCTGCAAGTTGAGCTGCACCAACCATCTTGCTCTGCCTGTGTGAGAGCTACAAGAAGCAAAGACAAGAGCAGTATGTTGGAGACAAAAGCCCAAAGGGAGTTTTGCCAGTCTGTCATGGCTAACCCACTCACCAAATAATTAACTGCTTGCATCAAATACACCTCCCAAACACCAATAAAGTACCAGCAGAGGATAACAAAAAGGAAGAGAAATCATTCAGCCATCTAAACAGTAGTGCCACAGCACAACATTTCTAAGCTACTGTAATATTTATTTTCTGGAAGGCGTTTATATGTAGCAGTTACCAATAAGGTCCCTGGGTGCTGCTCTTAGGGAAAATGTGTCTTTTAATTTAAGTAGTTGGTGGGAGGAAGCAAGATGAGGGTTCAACACCAGTGATGATCCATGATGGCCGAGAAAGAAGCAGAGCTGCTGTACAATGATGGGGATGGAGCATCCCTGTTATCTTTCAGCCCCACTTTCAGGTACATCCATCCATCTCTTTGTATATGTTTGTGTGTGTGTGTGTGTGGGGGTGGGTGATGATGGTAGAGTTCGGAGCGTAGACAGTGTGGTTCCATTACTACGGCCCATTGTCCTCCATCAGGCACGACGGGATGTTATCAGCCTCAGCCAGGCTCAACCTCCAACAATGCTTCATTACCTGAGTGATTTTGTGTGTGTGTGTGTGTGTGTGTGAGTGTGTGTGAGTGTGAGTGTATTCTCATCCCCAAACAATGCTTCATTACATGTCTCTCCCAGAGCTCCCTTAACATTTCTTCCTGTCTCATTACCCAGTGAGAGTTATGTTATCTACTGTATTCCAGTCATATTTACTGAGCAGACCTTTGCCTTCTCATTCACACACACACACACACACACACACACAAACAAACACACACATGCACACACACACACAAACTGAGCTGTCATATTTGTTAGTGGCATAATCTTGACATCAGTACTTGTAATGAATAATTACTCAGTGATTAATCAGAATCTGAGACCACACATCCATACATATCTATATTATCCAGAAAGTGTGGCATTTTGAACAATCTGGATCAATGACAAGCATTTTTTTTGTCATATCTTTAAATAAAAAAATAAATATGCCAATAATGTGTGTTTATGAGTGCAGGGGCCACATGCATAAACAATCTGTATGCCCCCCCAAAAATTATAAAACAGACTCAAAGAGAAATCCCCTTTGAGGCTGAGTTTTGGGTGTGTTTTAAACATTTTGCGCTGAATTACCGATGAATATTCAATTCTTTTGTTCTGGACTTTTCAGGTGTGGTTTGACTTTGACTTGAGGTGGCAAATGACTTTTCTTACAACTGGAGAATTAAGTTTTGAGTTTTAAATGCAAAATTCACACTTAGAGTCACTGGGTCACCTTGTATCATATATTGTCAAACAGTTAAGCGGTATACATTCATTTCATGATAACTCAATTCTTCTATTAACATATTAAACATTAAACTTCATATTAGCACTTCATGATGTTTAGACATCCAACTGTCATTGATTCAACTTTCTTAAACCATCTAGACTGAAATAAAAGTTTAATACTATAGTGGAATGAAATAAAGTTAAAGCAACAACCATGTGTCTAGATTACTCTTTCAGAAACATATTCAAATATAAATTCAACACAACACAAGGTTTAGGCACAAAAACCACTTGGTTAGAGTTGGGAAAAGATCATGGTTTGGGTTAAAATACCTGGTTTTGCTGCCATAAAAATGGCTGGCTGCAAATATATAGATATATATATATATCTATATAGATATATATATATATCTATATATTTATATTTATATATATATATCTATATATTTGCAGCCGTTTTTATCTTTTTATGGCAACAAAACCGGGTATTATATATATATATCTTTAGAGGTTATAGTAGGTGGATTTTTTTTTACCTTTGGCAGCCTGGCTGTTTCCCTAAACTAAACTTAAAAAAGTTTCCCAAAATGTCAAACTATTTCTTTAGAGTTGAGGTTTTGAGATGTTCTGCAAACACCGCAATGCAATGGAGGTAAATGTAATTTCGTTTGTCCAATTTTCATCATAACTATGGTATTTCCAATAAAAACAGTGGATAGTGACCAGGACATTGTCTCTTTTAATGCACTACTGTAGATGTTTTTGTGATGTGGGTGTAATGATGTATGTGGTCTTTAACATCTGTTTTGTAAGTCGTAAGCCTCTTAGCATTTAACAGAAGTTACATCTCTTCTTTCTACATGTCCTCTCTGTAATGCTGACATGGGAGAAACATTTGGTGAAATCTCAGTTAGTCTGTTTGAGAAAAGAGGACTTGAGCAGTCAGGTGGTTCAGACTGAACTCTGTCACAGTCCGCTTTGTTCACATCACAAATATCCAAAGTCAGTCAGTGCAAATGCATGAATATGATGGCAGAGCTGGAGGCACCAGCCCGTCACATCTAATACAAATCTGTCAGGTTATCATAGAAAGTCTATTGATCATCCACATCTGGCCCAGTTTTCTCTCCTAGGCCCAGATTAAGGATTTCACAGCACGGTTGATGGAAAATGAATCACAAAAACACAGTGAAATAGTGGGACACAGGGAGTTGGGGGGGAATGTATAATTAGATGTAATTATTCAGCGTTACACAATCTGTTTTTTAGTTATTTCACGGAGCTATGTGTCATACTGGTGTAACATAAGCTTAATGTTTAAATGAAAAACAGCATCCATTTAGGTCTGCATTTACATAATACTGAATATTTTAACTTCAGCTTTCGATTCACATATGAACTTCAACCCAGCAAATGGAGATTTAAAGATTTTGCAGTCTATTTGTTGTGGAAAATGTTCAATGTGTTGTTTTCAAATGATACTCTGTTTTGCATGTTTGGAAAGTGAGAAATAAAAACTGATTCAGAGGGATTTTTTCTGGTAGAACCTGTCTTTTCTTGTAACCGGGGAGGGGGGGAGAAGGGGATAACAGAGCCCTGAGCTGCTGAAAAGCTGATGGTGAATGCATGATTTTTTAATAAAGGCCAGCTGCCTGCTTGGCTTATTATCCTTAGTCTCCATACACAGTGATAAACAAGCACATTAGAGACCAGTGCATCTGCTGACATCTCCTGATATACAAGGTCTTTTCAAGAATTCATTTACATCCAGTATTTTTTTCTAAATGGGCCTGGCACTTGTGGATGGCTGTGCCTCTGGGCTGCATGCCCTCTCCAATTTAAATCTGTTTGCCTAATTGATAAATGTTATCACTTAATAAGTTGTGACAGCAAATTAATGGCACTGGTCAGAGCGGGTGTGTGAAGGTCATGGTGGAGGCTGACGGTTGATGGTTTAATTGGTTTTTACTCGGCTCAAGTAGTTTCTTGCCAGACACAACATCCTAAAACCACCCTGATGGCCAATTTTGGCTCACTTACTGGCAGTTTAATTGGGATCCAGTCCACCATATTACCCAAAAGACTATCCTCCTGTCTTTAAATGTTCCATGTTAAAGAGTTGGACCCTTCCCTGGATACCTTTACAGTGTTGTCTGTATTGTTATTATGATACAGATGATAATCACCTGTGTCTGATGATATTACCTGTATCACTATTACTGTATGTTAACAGTATCTTTATTATATTATCTGATATTCATGGATTCCAGGGGGTTATTTTGTGATGGTGTTGCAATTCTGTCAATTTTATACATTTTTTCTGCTTCCCAAGGACACCAACAGGGAAAATGCTCCCTCTTAAAAGTATTTTACTTTATTAAATTTAGAAAAAGTTCAACTTTTCAAGCCCAAATTGGCTCTTCAGCAGGTACAGAGGCATATGGTGCCTCACTTTTAAAATATTTTTAAAAGGTATTTTAAACTATTTTACATCAAAGTAAGTAAGCATTTTACAGTATTGCGAAGCAGAAAGTATCTACAACAGTTTAGACTCAAAGATGGGTGCATATGTTCTGCACACTGAATTTTATTGATTTCCCACATTACCCACAATGCCTTTTAACAAACCCTGGATAAAAGCCATGAACTTGTGCTCAGGTGTGTGTTTTACATGTAGGAGTGTATGTGAAGAGAGTGATGGCTATCAGACAGACAAAATTAGAGTCAGGAGACCAAACCAGAGCTAAAAGCAGAGTGAGGGAGCCTTACATTTTTTCAGTTGGACAGAAACATAACCCTAAATAAATGCTAACGTTGCTTTGTGTCCGCTAGATATGTGAATAGGGTTTGCTCATATGATCACGTTAAAGGTTTTACTAACAGCCATTACGACTGAAGCTGGGATGATGTTGGCTGTGATCCAGCCCCCTAGTGGCCAAAAACCAATTAATGCAGCTTTAAGATTTTACTTATCACATGTAAAGCAGTTAAAGACTTTACTCAAGGCTGCATTTCAGACCTCTTAATCCTTAGGTTGGTCAGTGCTTCTCCTCTTAAGCTTCTAAACTTTTTTTTTATATATATTCAGTATGTGCCTTTCTCTGCATTTCTTACTGACATCTTTGTTAAATTGTGAAATTGTTGCATTGTTTTACCTCCTTTTATTAATACTCTTTTATCTTATGAAGTGCTTTTGATGTACTTTAAAGCACTTTGTAAGTGGTTTTAGAAAAATTACATTTATTTTTGCCAAATGTTGGATTGGAGATATCTTGATATGACATGATATAAAAACATGACCTGTCATGTCATTTGGTCATTTATCCACTGAAAAATATAAAAAACAGTAAAATTGTAGTAGAAATGCTCAAACATCCTCACTTGAGTGTTTCACCACAGTCTTAATGCACACGCTGCATTACAGTTTTCTATGTATCTTTATTAGATCTTTCGCAGCTCCATCTCATCTTTCTCTACCTTATTCATCCTTTCAGGAGCTCTATGAAAAATTCATACTTGGGGATGGTGAACTGCCCACTCTTATTTAAAAGAAATCTTTCATTTTCACATCTATCGGTATATTCAGACTTCCTCTTTAGATCTGAATCTGCACTTTACAAAGAGGAAGGGAACCCTCTAGAAGTAATGGAATGAAAGGTCCTAGTTGGAAATCCATTGATATACTGGTGCAGGCTTCTTGTACAGCAGACTGAGAACATCGATAAATTTAAACGCATTTCGCAATGCAAACTAGCCATTTGCCATTAGCAGAAAACAATATCCCTGTTTCTGTTATTTTTCTGCTTTTCAAATTTCACAGTTGCTTGAACATGGAATGAAGGGATTTGTATTGGTAATTGTCGTTATTGGTTTCTTTAATTATTCTCACTTTGGTGTAACATACAAAATAAACACATGAATTTTAATCGAATCCAGCTTAGCAAGAGCAGCAAAATAGCAGAAAGGGTCACGAGGTCATAGAAATACATTATACATTATACACACACACACATATGCTTACACACAAACACAACATGACACTGGGTTAAATAAACACTTAGCTGCTCCATCTGACCACAGGTCATTAGTGGTGGTGTGGCTCGCCTTGTCACTGGCTCAGCTGCACTCTTTAATTATACGCCCATTGATTGGTCAGGATGTCGATAAGGCGTTTAAGCAGCTTAATCCTCGCTGTATTAACATGAGCAATATGCACATAGTTAATGTATTAATTCTCAGCCTGAGGTGGAGCACTTGTATTTGTTGCCTCTTGCATTTCAATCTGGCTGCCCAAGGTTTTCAAGAAATGCCAATAAAAGAGGAGAAATTGATCGATCTGACTGCTGATGGTGGTTGGGAGGAGGAGGAGGAGGAGGAGGAGGAGGTGGTGGTGGTGGTTGAAAGAGTAGAGGGGAGACTGCTGAAGTTACTTTCTGTTTCCCTGAACTGATGCCAACCTGCTGTCTATTCTCTGTTGTTTCTAAACCAACAAAATCTATCAGGAAGAGTAAGACATCTCTTAAAATTAAATTAAATTTTCAATTTAGTGCTGTTAAGTCAGTCCATTCATGCATATATGCTAGCTGTATCCCCTTCCTCCACCCCTACTCTCATCTATACTGTAGAATTGTTGCTAAGGGAGTCACTCCATCACCTTGGTGGCAAACTCCACAGTTCCAGCCCATGAATGGTAAGCACCTTTGGGTGGAGCCTCCCCTGGCCGAGGGGAGCTGGGACCGGGATATACAGGGAATGTAGGGCCACCACTCACCATGACCAGGACAGACGGAGCGAAGAGAACAGAGCACTTGCATTACAGCTGACTGGCAGCAGGTTAATTGACTGAACCCTCTCCAGTGCTGTTCACTAGAGAGCCTTCTCCCTCCCCAAGAGGCGTCTCAATTCTCGAGCTAAGATAAAGACGTTCGTGCTGAGCAGATGCTCATGGAAACACATTGGGACTGATGATATTCTCTTGTGTGTGAGTGCTAAGATTAATCAGAGAGAATCGATTGTGTATCTCAACAGTAAAACAACTGCAGCATACTGTATACATTAGACTCTTACCCCTCTAGAAGTCCTTTAGTCTTGCTGGCATATTGTGTTAAAACCCACAGAACTTTATTTTAATATATTAGTAGCTTCCAAATATGACATCAAATACATCAAGCCAAAATTGGGAAACCGTGTATGTAAAGATGCACAAGTCATCTAGATTATTTCCCTTCATTGTTATGGTGTAGTCATAAAAATATGGTGTCTTACTGTAGCTGAGAATGTTCTCACATATGAGAATGTTCTAATCTACAAACTTTATTATTCTAAGATTCTCTTACGACTCAATATTCAGTAAACATATCACATACAGCATCTCCACAATCCTGTCTCATACAAAATACATGTATATAACTTATTTTTCCAGTTACTTTTTTTTGGAGGAAACATAATTGGTGCCTGAATTAGTTCATTTACAATGTTTATTTTTTTTCCTCCAATTCAGGAAGTTTGACAATCGTCTTACTGCACTGAGATCACATGGAGGTCGTTGAGGTGGGTCTGATATACAAAGTACAGGACTTTGATGCCTGAAGTTTAGGGCTGCATCCTGCGTCCTGAGTATTTTTAGGTTTAGGTGACTAAAATACTTAATTTAGTTTAGATTATGTTAAGGAAAGATAGTAGTAATCAATGTCAAAGCATCAGGGGGTGAAGTCGAACTCATGCTCAAAAGACAGTGAAACTAGGCAGACTGATTTAAATTAAACACCTTAATTTAAAATTAAAATTTAAGATTAAAATTACACCTGCCTCAGTGTCTATGGCATTTATTTATTATTTATTTATTGTTAGTATTGTTATTCTATTGTATTTTGGAACCTGGAAATGCAGTTTTAAGTTTAAAGTTAATTGAGAGGGTCACACAGAACGGTGCATTCACATGCATACATAACTTGTGATTTCAATGCTGTTTTGCTGCTCCAACTCTGATCTTTCTCAAGGTTGACCACCACCGCAAATAAAGTGTTGAAACAAACAGGTTTAAGCCCCCCTGAGGCAAAGTTGTGATATTAGGCTATATAAATAAAAATTGACTTGATTTGAAATACACTGTATATACACTATTGTAATTCCGTTTTTTTTTAAGCTAGAAAACGTAACTTTTGCTGAGCAGTGGCCATTGTTGCCACAAGATGTAATTACAGTATAATGACACACTAACTCTCCCTTCATTTTCTGAAGATCTAGTTCTTTGACAGACAGCATCATGGGGCGAGACAGAGAGAGCGAGTGGAATAAGACAGAACAGCAAACCTATCTCTCGGTGAGGTACGGCGTGTTTACCTCTTTCTTTTATTTTTGTGATTAAACCTTTGAAATGTTCATCTGTGACATGCTAAAGCTTAGTGTGACAGTAGCGCAAGTGGAGTCGTAAAGTCTGATTCAGTATTGTCAGTTAAACAGCAACATCTATCTAAAGATTTCCAACAGCCGTCATAAACTACTGACAAAGTAGCCCTGAGTGCATTTACTGTCATTGAGCAAAGGTGCATTTTACTGCTTCTGCATTCAGCTTGATATTTATAAGAGGAATAATGTGTTATTTCTTCTTTCGAAAGTAACACAGACTCACTTTAAAAGGTACTTGAGCGATTTTAAAAATCAAAGTTTATGAGTTTACTAACAGCAACTGAGAAATGTTACGGTGGCTCTGGCTGAGCAATCGAATGCTGCGGGGAAATCAGTTTTATGTAGTTAAGAATAACTGCCTGCTGTGTTGAGAATACCTGAATTTCAATCAGCTTGTATAATTTCAGGTGTGTGTGTGTGTGTGTTCTTGTGAGGCTGCAGGATAGTGTAAAACAGAAGGTTCCATGTTGTGCAGCTTTCACTTTTTTCCCCCCACAATGTAGCTTCAAAAGCATGTCTGTACCTGTTCTTGTTAGTAGCACAGCAGCACTCCATTAAAGCATCAAAAGGATGTACTTATCTTTACTGCAACGCAGCCTTTCATACATTTCCTGAGGGAAATGGAAAACAGCAGTATTGATAAAAGTAGAAACATGAAAGACTTTTCTAGGAATGTATCCTGATGCTGGGATCGGCTTTCAATTTTGAGACACGGTGGCGTTACTTTTGTTTAAGCTGCCGGTGGATGGTGTGATGTTGATTGGCTCGGTCGTCTCTTGCGATTGTCCCGTATGTTTGTCCTCCATCTTTGCTGTTATCCCTGGAAAAAACCGTCTCGCCTTACTTATGAACCTTCAAGTTCAACCGCCAGTCATCATCACACTTTGAAGCCAAATACTCACAGCATGTAAAGTAAACAACTAAAATATTTATTAACTGAAGAAGTTTTTTTTTTTTTTTTTTGTGTTTTTTTTTTTTTTACAGCAAACTCTTATCACGACACAGTCTTTAAGTCAAATGACACTTAACCCTTTGAGTACAATTACAGTAGGTTGGCCACTCTGATCTGGAGAAGTAACAGTGAATGCACCTGGTGGATTCTTCCACCATGGTTCTCTATCAAAAACATGAACAAGCACATTAGGATCTAGATGGTCCAAAACTGCTTCTTTTTTTAAAAAGTTAGACATTAAAGGAGAAACACAATGGCTTGTTTTTTTTTTCTTTTAGTAGAACTGAATCAAGAACAACATTTTCAACATTAGATTTTTTTTTTTTTTTTACATGTGTACATATGTAGTTTTCATGAAGAGATTTTTCAGTTCAGTTCATACAGACAAGTGTTGGAGAGAAAAAAAGGCTTGTCAGTGTGGTGAAAAGTCTATACAAGCTTCATGTCCACCTGAGTCAGACGCTGGTCTACGTTCATTCTGATTTCCAAAATCCAGCTCTGCTGACTCTCAGATTTTAGTTAGGGATACCGATCAGAGATCTGTAAGAACGCGCAGACTAGTCACATCCATAACGTTGTCCTAAAACTGTGAAAAGACATAAAACTATGGCAGATACTAAAAGGGTTAAGGCAAGAATAGAAAAATAAAGAAATAGTAAAAACAATAGAAATGTTGCTTCTCTCTCAGACTCGACTTGCAACACTCAGATCCTAAGAAGCTGTGCTAGTGAGAATTATTCACATAGTCTTACTCTCTTTACAGAACCCTTCACTTTACATAGTATTTACAGCAAAACAGAACCTCTCCCACAAAATGAAAAGAATCCACTAAAAGTAACATGTTATTCATGAACACAACAATAATTAAAAAACTGTATAATTTTATCATATTGTCAGTATGTAAAAACATTTACACACAGACTTGCAAATAGTGTTTTACAGTAGTCATTATATTTCATATCAAATCAATCAACAGAGCAATCTGAAAACCTTGTTTTCAGTGATATTTTGTACAAATCTGCTTTTGATTGCTGTGTTAAACTTCAATGGGTACAGACACCATTTATATCACTCGATTTTCTTTTTTTTTGTGTGTGTGTGTGTGTGTGTGTGTGTACAGTTAACAGCTTCAATTTTACAAGAGGCATCGTGATAATGGAGGAGAGTTCACAGAGAAATGCTCAGGTGAGACACAAACAGATGTGGTGGCAAACAAGAGGCAAGGTCACTGTGGCTGAGAGGTCGCTGCATGCCACCACCCCCTCCAGAGGAATAACAACCCAGCGTCACCTTTACTGAAAGTTTGTGAAATGACTGCCATGTTTTAGAATACAAACGACACTCTGTGCACAAAAGGGTAGAGACATGCAGTATCTTACCCCTACTGTTTCTGTCAGGGACCAGAAACACGACCAAAAACAAGAACTAGTTTGACATTAAATAGAGGAAGGTCAGCAGGAGGGAGATAGCGGAGATATTTACTTTCAATCGCAAAGACCCAGGTCACCCCTGGTGGCCACGGTTCCAATTTCAAAACAAAAGCATAGGTTTTTTCCTTTACAGCTAGTGCAGACAGACACACAAAATCAAAATCTCAAAATTGCTGTGTTGGTCTCAACAAAAGACATTTGTTTGTTCCACATTGTAGACATTATCATGGGGGTGCACAAACGGCACATCTCAGATGAGGTGTACGGATGACAAGATTATTCCATCTGGAGAGATCTGTGACTGGAGTGAATAATCGAGATATTGAACGAAAAAAATGCGAGATGTCATTATGGATGCGTTTGTGTCTGTCTCCCTCCTTTCCAAGCATTCCTGTTGCACTCTAATTAGATGCATGTCCTGTCTCAGAATCGTCTACAAGGTTCTCTACGAGCAAATCTTGTTGTTTTGCTATGATAAAACTGTGACAATGCCTTGGACAGCTCACAACGACGTTTCTCACAACTCAAGACTCAACTCAAGGCAAAAGCACAGATTCTGTGGCTTCTGAAAGGCTTTTGTCTCAGATCTCAACATTTTTTTGTGGGACAAGTAAAGTTGTGTAGATTGCACTAAACTTTAGAGTTCCAATATCAACCCTGACCTTGATGGAGAACACCAATATCTTTAAGGGCTCCAGCCGACTTGCTTCTCTTCACATAAACCAAATGGTTTCATTGTCACTGTGAAGAATTATCTTGATCTCTGGAGCACTTTTTATTTTTGGGGCAGCAAATGGACTCTTCTGAGGGAGGAAGACGTCCTACTATCTGCTATTATACTGATGGTATGCAGAAAAACTAAAGAGGAAGAAAAAAGTGGAGAAAGGAACTTGACTATGGATACCATCTTTGAACATCAGCTATCCTTCTACTGAGATTATTTTACTTGACAAAAATAATTGTTAGTTAAGTGGTGTTGTGAAGACTTTGTTTCATTGACAGCTGTTTCATTGCATGTTTGAACAAGAATAACTCATGGCAATGATATGCAGTCTGTGGTCATTTTACATAATTTTGAGACATTGTTAGATAATCTAATTGGCCCTTTGTGGGAAAAAAACCCCCAACCTGACAGTGATGGACGCACAGGGTGATAACGATGATACTTGAGGGAAACGTAAGCTCTCAAGACCAACTTGAGGGTGATGGAGAGAGGTGTGGAGGAGAGGACGGAGTAGGAGAGCAGAGTAGCATCAGAGCTGTAAATGTGTGAACTGTGGCAGGAAAAGCTCTGGACTCTCCTGCCTTAATAAGCCTGGCCATCTGTAAACAGATTTGACACTCTGTGACCTCCTGGCATACTCAAATCCAGATCTGCGTGACATGGCTTTAATTATCCCAACTCTATCTCTTTTTCTCCTTTTTTTAATGCCTCTAACACGTTCAGTGTACGCCATATGGTGCGAACTGAGGAGCCCTGGGAGATGCCGGAGGAGTCCGACCCACAACGAACTCCACCGGTTTAATCAACATCTTCCGCTGGTGCTTATTCTGGCTGGCAGCAATCTGTATCTGCATTATATAGCTATCTGGCAGTCAACTTCATCAGAAAGGAGACATTGATTCTGAGGGAAAGTGTTGGAGACAGAAGTGTTAATGGCTCAGCAGGACAGACAACAGCTACAGTATGTCCCAAATTGAGAGGCTGGATCCTCTGAATGATGCTGGTCATGATGGTGGGTCTCTCAAAGGACATGAGGGCTGAAGGCTGGGGTATGCTTAAAATGAAGTAGCTTCTAAAAAGTGTTGTCTGTCAATAACAGCAAAAGTGTTTATAGTTGTTCTAAAGCCTGCCATGTTAGAGAGGAGCAAGACGCAATCAATCATACCAATGGGTACACTTTTGGACAGTCTTCCCTAGAAGGTATTCATAGTGTCGCACTCAGTTGTACAGACAAAAAGGGACAGAAGTAATTGTGTGAAGAATGAAAAAAGAGCTTGAGAAAGATGTTCAAACCCTGTATATTTCTATCGCTGCATGAAGAGGGTGGACTTGTTGGATTATAGGTTTCATCAAGTTACAGAAATTGCTGGAAAGGTGTGGTTTCAGACATTGTTTGATTTCATTTTAAGCACATTGACACCTTGAGTCTGGACCTCCTTTCCTAAATGACATGGTCTAACCTTCACAGATAGCAAAAATAACGGTGCGTTCATGCGTTCCTTGTCAAAAATCAATGCTCCATTAGCACTTGTAGCAATGACAACAACTTCTTTATGAACAGGCCAAAACACATCAGTAAGAACTACTACTCCAAAGCCAATCTTTTCCAAATTCTCCACCAAAATGACACCTTCACATGGCTAACAAAGGGTAAAAAGAATGACAATGTCCGAGTTTGCAGTTTAAGTTGTGATGTTTCACTTCAAATCATGATGGAAATCTGGCAAACAGGGCAATAAATATTTAATATTTCCTGACTATGAGTTGAGGAGGATTATTGAAATACTCCATTAAACAGCTGACCAGCATAAACTAGCCCCGTTGGCTTGTTGTATTAGACATATCTAGAAATGTGGACGTCACAGATACAAGCTCCTTAATTGGGAGCAGGAAAGAGCTGTTTCTCATATATGCAGGAATATGAAGAATGTGTTGTAATAAAATATTTATATTGTATGTAAAGAAATATTATGCATCCTAGATCAGGAATTGCATATTAGCCAAAGAACCATAAACCTAATTTAAAGCTAGGGTTAAGGTCAATAGAAAAATTATATTCCACTTCCTGTAGTGGCTTGGTTTGAGTTTTCTGATTTTTGTATTGGTCAGAGAGGAATGTAGTACACAGCTGTTTAAGACTTAGGTTGATGATATACCAGATTTATCGGGACACTGTGTAGACACATATTATGAGTTGATTTGGAAGAGAGACAAATTGGGACACCCCGATAATTAGGGTAATGGCTTTGTTTCAGTAGAGTCTTAAAAAGTGTTCTTTCTACATCAAACTACTTCCAGTTTTATGATGCTATTGCTTCACAGAGCATAAACAGTTACTGTTATGATAAATGTTTCATGAAAAAAACTTCCATGGTGACCAAGCAATAGTGAACCTACATTTAGGCAACAGTGACAGCTGGAGCACTGAATCCTTTTCTTCATGACAGCTTGTGACACTCGGCTGCTTGTCGCTGGCTTGGGGTTCAAAAAGTAATGCTAAACAGGTTTCCTCAAGACATGTAGTGAAATGGAAACGACACTAAGACAGTTACACAACACAGTGACTGTGGTGAGAGCGACTATGGCCTCAGTCTCCTCCTGAGTCCCACACACACACTCACTGTTTGTCGACAGAGTTGCGGCATAAAAAGCACAGCCTCAACAGCCCCAGTCTGTCCAGTGTGTGTTAGTATTTTCTGTGCACACGCTGGCATGCACATGTGTGTGCGAGAGTCTGTCTTATGAATCCAAGGGGAGAATCATCAGATGGAGGAGGGGGCGTGGCAGTCCCGCAGTGAAAGGAGGAGAGGAGGTGTGAAAAGGAGGATGAGGAGAGCTTTAGTTGTTCTGAAGGCAGTCAAGATCCACCGAACAGCAAACGTTTCCATTCTGAGCAGCACAGCATGAAAAGACAGGGAAGAAGAGGTAGATAGCTTTAAATATACTGTAATATACTGTGTTAATCTCTATATGTTACATGTAATAACATGATTCAGAGCCTGGCTGGCCATAATTAGTCAAAATACAGAGATTTGTAGAGACAAGTGGGAATTTGTGATGTCTACAATATCATTAAAGGGTCAGTTTACATAAAAAACAAAAGAACAGACTGTATATTTTCCCTACTGCTAGTGGTATCTAGTCAGTGGTTTCAGTATTATCTACGGCACTTTTGAGATATCCGTCTCTGAGATTTATACTGCTACTCGAGTACGCTGGACGTGAACAGAATTCAGGCTGTGTAGCTCCAAGCAGTGACAAATTTGAGATATTCAACAGCGATATGTCTATCCAGAGACAACGTCCCGGTTTCTCTGGATAATCAACAGACCTTGCTGTCACTGTGTCACCCTTTTCCTTAACACTAGCCTAACTACTTTCTCTAGAAAAATAGCGCCCGTGAAAAGCTTTTGAGAGTGATACATGTAGGTCTGAGCTGCGACAGTAGCTGTAGTGAATGCATCTGTTGATGCGGCTGGCAATAGCTTGTATGTTTTGTTGTGATAAAAGAAAGCAGATGTTGCCTAGCCTCCAGCACACATTTGATAAACTCATGATACCACAGTTTACATCTTGAAGATTGTTTGTTCAGCAGCCTGTAATGCCTATCATTACTGGTAACATCGTGAAGGTACAGGACTACTTTACATTCCAAAACCACATGTCTATTGGACCATTTGCAGGGATTAGAAGAAAAACAAGCAAGGGTGAGGTTAAAGTAGGGTAAAAACAGGCATTTCTGAGAATATCAAAATAACACAAAATTGTAGTAGTAAAGCGAAATTGTGGTTGTTATTGCTTTGGCCTACCTTACACTTGCAGGTGGTGCAGGGGGAGTTGGGCATATGCCATGTGTCTCCACTGAGACGGGCGGTGCCTGCGGGATCCTGGCATGTCTGCCGGATGTCGTAGGAAAGGTTGTCGGCCAGGCACGGGTCTGTGACACAGCGCGGGCAGCACTCGCCCTCCGCTACTGCCGTGTATTCGCACATCAACACGGGACAAACCAGAGGCCAGCAATCCACCTCCCCCTCCTGCAGACACAGAGAGAGAGAGGTAAAAAAAAAAAAAAAAAAAAAAGAAAAGCCAGAGAAACCTCATTGTGTTTCTGTGAATGAATCAGCTGATCTGGCGGCTGCAGTTACAGCTCACACGCTGATGTGTTGCCACATCTCTAATTAGAGAGGTGGTAATTATCTGATCCCTCCACAAACACTCACACACGCAGCTGAGCAGCAGATCAGGGCAAGGTATTAAAGAAAAGCCAACACTGAGCTTCATGTTGCTGAGGAGATTTATGTGTTTTTGATGTGTCCAGTTCTTTTGACAAACCTGTTTCACCACACTTAGGGATTTGCTATGAAGGTCAACTTTCATTTCTGTTGGCAAAACATGTGTAGCTCTGTGTATGTGTGTGTGTGTGTGTGTGTGTGTGTTCGTGTACAGACCATGCAGCGGCACTGCTGGCAGCCGTACAGCCAGGATGCTCCGCTGCGGTAGAGCGTGCGTCCACTCTGGTCCAGACACTGGCTGCTGGGCCTGTTGTCACAGCCGGGACAGCAAAACAGATCTTCCTCTGTGTCTTCACAGTCACAGGGTCTCCTCCTGCAGTATGTCTGGCCGTCCTGCAAAAAGAGGGTTCACAAGGGTCAGGGGTAAAATAGACTGACAGATGTTGTGCAACAAAGCCCAATGGATGGGTTGTTGTGCATTGCCTCATATCCTGTGCTGTGTCCCAAATCACATACTTCTGTACTTGCACTTAACATTTTGAGTGCATAAGTGCGTTCACACTGAGAAGTATGGGAAATGCAGTGCACTGTGAGTACCCGGATGGTGCACTCAAAACGGTCAAAAAGTTGAGTGTGGAACTATGGACATTTCTCGCCCTCAATGGTCGCCATCTTGTCTACGTAGCGGAAGGGGAGGGACCACTTTTCAAACTGGAAATGACGGCCGGGTACGTTGTAACTACGGTGAACATCGCCACATTATACAAATATAAGTTATACATGTGTTTTTTAGCACTAAGCACCACTACACTGTTGTCAGATATAAGCCATCAGTATGTTTTTTGGGTTAATTTAGCAGTCTGTAATGATTTGGTAGCGCGAACGATAACGCGAATGCTAACGCTAGCTAATGCTAATTTGCGATTGTCATTTCCGGTAAGTGCACAACGGCTGTGTTTGATTTGAGACATCACTACCCTGTCAAAATTCGTGCACTATGCCAGTAATAGTGTACACAGTGTATTACATGAAAGCGTACTAACAGAAGTATATGATTTGAGACACAGCTCAGGTCTGTAAAATACGCTCCTGCAGTACCCATGAGGTAGAGGGAGCCCACATTACCACAGTGTTCTCTAAGCAATACAAAATAAAACTTGCGGCTTCAGTCCAACAATGATTTATATTCAGTGAAAAAGTGCAGATACTGAGTATATATACAGAGGCAACAACAAATATTTCCCTTCGTTGCACACACTATGTCTTGTCACAAATTTAAATCAGTACAATTTGGCGACTGAGGCACATAAATGACCAAGATAATGCCAGAGGAATGTCCAGAAAATATAATATTAACAGCCAAAGTTCCTAAAATAAATTACTGTTAGAAGCATAAAGTAGCAGAAATCCCATCTGCTGTGATTCCTCCGCATTAGTGTAAATGATAAATGTTTCAACGTTAAAAGTTGCACTTGAAAAACACTGCAAAGATTGCAGCCAGCCAATGAGAGGAAATAAAATAGCCAGTGAACGTATATGTATATCAATCTGATTATTCAAGGCCACCACCGCTGCGGAGGATTGTAATGTATTTGCAGCAACTTTAAGGGTAATTTATCAGAACTGAGAAGTGCGGCATCTGGGCTGGAATGGAAAGTCAAATGCTGAACAATCTGCTGGATCTGTGAACCTCTCTAGTCGCCGTGCCCCTGGCTCTCCATCTCTACCTGGTGAGAACTTTATTGTCCATTTTACTCAGCACATCGCAGGACTGTCTGGCCCGGGGATGACTCTTGTAATGGAGATGTAAAAATGTTACATAAAATGGCTGTTATGAAATGTGTGGGTGCCATAAAGTCATTCCGCATACCATTAAAAGGGCAATACAGAGCCAGTGTTTTATCGGTGCATATTGTCCTGCTACAGTAACCGCTGAGTCCCAGGGTGCCAATTGTGATGGCCTTGGTCTTTACGGTTACGGCCCTGGACTTGCTGGGAAAATTACTGCCAATTGTACTGTGCTGACAGGACGTACGAAGACTCAGACTGTTCATTTTAACGCCAGGAATAAGACCAAGCATGCGTGCCATGAGCAGCCATTGTAACCAAAGCAACATCATTACTGCTTTTTTTTATGACAACTCTGATGACAACATTTTTATGATAATTTCAGTGACTGTGGATATCCTTTTTTTAAATCAGTATGTATGAATTGTTTTCAACACAGTCTTTGGATAAGGTATTTCTTCTCGGGGTATTTTTTTCCTCTCTACAGATAATTTAATTTAGGAGCCCCTTGGTACTTGTGGGGTCACTTCTGTAGAACTCTAAAATCGAATTCTCTTATTTAAATAAAGTGTCTGTTTTCAATCTCCTTTAAATAAAACTACTGTACAGTGACAGTTGAATAAGGACGATCTTTGGTGGAATTTCTACAAACACTGTCAACTTCTCTTCTGTCTTTTTCACTGGCCCTGTCTGGCTTTGGCCTCTCATTCACAAACACAATCTCTGACAATAATTTCTGACTTGGGTACATTCGATTTCTCTCTCCCTCTTCATAATCTACAATAACTTGGCTTCCACACAGTCATCTGGCTGATGGTTTTCAGTCTTGGTCCCCAGGACCCAGACCGCTGCCTGTTTACATTCAGTGTCCAACATTTGATTCAACCCCTGATTGGACAGCTGAAATGAAAACCAGCAGTGTTGTGGATCCCGAAGGCATCCTGAATACTCATCCCCAATATGAGCAGAGAGTCTCACCTACATCTCACTTGTGTCACACTTGTGAATCTTTTCTCCGCTCTGCTTTCGGCCATAGCAGCTCTCTGAAGCGTGGAAATTCTCTGGTGAATGTATGTTTATGCCTATATTTATTGACAGTTGACATGAAATGAATATTTCATGTTGCTTTCATTAGTTATTAACTTGAGGCAAAACTAGCCTTTTTTTGTTTGTTTGTTTATGGTACTTCTCCGACAAAGTCTGTGATATCCCTCTGTTAATATACATGATTCTGGAAATACAGAGACAGAATAAAGATAAGACAGCGTTCTGTGAACAGTACTTAAAATAATTAAAGTTCAGCCCAAAGTATTATAAATGAGCTTCAAACATGCTTGTAACACATGAAACGTCAGCACCTCTACATGATATTGGAAATGTGACTACTGAGAGATAGAGTGCTTTAAAATGCTCTGCTTCGGTGGACATTTGATCAGCGGTTCATAAAGATGTTTAGGTTCAGATGGTCAGCGGTCTCTGAATATTTCATATGAAAAGGACCAAAGAGGAAAACACAGCAGGATGTAAAAAGCAGGATGTCACAGAATACCCAATGCTTGTTCTGGTTGGCAGCGTGAACACGTTACAGTTACAGTTTACACATATTATGACAGAGAAATGGATTTGGAGGTATGGTTTTTACTAACGTGTTGAAGTGAAATGTCATAACTCCCATAAATTCACTCCTGTTCATCCCTGATATTTGTCTGGGTAGTTAAAGTGAAACGTCCCGGTGGTAAACTTGAAAATATGGGATTTTATGTGCTGATAAGGCACTACTGAAACCACTGCTCTCTGCTCTCATTCTATTCCAAATAATCTCCGTGTCTGCTTCGTATTAATCTCACTCACCGAGTCTCACCTTCTCAAAGACAAATCTGATCAATATCTCACTTCCCTGCAGCCACACTGCACCGCCTCATTCTGACTCCTGAGCACAGAAATGAGTTGTTAAGCTGTAACAAATATTTGTCAGAATGTATTGCAGGCTAACGACAAACAGAGGGGAGTACTGAGGTGTTTTTTTCCTTGAGTTGACCCTGTCTGCTGCTTAATTTGGAACCTTGAGAATGATCAGAGAAGTCGGATGTTTTTGTGTTTGTCACAAACAGAAAAATAGAAGAATAGAGTCCTTGGTGCTCCTTCCCTGCTTGTCCCCTTTTCAGTGTCTTTCTTATTCTTGTTGTTATTTAATCCAATGCATCCATTTCTCTCTTTACACCGGTGTGTTTGTCTTTTCTTGCCTTTATTCCCTTGTTAGCGTCGTCCGTGCTGCATCTCTTCCTCTAAGCCAGTTTATCTCTTGATGCCAGTCCTCACTTTCCTGTCTGTCACTGCTCAGGGTGTCTTTGTGCATATAGAGCTGTTATAGTGAGCATAGTTGACAGTTGATATGGTGATTTTTTTAATATCTTGATGCATATCATGTATGGTTGCTTGCCCTTGTGTCCCTCCTTTCTCTCACCTTCCTGTGTGTTCCATAATTGATTGGCAAGAGCATTAAAATTATACTCCACCCAAAATTGATCTTTCGGTTATAAAACACTCACCCTCCATAGACTTAAAAAGTGGTGGTCAAAAGTTTGTATTTTGCTCTTTTCCAGATAAAGGAAAATTGTCAGTAACTACCATATTGGCCTGAATATATGATGGTATTTTATTCTGGAAATTACGTTTGAGAAGGTAGGGCTCGTCTTATATTGGAGGACTAGATATTTACATGTTTCCACAACAGCAGATGTTATCTTTGAATGGAGGAAGTACTGGTGTAAAACTGACCACTGAAGCTCAAAGGCCCAGTTTACACCTGGTATAAACATGCGATCTGTATCTGGATACATCATCTGCATAATGATATCTGATCAATGGGTCTTCGCATTTACACCTGGTATTACAATGCGTTCTCGTTGTCTCAGCTGAGCCCGCATTGTGATCGGATCTCAATATGCAAATTGGTCAGGCAGAGCTGGCGGACTTGTCAACAAACATGACTCAACAGACTGAAAAATGCTAACTGCCAGAGAAAATAATAATAATAATAATTTTGGACCGCTTCTGAGAGCCCGACAGGAGAGAGTGTGATTATGTGACTATACTGTGATTGATCTTCAAAAACTCTTTTCCCAAACACAGGTGTTGGAAAAGTGGGGTCGTCTTATAATGAGAGCCTTATATTCGAGCCATGGAGAGATTTTATCATAGCTATGATAAAAACCCAAAAATAAGATCTTCCACTGAGTTGTGAACTCTGAGAACACCAGTATTAATAAGAACAGGGAATTTGTATGTGTGCGTTTGTGTTTTGTACCTTGCAGGAGCATATAGCACAGCGGTCAAAGCTGGGTTTCCAGTCTTCTCCGTTGCGTCTGATTCCCTCTTCCTGTGGGCAGTCGCCGCTGCAGCCCGGACCGGACGTACACACGCAGTCGTAGCCTCCCGGGAGGTTCACGCACACGCTGTCATTCCAGCAGGTGTGTGTCTGCAAACTGCACTCATCGATGTCTGGAAGAGAGAGAGTGAGCAAGTTGTGGTACATCAGTGCCTATGTGTCATTTATTATACAAATGTGGGAGAATGGTGGAGGCCTATGTGGACAAACAGCGTGTGCCTTTGTCGGTCTGTTATTGTAGATACAACATACAATGATACGTGGGCGGTTGAGCATAATGATCAGAAAACAAGCTTATCAACAAAGAATGTAGAAAAGAAAAAAGCAAAGACTTCTAAGTAGAAAAATTTGTTTATATTTCTCAAAGTAAAGCATCAAAAAAGTATTATTTCGGCCATAGTATAAAATAATTTCAAAGGATACCCATGCATAGTGTGGCATCAATAAACAGCAGCAGTACTTTGACTTTGATACGCAATCTCCTAAAGATTTTTTACACAATACACCACAAATTTGCTTGCCAATCGTGACTAATGTCCGGATTGTGTTCACAGACAATGTCGTTTATAAGTGTGACATTCTTCATTCAGATCTGTACTCGCTTGAATATCCACTGCTTCCCAGCTTTTACATGGGGGCATGTTTACCTTGGCTAACTCTGTGGTAGATATGGTGCATATTTACTTTTAATTAAATTTTTGATTTCTTCACAGTACTACAGAGGCCGGCAGGTATGAAGTGTAACATTTATAATAATTTCTGTTGTGCACAAATTAATGTTTCAGCCCTAAAGTCACATTAATCACTCTTTAAAATTAATAGCATTCAGTTACTGTAGCAGTAGAAATTGAAATTGCAGTTTATTGTGGCTAGTCCAGTCAGTTAGGGATGAGCATCCACACTGTTAGCAGCGGGGTAGCTGATGTGTTTTAGTATAAAGGGTTCTACAAATTACTGAATTAACTTCAAAAAATGAATAGTGGCACATCCCCTCTCTGCTGCTAGTGCACACACGCTGCTGTGTAATCATATTAGAGACTATATATGGATATACTGTATAGTTCAGGGTTTGGCTATTGTTTTCATTATCTCTAATATTTTAAAGTATAGCAGCTTGTTTTTTTGGTTCTGTTAGTATTGATTCAAACAATTTGAGGGAAGATATTCAGACATAATTTTACACCCTCTAAAGACTATTCCTTGCATATATATACTGGCATCATAGTTTCAGCCACATCAATCAGAGTGTATACTGTATATTCACTCAGTGGATTCAGTTGAATCATCAAAGCAACAAGACATCTGCTCAGTCAGCTTTTTTCTTGCTTTTCCTCCAAAAATAACCGACATGAACAGAGAGGACAGATGGCATTTTCATCCACTTTTCTTTATCAACGTAGCACAGAAAACCGGGTGCCAAAAGTCTGCTCCTACCTTTTATCAAGCCATGACATTTAACTCTCTTTATCCTCACTAAATGTGAGATGCTCAGAGAGAAAAAGACCAAAGTCTCTTCGACAGTAGCTCTGCTCTCCCCTGTCAGCACCTGCTGCCTACAGACATTGATTACACGACACTGACGGCATGTTACTAGTGTTGCATGAACAAATCCACCAAGTAGAAAAACTGAGTTGTTTGTCCAGTGTCGGATAATAAAAATGGAATTCAGATTTTTTTGTTTGTGCATTTAACTCTAACCATACTTTCAAACTGTGAGCACTGCGGTCAACAAGTCTACTTGTCTACTTTCTACACAGTTGAGTGAGATACAAAGCTGTCTTGACTGGCAACAGGTTTAAAAAGCCTGACTTCCACATTGCCCTGATTCCCTGCTAAAACAGTATGTTTTAATGTTCTTTCTCTGTCTTTTCGGCACATCCGGTGCCCATCATGATGGGCAAGCATATTATGGGTTATTTTGAGTTATCATATTGGGATTGGGAAGATCTGAGTGAGTGAGGCACTCACTGAGAGAGGAATCAGCTCAGTGTGAACTGCAGGAAAGGAGACCAGGTGTTATGGAATGGGATTGGATTGATCTTTTGGGCTGATGTGAACTTTTCTAGGTTTGAGTTGTCTGTTAACCAACTGAGCCAGTGGTAAGATGTGGTTAAGATGAACGTTTGGAGATATTGTGGGATTGTAAGTGAGGCGATATCACCTAACAGAGGGGGACGCTGAAGTTGAGAATCTCAGACAGCTTTCCCATGACCTCTGACCAAAACCGCCCAACTGGTGTGCAAGAGCCAGAATGCATGGAAGTTGTTGTCTGTTGTCTGTTGGGACAGTGTGTGCAGATGTTGCTGTCTGTGAAGCCCATATGGTACATATTTTGTGAGTGGTGATGTGTACTCTGTAAAAGACCTTGTATTGAATTAGCTGAATTTTTGAGTTGTATTACATGGAGAATGTGTTGTCGCATATGGTTTGCCAATTGATGTGTGATTGATGTATATTCAAGTCTGATGTCCATTTGTCTATTGGTTTTGAAATAGTATTTTCATGGTGAGAAAAGAGTTTGTAAATCTGTGATAGTAATTTTGGGTTTAGTAGTAAGGAAGGAGTCAAGTTGTTGAAGTTATGGATATCAATTTTCTTTTTTACGGTCTCTTTCAACTGTATGTACTGGTAGTGACAGTGGTGGGATAAGTTGTATGTTTGTTTAAGACGGTCAAAAGTCATGAGAGAGTTGCCACTGAAAAGATGCCCAAGGCTGGTTATTCCTCTCTGTTTCCATACAGGGAAACGGATGGGTACCTTATTGATTTTAAACGTAGGGTTATGCCAGATAAGGGTGAGAAGAGAAGGAGATAGTTTGATGTTAAGTATGTCATTCCCTCCAGGCAGTGAGAGTTGTATTTATGGTGTTCAATTTGAAGCAGCTGTGGGTTTTGACTGATTTATCTATGAATGCAATATGCTGAATGGGGAGATCTTTGCAGATGGTCTGTTCAGTATCAAGCCAGGCAGAATTGGAGTTGTTTGTCCAGTGTCGGATAAAATAAGGCTGGTGGGATTTGAAATAGCAGTAAAAAAATTGCTGAATTGAGCCAGCTGTATTGTTTGGATTTTTTGACTTTTGACCCTGGGCCTTTCCGGTAAAATGTATTGACTGTTGAATTTAAGGAGGAGAAGCAGTCTAGGGGTGAATTAACAGGGGTCATGGCAAATAGATTTATAGATAGATATAAGATATAGATAGATAGGAGATATTTTTGGAAGAACAGATGGTGGAAATGCAGCCAATTAAAGAGAGATGGAGTTTATTCCATCTATCCAGGTCTTCTTTGATGATATGTTGAGTTTAAATATATCATTTGGGTTTGTTGAGAAATGGATTACAAGGTATATAATGGGTTGAGTAGGGTGGTTATAGGGTAGGTGTGTCATGTTATGCTTTGCACGGCCAGTGTTTTTTAAGTTATCATGTCATCATCCTAACATTTGGTCTACTAGCATTAAGTTCTAAGTATAGCTGTACTATGCTAGCTGCTTTCATCATTAGGGCTGAAAGCAGACTATCAAATCATTGTATTGATTTGTTTTTTAATTGGCAGGAACTATTAACACCAAACACTGACAGATTAATACCGCGCCAACAGGTCTGTTGAGGATGCTGTTATCTCAGCCCTCCACCACACACTACAACACTGAGACATCCAACCGGCATCCAATTCATCGACGTCAGCTCAGCTGTCCATACGATAAACCTGCTCAATCCCTTCAATAAACTATTGGACATGAATAGTGACCCCTGCATATGCCAGTGGATTGGGAGCTTCCTGTGAAGAAGGCAAGAGAGGGTTAAAATGAATAGCCTTTCATCTCGCCCTCTGACCCTCAGCATAGGCACTTTTCAGGGTTGTGTCCTCTCACCCTGGCTCTACTCCCTGTACACAAACCATTTCACATCCCACCACAGCTTAAATATGCAGATCACACAATCACAGTTGAACTAACAACAATGAGGACCGATACCGTGAACAGACAGCCCAAGCAGTCACTTGGCGCCTTGATAAAATCCTCCAGCTCAACACATCTAAGACACAAAAATTCATTATGGATTTCAGGCACAGCCCGATCCCCAAAACACACATACATGTCTCAGGAGAACCATCAATGACTTATTCAAATTTCTTGGCACACACATCAGCAACACACTCCAATGGAACATCAATACACACCACATTACCAAAAAAAGCCCAGCAAAGACAGCTCCAAAAAATTCAAAGTAAAACCTCCTCCTCCAGTTTTACGCAGCCATCATCGAGAGCATGTTCACCTCATCCATAACAGTTTGATACAGCGGCAAGGACAGTCACACACACAAAAAAACTGTAGCGCATAGTCAATAAATCATCTATGATTATTGGCACCCATCTCTCATTAGTTGAACCAGTATAACACAAACACACCATCAAAAGAGCAAAGAAAAAAAAAATTCTGAACCCTCTCAGCCTGCTAATCACCTCTTCCGGCTGATGCTGTTCCTGCTGACCAAATCATCCCAATTTAAAAACAGTTTTTTTCCCCGCTGCAATAAGGACTCTGCACACTTCTCACTAATCCTGATAGATGTACCTGCTTTTAAAACTCTTGTGTCAATCTTGTAAATATTGTCTGTGACTTTTGTCTTATGGTAATCTGTGTCTATTGTGCTAGTCATGTGTCTAATATCATGTTGATGTGATGTTGATATCTGCCTATGTTTGATGTTACTGATACCGTTGAATTGAGCTTACCCACCATGCTGTACCGAAAGCAAATTCCACCAACCTCGGTCTTGTGGTCATTAATAAATGATTGATTGATTGAATGATTTATTGATTGAATACGCTAACATCAGTGTTAGCACAACATGCTAATTTTAATGTTGTTTAATGCATGTTCAGCACAAGCATGATAACATGCTTATGATAGCGGGTTACATCAGGGATCATATATTTGGATCATACTTTCAAATGAATTAAGATTCATCTTCTGAGGTCTATGAGTGTCTGTATCAAACATAGAAGTTCGTTCACGTTGGCAGTTTTTTTGGTGGCAGTATTTTATAAAAACATAATCTAACCTCAAGTGGACAATTGATCCTATATTGTTTTGTTACATACAGTATACATGAGAATACATCCATTAGTTGTTATATTTGACTCTGGACCAAAGTGTTGCAGACAGATCAGCTGACTGATAGATACTGAACGACACAGGTGTTTTCAATTACTCTAGCTAATTAGACCTCTAGTCGGGTTGAATGTGGGTGGGCTAAGATGGGAATTACGTGATGTCACCAACCTGTAATAGAATGGAAATGGTTTAAGCCCTAACAGGTGCAGGGGAGGGACGGCGCTTTCACATCAGCCACACTCTGTACATGCCCCCACAGTCCTGATAAGAGGTCTAATCAGGCAACATAAATGAAAACACTTGCGTGGGTGGACTATAGGTGCGCAAGAGCTTTAAAACTCAAACTAACTCAACGCTCAGAATGATGATGTTAGTTGCATCCATCATTAGCGTTGATGGAACATTACAATTTTTTTGTGTGTTTGCTTAATTATCTACAAGGTAGTAGTTAACCTGTAATGTTATGAAAGGAAATACCAAAGCAGCAAAAATACACTACTTATACCTCCACACGATTACATAGAAATGTTTAGAGCCTCTGGCCCAAGTTGCTCACACTGTGAACATCATGCAACATAAATTTTTCTTTCCTCCAGTGGAAAATGATGAGGCTTGGCTGATGCTGTGGCCAGCCACAACAGCCAAAGCAATACACTGTGACACTGCTGAATACACATGCTAATTGTTTGCAGTATCAAGTTTGCTGGATACGGAGCGAGAGGAAAACAGCTCAGCTGAGAATTTATTGTGCCTGCGACTGACTATTTGCATACACTATATGAAATTCCCATCAGCTAGTCAGACACACTGTACCTCCGCTGGTGAAGGATTAATGCGCTTCATGCTACATTCACCACATTCAGCCACAAGCTGTCGCTCGCAGATGAAGCATACTCTCACATGTCAGCTGTGAAAAAAAAGAACCAAACACAAAAGCCCTTTGGAGAATCCAGCTGAGCACAGCCAACCATATGAAAAACTTACACTCACACCTACATGTACTGTTACACATGAAAGCACTAATCCCACAGTGTACTGTACATGAAAACACATATTCACACAGGCATAGACACATACACATGCACACACAAAACAAATAAATCCCTCTGACAGATGTTGGTAATTAGAAGGCATCAGAAAGCTCAGTATTTGAGTATTTAAATTATATTTCTTTGGTATGTCTCCAGGCAGCCCATATGGAAAGGTCATGTACATCACAAAAAGAGAGAGTAAATTATGCACACACTGTCGTGCAGGCAGACAGTGGGAGTTTATGGCATATTATCCTCATCTTTATGCACAATCTGTTTATTAAAGCCACCTGTCTCCGCCTAAAGCATTAGGCATTATAAACATGTTTTGAGATGCAGCCCATGCAGCTCTCAGTCAACGCAATAAAACAAAAGGACTGCTGCTTGCAGCTGCTGTGGTCCTCAACACCACAATACTCAGCGTAACACGGTGCAAAGCAAAAACATGCAACATAATGAATAGTAATGAAATGTAAAGCATTGCAGCGTGACGGACCAAGTCAACACAATGCAGCATGACCAAAAAGAACATAGCACACTATAATATCCAACACAAGAAAACGCAAAATAACCTGAAACAACACAACATATTGTAACAAGGTAACATAATGTATTCAAACATTTTGATGTTACTGTATGTCGTATATCCATAACATGACATGATTTATTATAACACAAGGTTTTCCAAGAATGTTAATGTGTTACAATGTAAAAAAAAATAATGTAACACAGCATATCTGTGTTCAACAGTGCATTGTAACACACACAAAAGCCCCCATTAACATCAGACCATCATTCAATGCAACAGATACTGTACACACACCAACAGCAAATCATTGCACAACACAAATGTGAGATGAGAGAGATGAGAACAAGAATAAATGTAGTGTAGCTTAATTTCCAAATAGAGGAATACGCTGGGGAAAATCTGCAGACAGGAATAGATAAACATGGATTAGAACTTTTTTAATTTGTTTGGTACACAGCATGTGTGCTTCTTGTGTATACAGTTTGATTCTTTTTTAGATAGTTTGACGTTTTTACCAATTCCCTCATAAGCGACACCTAAAAGTGTATTAACTAAAACGCTAGTTTTTGTTAGCTTACCTAAAACATCATCATACACAGTAAATGTCACTATTATCTCATGTGCCAGTGTTTTTTTTGTGAATGCTGCTCTCTAAATAATCCAAAAGAAATAACAGGATTTAATTTTTGTGGTACGTCTGTTGCTGAGGAAATCAATCAACTGAGAAGAATATGATGGCTAATAGTTAGCTAACAGTTAGCTAACTAGCTAGAAAGTAGTAGGCAGTGGAATTTAAAAAACAGACATTAAATTAAAGTGCCAGTGTAAAATTGACCAGTCACTTGACATGCTAGCCAAGTTCTGAGGTCATGTCTGGGCTAACCTCTGTACCTCTGCTGTATCTCTTATTGAGCACTTCTGTATCGTCATCTGTATTCATGGTGTTTTCTATCCTAGAATATACTAGGACTAATTGGCATCCACTACAGCACTTGCAATTAGAAGTTGAAACCTTCATGATTTTAACAAAGCTAAGCTGCAGCTTTTTAATCATTGGTTTAATCATCGGCGGTACTTTCGCCATGAATATAATATCACCCAACACTCTCTCTTCTAATGCAATGTTTCAACTTTTTAGCTGTCTCTGATGTCTAAAAAGGTCTACGGCAATTAATCTTGTCTGTCCTGCTGATACAGACATGTCTGTGGTCCATGGTCAAACTGGTGACGTTTAACCTGTGATGGTCCAGGGATTATGGGTAATGGTGTTCATTAAAGACTGCTTAAAACAAAAATATTGAATACATAACAATATGACAATATGATAACAAAAATTACCATTCTTATCTACACATATGGAGTGAATCACACAGTATACCCTTGAGTTTTAGCTATTTGTATTAGGCCTATTACAAATGTAAATGTGATTTTGAATTAGGTTTTCTTGTTTCTCTTGTTTCATGTGTCTCTATGAACAGACACTTTATATTACATGTTAATCTTGCCCAAACTGCCCTTTGATGCCCAAATTGTAAGAGTGCACTTAGTCACTTTATAGATAAAAGGCTCTTATGGATCCATCTGTCACCCAGCAGGACACCCTGACAGAAGCACAAGCAGTTGCTCCATGTGCCAAACATGAATTAGCACCAACATGATAACAAAGCACTCGCTCATTGGAAAAACACATCACATCCTTTAAATAGAGGGTCCTTGGAGAGGGCACACATTCACCAACACTGAATAACTGCCCAATCTGTTGTTAAGGCAAAACATAGCAATTCTAACACTCGAGTTTCAAGTTAGTTAGTTTTCATCAAAGCATTAACATACCTATTAGGATTTTTTGAATAAAGTCTTTGATAGCTTTGCAGTTGATTTGCATATGAAAGTTCAGTTGCTTTCTGTGAAAAGAAATTTCAAATATTCCTCAAACGTCCCCTTTTCCGAAAAAAGGTTTTTTGCTAGAAGAAATTATACACACGTGTTCTGACACTGAGAAAGAGACTTTCTGCTTTCTGAAAACATCGTCCTCTTCTTCTGTCTCTCTAATTCTCATCCCCAGCGCTCTCTGCCATTTTCTGCATTGCCATCACATACTCTTGGCCAAATTGTAGCTGTTGATATGGTTAACTGACTGGTACTGCCGCTCTCCGCTTTGAGCTGACTGCTTATTACAAAATGCTACTTTCTGTTTGGTTGACTCATGAGAGTCTGTTGGAGGGATACTGTGGAGGGGAAGAAATCCTGTTAAATTGTCATTCATACTTATTCCCCCTGCTGGCTTCCAGCCTAATACTGCATAGTGGGGAAAGAAATGATACACATGTCACAGCTACATGAACTTGTCTGGTTAACGAGTGACAAATATACACAACACATACATACAGTATATATATATATATATTATGACACACACTTTTATTTATGCTGTAAAGTGTGGAGAAGCCATGTCATTAATAGCATCTGTTAATGACAGCGCTTTCACTAATCACATTGTATAAATCATATTTAAAGTCATGAATATGTTTGTTGAAAGCCTCACAGAGCACAAACAAGCACGCAAACATGTCCGATTAGACTCGTGACTGATGTGAGCAACGTCTCTGTTTGATTTGCTTTCTTGCAAATATGAGTTACGTGTCTGATTTTTATGTGATAATAAGTCTCACACTGATGGCATAAGTTTTCTTTGTAAAAAGATGAGACAGCCCACGTGAAAAATAGTGCAGTGTATGTACTGCTCTCAGCCCATCCATGTTATTACCACTACTCTGACTCACCAATTTCAGACATTTTCAAATAATAGGAAGATTTGCTGAAAATATATCTTTTGGGTATTAAATACTCATCCCTTTGGACTTGAAAGGTGGGTCTGAAAAGTTTTTAGTTTGCTCCTTCGTGCAGGATGGAAACTGTACTTAGCTTTGATTCACAACAGTTACAATTGATTCAAACAGGACAAAAAAACCCGTCAAACATATCAAATTGTTCAAATTGCGCTGCAGCATAATTCATCTCTCCGCCTTTGATCTGATGTTAGTGTCGATGCTTTGCCAAAAAAAATCACTAAATATGCTACCTCTGGTAGAGCTTTGGATCCATGAAGAGGTGTTATTATGTATTTACCTCCGTTGTGGAGAAGCTATGAGGGTTTTAACACAAGGACCACCGACAGAATTGGCCTATTCTGAAGGAATGATTTTCTATGTACATTATTTCACTATGTCTCTATAGACCATTGGAATCCATTGTAACTACTGTGGATCCAGCTGCCATCCTCAACAAAGGAGTAAGATACAAGCCTTTCAGAGCCATGTTGCAAGCATACAGGGAGTGAGTTTTCCTTTAATATTACCACTTAAGGGAATAACCACCCACACATTACATTGTCATTTGTGGTATATATCCCTTTTCTCTCAACCTGCCTCATTCCCGAGAATGCCTTTTGACATAGGAATATGTTAAAAGAACATGCATAAGAAAAAAATAACTGGTGTTAATAATAGATGATAATTTTATATTCTAGTCTGTTTTCAGCTCCTGTTGATTTGTGTCCGTGTTTCCTCTTTTCTTTTGATGGATTTGTCCTTTTATGATTGTTGAAAATCAACACAAAACTGCAGCTTTTAAAAAATGGCTCTGACTTAGAGGGACTGACACTAAAACCAAACCAAACTACTGGACTGTAGTTTACCTCCTGACAATATCCGGATGTAACATCACATGTCTGTTTGGTGAGTTGTCTATCAAAGTTTGCTTGGCTGTTTTCTTTAATACTGAGGTAACAACTAGTAGATTTACAAAATGCCACCTCCTCCACCCAAAGGCTGAAGTGTAAGATGCGATTTTGTGCAAAAAAACATCACACTGAACTATCACAGTTCATTTTCACTAAGTCACACATGGCAAAACGTTAATTATATTTTGCAGTGGAGGTAGTGTTGTTCTGCAGGTGATTTAGGTAAGATTTAAATCACTAATTGGATGAGGAACACAAAGTTTGTCTTACTCTGAGAGAGAGCAGGATATCTCAAGGGCAAAGTTTTTGTGATAAGACTATGTGAGCTGCCTTTAAAGACAATCTCGATGTTGTTTACTCCGTGTAGTAATGTGACTTGAAGCTACTGTAGACATATACAGTACATGTGTCTATCACTTTCTTTATGAATTGAATTTGAGGGAAACCACTTTCTGGGGGAATATGCTGAAATCATACCTCTTCCCCTCAAAGTAAATGAATCAAAGTCGACTGCTGACATTGCATTTTGATTTAAAGGTGAGAGAGATGTGAAGCGAAGGTGCGATTTAAAAGTGAAAGCAAAAGGATTTCACTCAGCCATGCTGTCTTATTCGCTGCATCCATTACAATTTAACAAAGGTGCATAGGCAAAAGTAAAAGCAGTGCCTCGGATTTGTTGAGTGATATTTAGTTTGTCTGAGCTGAACATGCTGAACCACTGAAAACCTTCATGTAATGTCAGTGACAAGACTATAAGCTCTGGTAAATTTCATGCTGCAAAACTTCAGTGTCAAAACTGTGCAAAAATAATTTATTTGATGTGTTACCATGAAGTTTAGTAGAGACATTCATGGTCCCCAGAGGATGAATCCTATGGTCTTTTTAGGTTTTCAGTGAAATATCTTGACAACTATTGGATGGATTGCTGTTTGGTACAGATATCCATGGCCCATCAAATAATAAAGATAATTGCTGATGTAGTTTTGCACCTGACAAGTGCAAGACGCACATTGTTTATTTAAGCTATTCACATCTTTCTGAAAGTTTTATCTGACAGAGTAGCAGAACAAATATCTGGGTGTGATAGTAAGAATAACAACCTCTATGCTGGAGTAAACTGAAAACATATTGATTTTTGCTCATTGTTTTTAGTTTTTGCTTCATAATTAGTGTTGGCTTAATGATGATAAATCATCAAAATCATGCCATGATTTACTGGGTAACCACACAATAATCTTTTGTTTACGCTGTGCACATAATCACACAGGGTTATGTTGGCATATGGGTTCAAAATTGAGATTTGAAAATTCAGTTCAGCCAAATTCTCCGGCCCCTCCCTAATCGTGACTTATTAGGCAAGATTTGAGGTTCAGGTCCGGCACACTGGATGACTGTAGCCTCAGTTTGTGCCTCTCATACAGAGCTGCAGGTAGCAAGTCTGATAAGAGATGGCAGGCAGGCAGGCAGGCGACGTGAACCATGTTTATGCAAAGATTTATTCCTTTTCTGTGGCAGTAAACACAACACATGGGCCCACCTATAACTGTGCTATACAGTGTTCAGAGCTTAACAAGTTATTTGTGACAACAGTGACGTTACCCACGATAAACAGCCGTGGCTATGTGCTGACACTCCCCAATAGACACACACACACACACACATACACACACACACACACAGTGGACAGCGTCTTATAGTAGTAGTCTTGTAAGACAGGTAACACAGAAACTTTTACACATTTTGAGTGTGTAGTTACCCTTAAAGAGGAAAATCCAAGACAGTGGCAAATACTGTACATCACTTGTTAAAAACTGTTGCTGCAGGAGATCATTAATGTGCAGTGACTTTGTAAAATGCCCAGAATCTGTGAAAATATTGCAAATGAGTGCTGCAGTGCAGTGTGAATGTTCTATCCATCATCATTACAGACTTGTCACAGGAAACACACATGCCTGGTGTGTCTTTATTTTCGTTGTGAGTTCTGCTTCTTCCTGTCTTTGTGGGCTAACAGATGGGAGAGGGAACACAACATAAAGATCTAATAGCCGCACAAGGCTGACGTTTGTTTCTTATGAATATCTCATAAGCATTGCGCGTGTGGGTTTCACACTGGTTTGATCTCGAGCTGTGAAGGTGAGAAGACCACTGATTAGACTTCCTGTAAGCCTGCTGGGTAGCATGTTAGAGCGCACACACATACACCCATACATTACATCACACTGTGCTTAAGTCTATATGCTAGATTTTCAATGAGGATAAATATGACAAAGAATGACAATCAGTGGTTCATGTAGGACACAAGAGATAATAGAGACTTGAAGAGGAAGCCTCCGAGGGAATGACAATGTTCAGAATTCCTGTGTAATTGGACACAGAGAGAAGAAAAAAAAAGTCTATAGTGACTAGGCAGCAGGCATGCAGAGGCTGAGGAGCTGGTATTTGAAGTAGTGATAAGAATGTTTTCAATTCAGTGTATGCTCACCAATGCAGGAGCTCCCATCGAGCAGGTAGGAGCCATTGTCATGGAAACCACTTCTGCATTCACAGTGGTACCAGCCGGGCAGGTTGACACAGCGGGAGTGGTTGTGGCACTCAATCAGGACCTCTGCGCACTCATCGATATCTGAGGACACAAACACACATACAGTGGCATCAGCATCAGTCTAAATTACTTTCCTGGTTATGAACATGAACCTGAAACTTCGGTTCATTTGTGTTGTTTGATTTTTTTTTGCCTGCTCTTTGATCTGTTCTAGTTTCAACAGTGGAGGTTGATCCAATCAGAGCAAACCGCCGCCACATCAGCAGAGCTGGGTCAGTGGCTGCCCACATTAGACAGCCAACATCTCTGCAGCCTGTCTGCCACAGCAGGGATCAAAGTCTTTTAGAAATCACAGCATTTGGCAGCAGAGTTGTTTCCTACGTGCACTTCTCTATTTCTTCTCCTCACTCATTCTGCCGTTCCTACCCAGCTCGCTTTGTCCCAGGCGAGCGGCGTGCATATACATGCCTAGCCCAGAGGCGTTAGGTCTTCACTCCTTCTCGGGAGAGTAAATCTCTCTCATCCATTATGTATGGTGTGAGCTCTGCTCCTCATCTGCAGCTCTCTTGCTTCTGGCTGTAAGACCCGACCTGCACACACACCCTAATGTTTAAAGCGTGACCTTCAGTCACACTTTCAATCACCTAAATGCAAACCGTAGCAAACAGGGCAAGGTGGCAAGGGACTGCTCATTAACTGTCATGTCTGTGTACATCTCATACTCTCGCCGAAGGAGGAAACCCTAATATCTCAAGCAAATCAACAAGAAAAACAGTAGCTTAAAGCTCGGCCACTGTTCATTTTTCACAGAGGATTGTGGAGTCTTAACAGTTTAGTGGTGGACTCAGGCTGTCTGAGGGGTAGGGGTGAAAAAATAAAAAGGGCATCTGATACATTCAATGCGCCTCCATCAGCAGAGAACAATAATGTATGTTTGTTAAAAAGGCTACAACCCCAATTAATATTAACATTAATCACAGGGTGATTCAGAATATAAGGAAAACAATAACTCTGTATTAAAAAGGATTAACTTTTTAAACATTTACTTTTCATCTCTGTAACAAAACACAGGGAATGGGTAACATTTTAAATGTTTATTTCTCAAACACATCTATAGTAAAAACATGGTACTATTAACACTTAGAGAATTCGCTGTTTTGTGCAGTCTTGTCAGGGAAGCGAGAAGCAAGATTGGTGAAATCAAAGAAGAATTATTTTTGGCCATGAGTTTATAAATGTTAACAATCTTGTTATGGTCAACGGGGATGTGCCTCTCAATGGACAACAGCAGAAGATCTGAGAGCCTTCCTTCTCCACATCTGTTTGGGTCTTGATCAGCTTCAGTTTGGAGAATGATTGGTCAACTTATGCAGTTGTCACTGGCAATGTTTTGTCTGTTACTCAAAAAGTTTTCTTCCAGATTTCCATTTATAATACCTCACTGGAGACATGCCACTTACCAGCCTGCTTCAAGACCTCCATCATCATCCCTGTCCCCAAAAAGCCAAGGACCACAGGATTTAAAGACTAGAGACCTGTCGCCCTGACCTCTATGGCAATGAAGTCTTTGAGTGCCTTGTACTGTCCCACCTTAAAACCACCACAGACACACTCCTGGACCCCCTGCAGTTTGCCAACAGAGCCAACAGGTCTGTGGACAATGCAGTAAACATAGCACCTGGACTCTGCAGGAACCTACACCAGGATCCTGTTTGTCCTGCACGTGCCTGACTCCATCGGCAGGTGGATCACCAACTTCCTGTCTGACAGCGCGTGAAGATGGAGAAACACGTCTCTGACTCCCGGACCATCAGCATTGGTTCTCTTCAAAGACTGTGTCCTTTCTCAACTTCTCTTCTCCCTGTACACCAACAGCTGCACCTCCAGTCATCAATCCGTCGAGCTCCTGGTGGAAGGTTGACCATCTGGTGACTTGGTGCAGACAAAACAAGTTTCTAGCTCAACGTTTTAAAGACAGTCAGGATGGTTGTGGATTTCAGAAGGAACACAGCCCAAACCGCCCCTTTCACTCTGTGTGACTCCTAAGTTGGCACTGTGGAGTCCTTCCCCTTCCTTGGACCCATCGTCAGCCAGGACCATCAAGAAGGCTCAGCAGATGATGTACTTGCTGCAGCAGCTGAAGAAGTTCAACCCGTCAAAGTCAATGACGGTGCACTATTACACCACTATCATCAGTCCATCTTCACCTCCTCCATCACCATCTGGTACACTGCTGCAACTGCCAAGGACGAGGGCAGACTGCAGCATAACATCCGCTGTGCTGAAAAGGTGATCGGCTGCAATCTGCCGTCCCTCCAGGACCTGCACATCTCCAGGACACTGAGGCAAGCAGGAAAGATCATGGCCTCCCCACAGTCTGTCTCCCACACAGACTCTATCCCTCCCCTTGACATCACAGGTTATACTAACGTAAAATCCCAATAATCTTATAATTGCACATCTGTGATCTTTGATCGAATATAGCACATTACATTAATGCAACTTGTATCACTATTATTATTATTATTATTATTATTTGCACACTGCATATAGTATACTGTTTTACTTCTTATCAATATTTTTGTAAATTTCATCTTCTCTTCTACTTAAAACCTGTATCAGCTCTTCTCACTTAGAATATATTTTACATATTTTTTATTGTAAATTTGTTTTTGTTTGTATTATTTAGGATTACTTAACTTTGTGTATATTTTTGACTGTAATGCACATCAACAACACCAAGGCAAATTCCTTGTATGTGCTGACCTACTTGGCAATAAACCTGATTCTGATTTCATAACAGTTTCATGAGGATATATTTTAAAAACTTTTTAACATGCCTAGGCACAGGTTTAAGTTCAGCTGTGCATTCCTCTAATTGCTAATGGCTAATGCAAACATACCTTTATCTCTCTCATCTCCTCTCTTGCTGCCTCTAGCTGCATTTTGCAGATCCCTCTGTAGTGTCCTCAATTTTCTTTCTCTTCTTGGCATTCGGCCAATCCATTGCTTATCTCCCTCTCTACAAGTGCAAGTTAATCCAAGCTAAAGGGGTGTAAACACATTTTGAGAAAAGAATACTATATATTTGGTGTTGCACGGTATAGGGGTGTGCCTGAATACAAATACATTATTCAGCAAAGCACAAAAGTGTTGTTTTTTTTGTTTTTTTTTACTAATATTTGTTTGATACAAATATTTTAAAAATTATTTGTTTTCGGGAAGAAAAAAACCCCATGTCAAATACCAGCATGCAAGTCAGTTACATTTCTATCTCACTCTCCCTTCTGCTCCGTTGTTATGTCTATCAGCAGGTCTCAACAAGGGGAGTCACATCCACCTGCTACATGATGCACATTTCCTAATTTGGACATCATTCCCGGAGTTGGGGTGTTCCCCAGAGATAAAGCTGAGCTACCGATGACATATGAAGTGCCCCCAAGGGACTAACTAATTAATTTGGCTTTAGCTTATTAGCTAACTTACCAATGTGGCAGACATACGCAATGTTAACGTTAACTTACCATAACTTGCAAACTGCTAAAAATCAGGCGTTCACAAGTATGCAGATCAACAACACCAGTTATAAATTGTCAATTTACACTCAGTCAGTACTGGTAATGTGAATCATGGCATGTACATTTTTATCAATAATTGTCATTATCACTAGACGCACTCAGTAGAGTGCAGACCTCCACCATGGAGGTGTATTGAGTCTGTTTAATGTGATGTCTGGGTGCAAATATAAAGTTGACCATTAAAGAAATCATAAACTAAAGTATAAAGGACATCAGATTACTGCATACCATGTAAAACCTTTAATAACACTATGACCTTGATCTTATTATTTACAATAATCCAATTATTCATGTTATAAATATACTTATTCTTTGTCAAAAACACACCTACATGTATGAAAAAACAAACAAGAAAACACTTAACAGGACATAAACTACAATTTCATTGAGCATGAAAATAATAAACATAAATGACATCATTAACTGTAAGTCTGGCACTTCATGGTGATGAAACTCAAACCTAGGATGATTAGCCTGCACACTACAGTAGTGCACTAAAGTAGACTGAACACAAATGATTCAGTACACCATGGCAGGGGTCTGCACTCTACTGAGCTTATTTTCTAGTTTTCTATTTAGTCAAATTAGATTTAAAATTGACAATGAGAACAATCTCTCTCAAAACTAGTTTACAATCTACATCAAACCGAAATGTATGGATTCTTTTCACAACCTCCACTGTCTTGCATTGTCAACATATTTTATCTTTTTCAATTAATAAAAAAAACAAAACAATGAATTTTAAGTTCCATGTTGTCATCTATTATTCCATTACTATTCTTGATGTTTTAGGTTTTTGCTGTGCTATCGTTCCAGTATTGGTATTGACATATTTAGGCAGGTATCATATCAACGTCATATTTTTGTTATCGTGATAACTCTACTCTGATTTCCTTTTATGGGTTTACTACACAACAACATTGATTTCCAATTTGTACCAAATATTTAGTATAGAGATGACTAAATATGCATCTAGCTAGCTAGCTACTATATATCTAGAATTTTGTTTAGCTTGTTATAGAGCTTTGGACAAACCTAAACATAAAACCAACTTAGAAAATACAGTCTGCATACATTAGTAAGCCATCCGTATTAATATTTAAGCCATAGACTAGTTTTAATTGCAAAAAAGACATGCTATGTGACCTACGTCACAAATTGTCATAGGATCAAGGTTACAGCTTAAGCTTCAGTAACCCAAAGACAACAGAATAATCTAAAAGGGGCTGTGACTGAGCAAACTAGGGTTGCCAAAATCAACTGAATGGAATAATGTCAGCTACAACAACTACAACATGTTTTAAGGGTGCTTTAATTTCCTGATGGTCAGCCTACATAAAGGATATTAATTTCTACCGTAATGGCCAGTTTACTCCAGTATAAGGGCATCTTATAGGGCAAAATATCTCATGTGCTTCACTGGAAAGGCACTTCACAATGTTTTTCTCCCATACAGTGCACCCTATAGATCACTTCACCATATTTTTCTCCCATACAGTGAAACCTAGTGGGCACTTCCTCATGTTTTTTTCTTTTATTGAAAGGGCACACAATTCTGCACTTCCATGTTAGACTTAGGAGAACGCTAAATAGCACCTTTTCCACTTTTTTGTTCACTAGAAGTGCACCCATACAGAACCTCCTGCTCACCCCATTACAGTGGCAGCTCATAGGGCACTGCATTACATCTTGTAGGAGTTCTTTACAGGGCACTATCACATTTCTTCCTCTGAAAGGGCACCCGTGAGGCCACATCATTCCAGAGGCACTCTGTAGAGCACTCAGGTAGTAAATCACTACCTGATTTACCCATAACTAAGACAGAAATTACAGAATATTGGTATGTTCTCTCCTTTGTGCGGGCACCTTAGAGGGCATTTTATCATGTTTGCTCTACTGTGCTGGCACCTTAGAGGGCATTTTATCATGTTTGCTCTACTGTGTGGGGCACCTTAGAGGGCACTTTCCCAGTATTTTTTTTGTTCTAACCACAATATCGGGGGTTAGAAAAAAAAAACCCCACAATGATATTGTGGTAAAGTTATTTCTTGAACAACAACAACTTGACACAATGAGTGTATGCAGCATTTCAGAGGTCCTTAGTGGCCCTTTGTAATAATTGGATGTGTAAGATTAGTCTGCTAGCTAAGGAGCTGCTGTCTGTCTTTGTGTTAAACTACATTCCTGAATAAATTTCTCTTTATTTGTCATACAAAGGTAGAATACCCACATTTTCCACTTTAACTTTATAATATCAGACAGCTATCTAATCTGCCCAAGATGCATTTAGTGATTTAATCTGAATAGATGATATTAACAGGTGATAATAATCTTCTAATCATAAACCCTGTAAGAAAGCTAACAAGCATATTTCCTGTAATTTTGGAATATTCCTTTCATCAAAGTGTTTCCCTTAATGAACGTGTTTATTCTTTAATACACATGTTCTCTGATTCCAAACTTTGTTTACAATTCCATAGTTCCAATTTAGGAACAAGTAACAAGTGAGGACCAGCGTGAGTGTCAAAACAACAACAACCATCAAACAAGGTATTTGAACAATATGAGATTTAGTTGAAGGAGGGATATAACTTATGGGGCTTAGAGACAGAAAAGACTGAAAAAGTGGTTTTGAATGTTATAATATAACTATTCTATGATGAATAGTGGAAATTCAACCATTTTACAGACTGGCAGGTTAAAATGTGATATGTATAATATGTAATAATGTACTATATGTCTTGTATTTATGGTTATGTAAACTTTACATCCATTTTTTATTGAGGGGTTAAAAGCAAATATTGTATTTTGTAAAATACATAGTTTTGCATAGTTTTTTCTGTGATTTACAGTATATGTACGTGTAAAGTCACATGACTAACTGATTAACTCTATATAAAGCAACCAGAACCAACCTTAGATACCACTGTGATGAAATGAGCTAGCTGTGGGCATAAGGTATGGTATTTAGTAAAGATTTGTGTAATCTGTTTATTTTTTTACCCAGTATATAGAGCTGATGCTGTGAGAGCAGTTGCCATATGACATCATACAGTTTTCCCATCCCTAGAAAATAAGCAATCTGGCCCTTTGATCTTGAACATTTTTGTGTTTCTTCAGCCCCCATTGTGAAAGTCACGGTTGACACCTTTGGCCCTGTCTTATGAACACGCACATATTTATCTGTGTATGGATAAAATAAGAAACTCAGGGTGAGCCGTTTAGCAGTGTGTGTTGCAATTGTGCTGTTGGTCCGGTGCGCTGCAGGTAATAAGACGTGACAGCTGCTTGGAGAGCTGCCCTCTGCCAGTCTCTCAGGTCAGAGATCCGGTCAGAGCTACACCAAAAGATTCCCTATCTGACATCCCACTGAAACATACAAAGATTAGAGGTGACTGGTGGCTGGGAGCAGATAACCCTTCAACAAAAGAGCAGCACTGTGCGTGTGCATGTGAGACTGAGTGTCCACGTGCGAGGGCTGGTTATACTGCATGCTAGAGGTGCAATTCAGAGATTCAGTGCATCATTAAGATTCAAAAACCGCACCTAATTCAATTCAGTGGGATTCATTTTAATACTCCCACATTATTAAATTATAAAAATAAACAGAACTGATTAATTTCATATTTAAGCGCAGGGAGTGTCAACACCACGGTAAGACACAGACCAAAGAGTGACATTTTAACTTTTCAAATTGATGCTCTTTGCCTCTCAATCCTAGATATATCATGATTGAGTGAGATTGGTTTTTTTTGCATCCCTGCTGTACATACAGGAAAAAGAACCCACTGATATTGATAAAGAATGCTGTTGCAATGCAGATCCCTGACCCCTTTTCTGTGCAGGTGCCAAGACCAACTAGAAAGAGTTGCTATTGATGCAACAAGCACACGGATCCCAAACTGGAGATACCATTGCTGTGAATCGAACTGCACATCTCTGCAGTAGTGAGTTAAAATTTTGCATCTATTCCATCAATGTGCCATTTCATATTGCAATCTTTAGTCTTGGTATAACAACTATTATGCTCAGAGAGAGGAAGTTTTGTACTTTCTGCATTGTAGCTGTTTCTCTGTGAGTCTTTAAACAAATCTTAATTGTAATTTTTTTAATTGAAAACAAAATTACTAGGGTGCAAGCCCAGATAATGATACAAAGAACATACGGCAATTGAAGTAAGTGTACTCATAGGCCCTAAGGAGACTACAGGAGAGACATAAGTGCCTTAGATCAGATCAGATCAGATAAAGTAATATACAGTATAGCATTCACTCTGTGGCTGTTTGACTCTTAATTCTCCCGTTAGCTTCAAATTCATTGAGTGAATCTTGAAAGGAGGACCATAACAAACAGAAATTAACACACTGACAAAGTAATCACATTGTTTTTGTCACATTATATTCCTGTACTAACAGTTCATGATTGCAAAGCTGTTGGAGTTGTGTGCAAACACCGAGGTGGCAGAGATTCTTTATTTAACCCTGCAAAAGAATGCAGCAGCCATCACTCATCAAGGCTTCAAAGTGAAGGCTTACACCTGCCAGCAGCTGTAATATACAACATATGCATACCACATATCACTTATACAGCAGTCTGACTAATGAACGCGCTTTATATATGTCGCTTCAAATCTTGCTGTCGCTGTAACTATTCAAATTAATCCTTTGTCAAATGCATTTGCAATGTATGTTCAGTGCAAAAAAGGATCAAAGCGCGATGATATAATAATATAATTAAGCAAGATTTCTCAGCCATCCGTTCATTTTTAATTTCATGATATACAGTATATGCTATTCTCTTATAGATATGTTTTCAGACTCCACATTCTGTAACTTCAGTATGTGGGAGTCTCAAACAAAATGCTTTCTTTCGTGTTTTGCATATGTATATATACATGTTTATGTTCTTTGTGAAGACGGTTTTGTAAAGAAGAAAATAAATAATAACGCCCAGTTTGCACATCTACAGTACACAAATAACAAGCGACAGTGCTGCCAGCCTTCCTGATAGCAATAATTCTGTCCTGCTCTTCAACACGTCTCTCCATAATTTATGAAAATTGACTCATCCAAGATGGTTTTCACTGCTACTACAAAACGCTACCGTTTTAATTGTGAGGTATACCAGGTGCTGCAATTTTCTTCTCATCTTCTGAGAGAAATTATTATTTTCTTATCTCTAAGAGTTTGGGTTTTCAGTATTTATCTATCTGCCTCTCTTCATCTCTCTCTGGTTTTCACGTATTTTATGATTTTAACACTTTAGTGACACGTTTGTCATTGTTTTGACTCTCTGCTCAACAGCGTTAGATTTGAAACAATGACTCTGAAATAAAGCACCTAGTTTCAATTTTAAGGGTGTTAGAGGCAGTTTACATGCATATTGGTTTAGACTTTTTATACACGGTCCACTAATTTTAGAACAATGCAGCAGAACAATGAGCCTAAAAATACAGACAAGACAACCAAGGACTTCTTAGGGCCAAACAGTGGAACGATCTTGACTGAAGTCAGTCTCTTGATCTTGAACCAGCTGATCATGTGCTTCATTTGCTTATTAATAATTAATAATTTAAACATCTTTGGTTGTGCTGGAAATTTAGTATTAGTGACCACTCAATGGTAGCTGTTGGTTGTGGCTACTTTCATTCATGGCAAAAGGGTTACAAAGACGCAAATCTCTATTGGTGTTGCTTCTCATTCTGCAAAGCAAAGTTATATAAACTTGAATAGTAGAACACTGCTAATATGAGACCTTCCTCCACTGCGGACTTTCCGGTTTTCTTTGTTCCCTTAAAGGTCAACACTGTCATGATGGTTGCAATCGGTCAACGGCGTGAATTTTGCATATCAAAGTTCCCCAAAGTTGAACTCTACACAAAGCGCCACAGAAATTTACTTAGCCTCCGTGAGAAAATTTGCTGATCTCAGCGTTTCAATTGAAATGAATTGATTTCGATCCAAAACTTCAGTAATATCCAGTAAATGCTGGTGTGACTGAGCTGGGAACAGAAAGAGTTCCTGAAACAAGCAGGAAGTGAGGCTGGTTGCAGAGCATCTCTGACTAAATGACTTAAAATAGTCACTGACTGCAAAGATCTGCAACAAAATATTAAATAAGATGACTTTATTTAAGTTTATCTTAACCTATCCTTTAAATGATAAATTAATTTTAAATTCATTCTGAATCAAATGCGCTGCAGTACAGAGCCAACGCAACAAAATAATTCTCATTCCTGACTGCACTGCATCACCCAGGTGACCTCTGTGATATTTACATCCTCACCTTTCTATCATTCAACATACACTACTTTGCTCATTAGGGCACACAGACCTTTAATTATCTCACTGCTTCACTTGGCGCCCACACACACACACACACACACACAGAGCCATCCTTGTTAGGACATTGCATTGACTTCCATTCATTGTGGACATCATAACCCTAACATTAACCATAACCAATTCATGACTATCTCTAACTTTAACCTAACCTCCATTCACACCTTACCCTTGACCTTAACTAGGATTTCAGAAATGATGTTGTGCCTCATTGGGACTGGGCTTTGGTCCCCATGAGGACTACTGGTACCGATAAGGTCGGTGTTCAAAAGGTCCCAATGAGGTAACAAAAATGTTCTCTCTCTCTCTCCTCCATTGTGTACAGTTTTGTTCTTCATTAACTTCAATAAACTCATTACCTGCCATATCAAGCAATTTTGGATTGAGCATCTCTCCATCAAGGTGTTGGAATGAGGAGGAACACAAAGAGAAAAATAGCAACAATATAAACAGTCACATATCATCATTGCCTGTTTGGACTTGAACTTTATGCACTGTTATTTTGTCCCTGTGTGTTGTGTATACAACATTAAGTGCTGTCAGGGATCCTTGCATGTCAACTCTCCGGGCTTGAAAACACAGCCTTGGGTTTTTTGTATAAAGCTGTTGAGCTTTGAAAGGGTTTCATGAGCCTGATGTTAAAAGGAAGTTCTTATCGTGTTTTCATTCAGCTGAGGGTAAAGCGTGAAAAGCATGAAAAATTATCAATAAAACATAATGGTTTAACAATTTGTTTAGCATTAGAGGCAGAGAGGTGTGCATTTATAACAACTTGCCCCTAAAAGGTGTTTATTTCAATCACAACAGGAATGATCTTCCTGCTGTTTTAAAGCCTAACAAGTAATGTGGCTAAAAAAATAAAATGATAAGGAATCATCCTTCTGGGAACATGAATGTACTTAGCAATTTGATGGCAATTTGCTTAGATTACAATGCATCTTGAAGGTAAAGATAACACTCTTCTGCACATATATTTGCGCAGCCTTGTGCACAATATAGTGTAAATATTGTTATGAATATAGTGAATTTAGCTTTCAAATGTCATGTGTTATTATTTCTAATCTGTTTCCTACCTCTCTAGACTGTTTCTTGTACTGCTATAACATATAAATTTACACTCTGGGGATAAATAAAATGTTATATTATCTTAACATTTTGATCTGAAGGTGGTGTGAGAGCTACATAAATGCAGTATCCAATCTGGAAAAGGTTCATTCTTTGGGAAGCATTAAAAAAAACAGAAAAACTGAAAAATTAAATTTGGGCCCAATGGTGACATGACAGGAAAGGTCAGTGGTCACTGAAAACATAAAAATCCATCCTCTGGTGATGAATTTTCATCCTCTCAGTCATTTGTTTTTTGAGACATGCTGTTATAGTGGCAAATGTGTGATCCTATGGTGCAAATCAGCATTAGTCATCCATTAGTCTCAACAATGAATATCCAGATTAACTTTTACAGCAATCTGACCAGTAACTGTTGTGACATCTTGCTCTGGACTAAGTGTTGGACAGACCAACTGATTGAACTCACTATTATAGGCACTTTTCTATTGCTGAGCTGTCAAATCAAATTACAATATTTAGATGATATTTTATCCCCTTTTCTCCCAAAAGTCAGGCTGTTTTGGTAACAATCCAATTGATGGATCCACCTGTGAGAACAGCAGGAATGAAGAGGTAAAATTAAAAACCTTCACACTGAGGAACAATAACATTCATCTGATCTGAGCCCTGTGATAATTCAAAGCACCAAACGTAAGCACAGAAATACCCAATTCTACCGGGACTCTGAATCTCTTTTTATGGAGAGCACGTTATTTAAAACCCCATCCATCACCCCCTTGTAAGACCTTTTTATTTAGACGTAATAAAAGCTCATTTCATTCACACATGGTTAATAATTCTTGTTGGTCAATAGCCTTACAGCTATTTGCTAGCTAGTGTGTGTGTGTGTGTGTGTATAAGTCATAGACTGTAAAAAAAATAATGGACATAGCCACATGACGTCACCCATTGGTTTGTGGACTCCTGTTTTGAAGCCTCCAGTTTGCATTTTGACCATTGCCAACATTGTTGCCATGGTAGCGACTTGTAAAACACAACGTAGCCATGCCTTAAAGCATATCCTGATTTATTGTCTATTTTACTTTAAATGGGACCATAATTTACAAAATGAACATCATGATGTACTGAAGAAGACTAGCGATTGAGACCATAAACTCATAAGGAAACTGTTAATACACGTAACAGCAGAGCAGAGAAGTCAGACTGAAATAGCCATTTCACTGATCTGTGCACAGTTTTTTTTTTTCTTCTCGAATAGAAATAACTTTTAAAACATTTGTAAAAAATAAATGTTTGTAAAAAACCCACTATTTGTGCTTTGTCGAACAACATATTTGTATTTGGGCACAACCCTAGTACAAGTGTGTGTTTGCGTGTGTGAACAGCCCTCCTTTCTCTTTGTCTCTAGCAATGAAGTGGACAGGTGACCTTCTTGTGGTATAAGGTACAATGTGCGCACACACACACTATCAATCTTTGTTACAGCTAGAGGAAGGAAAGCAGCCAAACAGCATTTCACATTTCCCTCTGTTTCCTTCCATTACAATGAATTCAAGAGCACCTACTGCTTCCTGTAGGGCTTCACTTCTGCTCCATCTGTGGATTTTCCCAATGGGGATATGTGAACACTTTCTGACAGCCCGGACTGTGAAGAGCTGTAAATTTAAGCTCAGCTAAGAAATGGGAATTAATACACACATAGTTAAAATAATCCCTGAGCTCTCGGGAGAATCCTCTGGCTTGCCGAGCTTTACATAATTACACTTATCTTAGCCCTACTAACCTACTGAAACATCACATCACGGAAAAAATGTCACATGGAGCATTTACAGTAATGTGTCCTCAGACAGAAACTACAACCCGGTTTATGTTTGCTGCTACTTCATAGTCTGTGAAATATAAATGTGCATAATATTAACAGCCTGCCGGTTTAAAGGAGCAGTTTCAGTGACCACAGTCCACAGCCGAGCACTTATGAACTGATGCAACACTATCCTGCACTACTGATATCTATTTATTATTCATTTATTCTTATTTACCTGCTTGCTACAGTAACTACAGTACTGTAAGAGCAGGAAGGGGGTTAGTTGTATATACAATATACGCTTATGGTTGGATTGCATTAGATTGCACAGATGTTCCTAATAAAGTGCTCAGTGAGTATAGCATATATTTGGTATTTCACAGTTTTTTAGACATCTAGGTTACATATAATTGTTGTTTCAATAGCAATTCAATTACCATGTTTCAATGTGAAGCAGGTCCTACATAAATATTAAGCTATATACAACCACAGAAATTCTATTAAAACAACAGTTCAAGGACAACTAATAACCTGCAAATCACTAAATCTGTGCTTTTTGGAAAGACTAAAACCAAGAATGAATGTATCCCACAAAGTATTTGTATAACCACAGCCTGACAGCCTATAGTGTATGACATCAAACTCCATCGAAAATGAAAGCCATATCTTATTCCTCTCAGCAGTCTAAACACTGAACTGTATCCCCGAGCATGCTCAGTGGCGTCTGCCCAACATTAAGTCAGTTCTCTCCAGAGACTGAAAATTGGAGTTGTTTCAGAAAGAACATCTGTGCATCGTAGTCTGAATAAACAGCATTGTAAAAACAACCTCATTTAATCATCCATGTGGACACATTTACAGATTCAGCCTGCCAGTGCGCTACCTTTGGACAGAACCTAACCTCTGGCACTATGCGTTTACAAAATGAGCCAACTTGAACTCAAATACCCACTTTGCAGTACAGTCTGTACCTTACAATTTTAACTGAGAGTTCATTGTAAGGATAAGAATAAGAAATCATTTATTAATCCAAAAGGAACCTTAAGTGTAAGGCCACCCTTTCAGTTTTTGGTCCTTTTGGAGTAGTCTAAAGCCTTTCAGAAAATGAATCACAAGGACCCAGCAGTGGATCTATGGCAGCTCTCAGCCCACAGGAGAAAACCTGGCAACCCAGATGAATGTATCAACAAGGGAGGAAGATGAAAAGATCGGCTCTGTTCCCATCGGCTTTATATGTAGAAGCTCTTAACCTCCCATTGAGCTACAGTATACACGCCAGTGGAGTGAAGTCAGTGGAGCAGTGATATTGTTCATTACACAGTAGGGAAGGGCAGCAGAGATGGAGATGGGGTGAAGGACTGAAAACAGAGAAAGAGATGTGGAGACAGAGACATGTAGACTGACAAAGAGTTTGACAGCTATACAGTAGATACAGGCTGAGGTAGAAACACAGAGATGAACATGGAGAAGATCGTAGAAGTTGCCTTTGGTGAGGCTTCAAGGGAAACTCCTCCAACCCTGCATCAACAAAACATTTTAAGTGCATGGAAGAATTTTACTTTCATGATGATATTATACTACTTTATTGTATTCTATTGTACTTAAATGTTAAGACAAGTGTAGACCAGATGTAGACATGTGTGCATGTACAAATATACTGTACAGCAACTCCTGGAAATAACCCTGTGCAGTTATTTTTATCAGTATTTTATTTAATAGTTAACTTGGTGAAATTTCAGAGGCATCCAAGACTTAACATCAAGACATTTACCCTGTGTTCAATGTTTCAGCTGCAATATTTCCGCAGAAGACAGTACATGCTAAATTTTCCTTAGAAAATGTATCTATTTCTAGTTTGATATTGGAGTCTGATTGCTCCAAACATTTAGGATTTTACAGCGATTAAAAATTCTTCAGTAGCTTTTGTGAATGAGATATACACAGTGAGAGAATAATAGTTTGACGTCCAGAGACACAGACAGACTTTGACATAGTGAGACAGAGTGATTTTACACTGCATCACATCTGTAGCAGCCTCAGGCAGCAGCCAGAGGGCCACAGGGAGGAGCCTCATTAGTGGGATGATGTGTTGGTCCATATTCTTCTTGCTGTGAGGGGATAAGGTGGACTGTGCCTCATCTGCTCACAACCCTGTCTCTTAGAAATTAAGCTACTAAATTGTTTTCCTGATTACGTTGCAATGACAAATGTAATTGCCGCCTGGATTATGTTCACAGGCAACATTTGTTTTTTGTTTTTTTTCCAAATGAATGGAGCGTTACGTCTATGTGCCAGACTTAAGTTGAAGGAATGTGGTTAGAGTGGACAGCGGGCATAAAATGCAGGACATTGACACCAGAGACCAAGGATAATATCCCAAAGTATCGCGTGTGGTTAGGTTTAGGCAACAAAAGCTATTGGACAAGTTAGGGTTAGGGTAAGGGTTAGGGTTATGCTTAGGTTTGGTTTGATTGATGGTTTTGATTAAATGTTAATACATGTCATGTCTCGTGCTTCAAGTCCCTGCAAACTTTTTTTCTGTATTAAACCAAGATCTTTCCTTAACCTTACCTAAGTGCTGGTTGCCTCGACATAACCATAAAAAGAAGAATAATGCTGTCATTACAAGTGGATATTATACTGCTAAATCAGATATTGGTGGGAAAAGATACATACAGTGTCACTGACCATTTTATTATATGTTCAGTATCAACATTTTTGTGCCTTGATATATGGTATATGTTAATTAACATATAGTCCTTATGTTGTCAGCCAGTGTAATTTGGGTGGCTTTACATTTCCCTCAACATGTTTGCTTTTACAAATTAGTACTATATACTGTAAATGTAGGGTTTAGCTGGTATGAAAGTAACACAGGATTAAAGTAACAAGGCAATTATCCGAGCCTACACAAGTTTGATACGTCTAACTTTGCCAGCACGTACAGCACGTAACACTTGCCAGAAGCTCAAAAAAATCACCTGCATACATCATACTTTCACAGAGTTTTACCTGAAAAGCTGTTATTTTAAGTATAACAGTACAGTAAGGTGGGTTTATTGTTTCATGTGTCATAGTCATGATCATTCGACAGATTTTTTAGTACTTTAACGATCCTGTAGTTTGCCTTGTCAGAGTTTTTCAGTATAGAAGTAAGTCAAGTTTAACTGTCAGCAGTCATTGTCGGGACGGTCGTAACAGCTGTTTCTTTCATCCTGCTGTCACACTGTGTATTACAGCAGGTTCTGCACCTTTCCCAGGACAAGGATGAGGAATGTCTTGTGTGTGGGGAGACATTCAGCTCATCCTTGCCTGGGGAAGTGTGGGTGCAGTGCACTGGTCCCACAAGGCATGTGATGAGGGCACAGAGCACTGCATCTGTCACAACTCTGACAATTAATAAAAAAAGAGAATAAATCTTAGTAATACAACAAATGAAATGTGTTAGTATTACACTGCTATATTGTTAGATATTCTTTAAAAGTTATACTGTTCACACTGTTGTTGCAAAACATTTGATGAAACTGAAAATTGAAATTGAAAATGAAATTTAATATTTTTTTTATTAAGACATAATATGTTTGCAATTACATATTAACACACGTTGTGTCACTTTGGACCCAACTGTATGTTACCTTCGTCCCGACTGATGGGGTCAAAAGTAATAATGTGCAACCTCTGTTCAAAGTGAAATTATACCAAAGTCACATTTGTATAAAATAGCACCTGGTATTGACAAAAATCAAAAGAAAATTAGTTTCTGTCTATAACATTATCTTTTAAAATGGCATTTATCTGAAAAATGTTACTCTCATACTGGCTCTCCCCTATTTTCCAGGAGACAGGGACACTTAATTCTTCTTTGCATAATCTTTTCCTCCCCTCTCCAAAGTAACAAGCGACAGAATCATTTTGTAAATGCAATGTGGTACTTTTTATTCCTTATTAGTCATCAGACTTTAATTTATAGCCACAAATATAAAATCTTTGCCAAGTTGCCACGGTGAAATGTCACATTTGGGTGAAAAATTTCATTTCCAGAGAAGAGCACTGAGGCATTAACTTGCCACGTTCATTAATTAATAGATATTTGGGGCTGTTTATTGCAATGTTAATTAGTCCTTGGTGATCGCCAGCTTTCATAACATGTGTTGTATGCTGATTGCCACTGATTACCTCTCGAAGGTTCAGAGCTGAGAGTGTGTCTAAATTAGTTTTCATATAATTTTCTCTACAACAAAGTAAAACATATCATGAAAGTATGTAATTTACTGTAACTACAGAGTGACATAAACTATAACCACTTTTGTTTTCAAGAGTTTGAAAGATGAAAATATACATCTCACCAGTAATTATTACCAAACTGTAATGTTTAGATCAAAAATAGTTTATTATCCCTTAAAATAAAATAAAGAATAAAGAATTAATCACATGAAGTATTATCCACAGACAACAGAGTGCATGCTATCTTTCTCTGCTTTACATTAACAGAATCCATTAGGATGGATAGCAGAAGTCTACAGTAAGTGGTGTTGGCTACATGTAGCGCAATTTATGTCACCAATAATGTGCACATGTATGTGTAACCTGTTCTCACAAGAAAAACCTGTGAATGTGGGCTCTGCCAGAGCTGGTTGATCACCTCTGTAAAATGAGACCGCAGGGACAGACGTTTTTAATAACAGAGGAGAGGAGAGAAGAAAAGGGGGGGATAAAAAAGGAGAGAATGGGTTAAGGGTAAGAAAAAGAAAGGGGAGGAGGGGAATACAGAAGAGAAGGAGATAAGGTAAAAGAAGGAGTAGAATAAAGAAGGGAGGAAAAGGGATGAGAGGGGGAAGAGATAAGGAAAGGAGGAAGGGAAGAAGGGAGGAAAGAGGAAGAGAGGGAAGGAAGGAAGAGGATGGCAGGAGGGAGGAGAGGACAAGAGGAGAGGAAAAGGGAATGTGAAGGGAAGAGGAGAGGAAGGAGGGGAAGAAGAAGCAGAGAGGAGAGAAATAGAAAGAAAGGAAAACAGAGAGGAAGGACAAAAATGTAAGATATAAAGAGGGAGAGAAAAGAAAGGAGAGGTAAGAAGTTGAGAGGAAAGAAGGGGAAGGAAAATGGAGGAGAGGTGGAGAGAAGAATTAGCTGTCCTTTTCTTCAGCTCTCCTGGGATCCTCAATCTCTGCAGTGTCCAATTTAAACACAGGGCTTTAGAGATGAAGCATGAAAGTGTGTGTGTGTGTGTGTGTGTGTGTGTGTGTGTGTGTGTGTGTGTGTGTGTGTGTGTGTATGTGTGTTAGAGACAGACCGAGAGAGAAGAAACAGAGAGAAGTGGGAGACAGAGAAACAAAAGGGCAACTGCTGAGCCTTCAGACTGACCTAATGACCATTCCTCTGATGTTACATTTGAAACTCGATAAAAATAACGTGCCGCTCCAGCTGAGCTTTAATTAGGAGGGACAGCTGAATGAGCCAGACAGGTGAAGAGTCAGGTGGGATATCTTCTTACCTGTCTCACAGTGGCGTCCCGTAAAACCTGAAGGACAGACACACGTGTTGGGAGATACACACGTCCCTCCGCTCCTGCACCCCTCCTCACAGAAGGCTAGAAATAGAGAGGAGAGATAAGATAAAATATTTCAGTTTGTCTTCATGTCCTGGATATTACAGCAGCAGCGCCAGAAACGCTTTGAATTCCTGCAGTTTAAGGTTTCATGAAGGCATTACAAGGTGCAAAGTGATTCCCCTGACTCACTTTAAAAGCAGCGTAACAGTTCAGGGAGGAAACAGTGACACTTTTCTGTCATTCACACAGGTTTGTAAGTGGTGTTTTTGTATTTAGACGTGTGTATGTGTGTGTGTGTGTATGTATACTATACCTGATATAATATTTTTGCAAGATCTGAAATGGTGATACTGTGCATCTTAAAGACGATGTCACCTCACACACACACCTCAAAACTGTAACCTGTCGTCCTCACATTAATTTTGGCTTATTGAAAATGTCTGATTTTGAAATATGTCTTTCTAGTGGTTATCTGAGGACAGCTACTGCAGCATGCGGTTGTAAATATATCAGACTCAGGTGATGGAAATAAAAAGGCAGAGTGGGTAAAAATATCTTTAAAAGGAGACTTGCAATAGTATTATCTTTTTTAAAGCTGCACTAATCTGTATTTTAAGTTAATGGGTCAAATGAACTTTTTAGCCTCTTTTAGCCGATAGTTTTGGTTTTAGCACATTTACTGCATGGTTCAGACACAGACCACTGATCAATTTTGTTTCAAGCTGCAGCAGGCAGCTGTTTTCAGCAAAAAGCTCTGATAAACCCAGTGTACGCCACCTGCACCAAACAGCAGACAGACAACATTAGAAACCAGCTGGTGAAGAAAGGCGAGGCAAGTTTATTTCTATAGCACCTTTCAGCAACAAGGAGATTCAAAATGCTTTACATAAAACATAAAAGGCATAAAGAAAGTGGAACATCTAGCTTCTGAAGAGGAAGACTTTTTTTTTTTTGGTTGATGGAGACAGAACTAGAGTTAAAAGGAAAGTAAATATCGGACTTAGATTCATCAGGTGCCAATGAAAAAACAACTTAAAATGAATGGTAATGTTTTTGCTACTGTCCTTCAACCCCCAAGTGGCTGAAAAAAAAAACAAAGATTTAAAGCTTTAAGAAATTACAACAAGGTGTTTCATACAAATATTTTAATGAGCTAAAGTAACAATATACATCTTAAAGAATCAGTCACATCAAACGCTGAGGGCTTGAAAAGACCTTCTGTAGTGTAAGTGTGGAGCTGAACCAGATACAGAAGCAGGACAGAATGCAGCAGGTCAAATATTTCTACCTGTTATGTATGCAATGTTGACAACTTCCTGCACGCCACCTGCCACGCTGCAGTTTTCTATTGCTTTTAAAGACTCTGTGCTTTATACCCTGGATGGCTATTGTGATCTCAGTGCTGCGGAACTTACCACTTTTTTGACTCCACTTACACTGATATCTTAGACTCTGTTGCTCCTTTTAGGGCTAAACGCATTAAACCAATTTCAGAGTCGTGGCTGAATTATACTACCCACGCTCTCATGTAGACGAGCTGAGAGAAAGTGGAAGAAGGATAAGCTGCGAGTTTCCTTAGGAATTTTACAGGACTGCTTATCAAAATACCAGAGAGCTGTTAAAACTGCTAATTCAGAGTTTATATCTAACCTTGTTTCCAATAACAGTTATAGGCCTCAGGTTCTTTTCAGTGCTTTCAAATCTCTCATAAATCCTTGTGGTGCAGCTCATATTGTGCCAACGCCTACACTCACTACAACCTACACTACACTGTGAAAACTTTCTTAAATATTTTATCGACAAGATTTCTGCTGTTAGGTCTTAACCCACTTCCTTTGCCCTAGACCCTTCTGTTTCTCCTGTGTGCCCAGCAGTCTTTGATCAGTTAAAGCCTGTATAATTTTCCTTATTATCAGTATCTACAGCCTACAAATTGCCTCCTAGCCCGTATTCCCTCTCAGTACTGTTGGGTCAAGTATTCTTGTTCTGATAAACACCTCTCTTATTTCAGAGTGTGTTCCAGCTGCTTTTAAACATGCTGTAGTGCAGCGTTGTATCAAAAAAAAAAAAAGCTAGACCCTTCTGTTCTCTCTAACTGCAGGCCAATTTCTAAGCTGCCTTTTCTGTCTAAGGTTTTGGAGAGAGTAGTTTTCTTCAATTGCAAACGTTTTTCGATAACCTTGGCATTTATGAGAAGTTTCAGTTTGATTTTAAACCATGCCATAGTTCTGAAACAGCTCTTTTAAGATTATATTAATGATCTTCTCTTAACTGTTGATTCAGGGAACTCTGCTATTCTGGTGCTTTTAGACCTGACCGCTGCCTTTGACACTGTGGATCATAGGATCCTTTTATCACGTCTCGGACAGTGCGTAGGCATCAAAGGTACTGCCCTCAAATGGTTTCAGGCATACCTGACAGATAGGAGTTTCTTGGTTCACGTGGGTGAATATTCTCCAACTGCAGCCCCACTTACTTGTGAAGTCCCTCAAGGCTCCATTTTGGGCCCCATCCTCTATTCACTGTATATGCTACCTGGATTTAAATTTTCTCAATCTTAATGAAAATAAGACTGAGATTGTTATGTTTGGATGACCTGACCTATTGGATGACTCTGCTAGTACTCTTGGCCATTTACCTCCTTACAATAGAGCTTCTGTTAAGAACCTTGGTGTGATTTTTGACAGCTCCTTCAAATTTGATAAACAGATTAGGTCAGTTGTCAAAACTAGCTTTTTTCAGTTATGACTTTTAGCCAAGGTAAAGATCTATCATCTATCTCCCAAAGATTTAGAGTTATCCATGCTCACCTCTTGGTTAGACTACTGTCATTCTTTGTATGTGGGTGTGGAACAGTCACCTCTTCATCATCTGCAGTTAGTACAAAATGCAGCTGCTCATCTTCTGTGATCACATAACACCAGTATTGGCCTCTCTCCACTAGCTTCCTGTCTGTTTTAGGGTTGATTTTAAGATTTTATTGCTGGCTTTTAAGGTTTTAAATGGGCCAGCACCACCTTATCTAGCAGAACTCCTGCATCATAATACTCCAGTTAGACACTGAGGTTGACCAACCAGATGATCTTGGATGTTCCGAGATCCAGGCACAAAAATAGACGCAACCGAGCCTTTGCGGTGATAGATGCAACAAAAATAGACGCAACCGAGCCTTTGCGGTGGCTGCCCGTAATCCCTGGAAGAGCTTACCTATTCATATAAGAACTGCTCATACCCTAGGAACTTTTAAGTCACTGCTGAAGACCCACCTCTTCTTGTTGGTAATCAATTTGAATTGAGCTTGACACCTTGACTTCATCTTCTATTGTGCCATAATTCTTTTATTATTATTATTATGTTTGTTATTTTCTTTTATTCTAATTTTCATTTACTTTTAAAATTATTTATTTTGGTATTTTAAGCCTGCTCAGTAGTTTGGTCAATTTTGGTTGTTTAAATGTGCTATAAAAATACATTTTGACTTGACTTGACTTGACTTTACTTGAGGTACTTGACTTGACTCACCTCTGCAAACAATTTCACTGAAATGAATGGATCTTGATCAGAAACGTTGGTGTGACCAGTCCCTAAGAAGTTTTATAGGCAGTATAACAATGTCAAGGAACCTCTGCCTTCATTATTTGCACCGCTAATAGATGTCACTTGTCTGGAAAATGTAAGTATATATTATTTAAAGCATTTGAATAAATAACCAACATCGGTGAGGTCTCAAACACGATGACTAAAAGCCTAAAGTCTATAGTTAAAGGTCAAGCCTGACCTAATGGCAATAATAAGTTTAAGGTCAAGATTTTGAACTCGGATGAGCCATAATTGCTCCACCATCAGTCTGACTTAGATTAAATTAGGTGAGATGATGCATATTGTTATTGATTGCCTACTGAGCTGCCTGCAACATTCATGAGGTGACATTTCCCCTGTCTATTTTGCAGTTATTTGAAAATCTTATCATAATTTGTGTGTGTGTGTATTTGTGCAAGTGAGCATGAGTGTGCAACTGTCTGGCTTCTGCTGGAAGCAGTCTAGCAGTGGCAAATGACTGTGATTTGTTCTGTGAGCGTACAGGGTGTGATGCATCAACATGGCTGAGATAAACACACAAAGGAGAAGGGGCAGGTTGAGGAGAGCTGGTAGAGAAATATACTCTCCCTTATAAAAAACAAAGGGAAGAGCGAATGGGTGAAGGAAAAGATGAAGAGAGAGAAAGAGCAGTTTGTCAGTGCTTAAAGCGAGGAGGATTAAACCAAAAAGAGGGCAGAGTTAATTGAGCAAGTTCATTAAAGAGAAATTACTTGAGTATTTCTAAGCTTAATTAATGACATGATTTGAAAGATGAGCCTTAATGGGCTGACAAATCTATTTATAGTCACATACATATTGGATGTGTGATATCTGTGTGTGTGAGTGTACTGTATGTGCAGCAGCTTGTCCCCCTTTGGTGTCTGAATCCAAAGAAACATAATTTGTTTGTGTAAGTTATTACCCTAGTGTTTGGGAAAAATGGTGCTAAATATACAAACTAATGCATAGTGCAATAAATAAAATCTGAGTTCCATGCCAGAAGCTATTAGAGCTATTAATTTGGCTGGTTCCACTATTTAAGAAGTTCTATCAGGCCCTCATTAGGAGCCTGATTGCCTCTGTACTAATAAACTCCACACTTAAAAATTAATTACACTTATATTGACTCAATCTATCTCCAGCTCTAATTATCATTTCACCACCATCAGCATAATCCCGTCTGCCTGTCGAACTAATGACTCGCAAAGATGGGGGGGCTTCGCTGAGAGTGTGTGTTACATGTACATGCGTGTGTGGTTTTTGAAGACCCACATTTTTCACTCAACATTGCTGGCAACCATTTTCTTGCCCAAAGACAACCCATAATTTCCAGATGTGTCCAGTATTTTATTGTTGTCAGAGTGAAAAAAAAAAGAAAAACTCACACATTGCATTAAAATTAGCTCAGGCATCATCAATTTTTGTGATGTTCATTACGTTGCAGATATCATTTTGTTATACCCACTTTTCTTCAACCTGCCTCATCTTCTCCTACTTATGATAAAGTTGGTGATATTCTATATTATTATTATTGTTGTTGTTAAGGAATCCCATGAAGAGACAGAAACAACAATTATCCTACTAACAAGTAGTATAGTATGTAGCCAAAGCCTGATAGAGCATGTTATACATATGCTGATTTGTAGTTTTACTGTGTAAGTTCTACTCATATGTATTAACATTATTCTCTAATACATGTCTTTTGTATGCCATTTGTGTCATGTTTACTGTATGTTTTTAAATGTGGACCCGGGGTGGACTAGCTTTGCTTTAGGGCACAGGTAATGGGGATCCTAACAAATAAACAAATAAATAAACAAATAGAGCTTATTCTCCTGTGCCATAGACCTTCATTGTTGTCGATTTTTTTTTCTTTTTAAATAAATCAATGATCACAAGGTTTCACTGCAAGACATGTTCTTTCATTGTTGTGAACATGGGCACTGTAGTTTGTTTTGAGTTAATCCCACATACACCATCCTGTTAATAATAATAATAATAATATAAACTTTATTTATATAGCGCCTTTCATACAAGAAATGGAGCTCAAAGTGCTTTACAATTAAGACATAAAAGTAAACATAAAATGAACATAAATACAGGGATAGAAGGCCATAATTAATATAACATAAGACTGAAAATAAAACCTGCTTGATAACAATAATAAAAATAAGAGAAAAATAAAAGTAAAAATAGAATACATAGAATGCATGACATAAGATGGACTATAGAACCCACTGAACAATAATAATAAAAGGCTAAAGTGAACAGATAAGTTTTTAGCTTTCTTTTAAAAATATTTAGCGAGCTGGCTTCCCTGATATCTATAGTAGTATAGGTAGTGTGTTCCATAGCTTTGGGGTGTAATTGACAAAGGCTGCATCCTTGATTTTCTTTAGGCTGTTGCTAGGAATCTCCAATAAACCAGCAGCAGATGATTGCAGTGTTCTTGAAGTCAAATAGTTAACAAGGGAGTTAGCAATGTAGCTTGGTCCTAGCCCCATTAAGGGCCTTAAAGTCAACTCTAAATGTTACAGGAATCCAGTGCAGAGCAGCTAAAACTGGGCTAATGTGTTATATCCTCTTGGTTCTGGTTAATAGCCGAGCTGCAGAGTTTTGAATGAGCAGAAGTCTCTCAGTGTTTTTTTTTTCTGGGAGGCCAGTAAAAAGTGCATTACAGTAATTGAGTTGACTTGAAATTAAAGCTTGAATCAGTTTTTCAGCATCTTCTTGATTTAGAAATGGTCGTACTTTAGCTATGTTTCTAAGGTGTAAAAATGATGTTTACATCACCCTGTTCATGTGGGACTTGAAACTCAGATCCGAATCTAAGATAACACCAAGATTTGTAACCTCAGATTTATTCCAGGGAGTTAATTTCCCCAGATTATTAACAGCATTTCTCTTTTTGTTGTGAGGTTGGACTAGTAGAGTTTCAGGTTTGTCCTTGTTTAACCTTAAGAAATTATTGCTCATCCATTTATTTATTGTCAAAAGACAGGTAGTAATGGAGTTTATAGCTGCAGCATCATTTGGGTCAGTGGAGATGTACAGTTGTGTGTCATCTGCATAACTGTGGAAACATACATTGTGCTCTCTAATGATGTCACCAGGTGTCAGTATATATAGTGAGAATAATAATGGACCAAGGCAGCTCCCTTGTGCAACCCCAAAGCAGTTGTCATGTTTCTCAGACACATGATCTCCAAGACTGATGTAAAACTTTCTCCTTTTGATGTATGTTTTGAAGTTTAACACAGTCGCAAAGACCGACCAACTTTTCACGACGATTGATCAGGATATCATGGTCAATTGTATCGAATGAGAACATAGAGAATAAGAGGATAAGAATTAAGACCTTATTTTCAGTTTAGTCTGAGGTTGCTGATTATTTTGAAAGGAGACTAGTTATGCCTGAACATTCACCAATTTAAGATTACTGAGACAGGTACCAGATGGTCTGTGATTTGACCATACTACTGGCTTTTTTTTTCACACTGAAGATTTGACTAGACTGAGGAAGTACAGGGTGGATCATGGGATAAAAACATAATAACACCAACCTTGTTATTTAGGCTGTATTTACAGTACACTTCTCTGTAAAGGTGGCAGCCCTGCCTTGGTGAATTACAGCGCATGAGCTGACTTACAGTGTAAGTTATGAGGATAGCATGGGCTAGGTATGGTATGGGTGCTTTTTCACCCAATGTACAGACATTTGTGGCTGGAGTGCACCACAAGCCACAAGTCAATGTGTCAAATGTAATTTACTTCAATTTGAAAGAGAGACAAACAAAGAAAAGATCACACCTGGCACATAGCTTCGCCCTGAGAAGGTCAACTGACTTGTATCGCTGCTTTGGGCTGAAAAATAAGCCTATTTCTTTTTCGTCTGCGTCGCATTGCACCAATGCAACAAATCACAACCCGCCCCGGAACAAAATGATGCTTTTTTGTTAGTTTTCCATTTTTCTTGCATCTCTGTATTTTTTTTCTTTTTTCTTAAAAAAAAATCTTGACTTTATAAAACATGAGCCCATTTCAGACAGGTCAAACGGTACATGGCAGGACAGAAGACCACTAAAGAAATGAATTCAATGTTAAATTCAGAGTACAGAGTGGTATTACAAGACAGTATGGGCTTGATGGGGCCGGGGCTCGCTGGTTAGCATGCTAACTTCAGTCGATATCTCTGCAACACAATACATAGATGTCTTTGACATAACATCAAAACTGTTATTTCTTCATATTCTGGTGATAATTTTAATTAATTTTGGAATGTTTTAAACTAAAATTCTGTCCAATTCTTACACATTGAACCTTTAAAGTGATATTCAGTGAATGTTTTGGCCTGTGTCTGTTGTAGCTACTGTCTGCATGTAAGACCAGGGCTGATTGTCATCATGATTGCATTCAGTCAGCTTATGTTAGAGAGTAATAAATGGCGACAAAGGGGGATTTGCACTAAAAAATTGCCAGATCTTTGGTGGATGTGCAGTATGTCCACTCTGAGGGTGTTTTATGTTTCCAAAAATGCCTCTCAACAGCTCACTGATTAGATTTGTGTGAACTGATTGTTTTCAGCTGTAGGTTGCATTTTTCTATATAGACTATACATAGACAATGTGATAGTAATGGGTTTCCATTTCCCAAAGAGTCAGATTGAGAAGAGAATAAAAATGTAGTGCTGCTGTTCTACAACCACAGCAGACAGCTTCCAATACCACTGAACAAGAGTGGTGTCCTATAGAAAACAAGATGAGAGATAACGCTGCATTGTATTCTGTTCCATTTCTAACTCTTGTGGTTGTAGAGATTGGTCTATGTTTCCTCCTCTGACACCAAAACCTGATGTTACCATTGATGCTACAGATTGCTAACATACTCCATTGTTGCTGGTAATACCTCAAGCCTCCAAAAACTCTGTAATCTCTAAACTGACTTTTACAAAGCATCTCACCTCCTTCCTTCATCTTCCACTCCTCTTTCTGTGCCTTGTATCAACTCTTATTCACATCCCTCTTTTCCATTTCTCCCCTCCGACTCCTCCCTCTACTCCCCCTTCCACATTACATTACCAGGACCCCCGCTACAGCGACAAATAGCCTGCCCTCCTTCATTGTTGTCCCTGTGACCTCCAGCTAAACTATCTCACTGCTTAACTGAGACTGTTGCTGACTCGTGACTTCTCGAGACATGCTTATACCCACAGATTTGCTATTTGAGTTTCCCATTACGGGCCTAGATTGCTTTCCAGTGGGTGGTGAGAATGAAATCATTCCACTCTGTGCCGTGGCTAACAGCCACATTCACGGTCATTGGGTGTCCAAGGATCCATCTCAGAATTAAGAGTAGGAATATAACGGTGAAAGCCAATGGGTATTCCACATATGCAAGTAGGTATGAAAGGTGAAAAGAGTAGTATTTTAATTCTACAGTAGAATAGAACTGAGCTAATAATTAGCATCCCATAGTGCAATACACACAGCTTGTGATGTATTGCATTAAGACATCATTAGTCTCCTGATAATGATACCATCCCTAACTGAAAGTATAAATCTTAGTAGTTTAAAGCTACATTTATCATTTTTTAAATAGTAGTCCTAACATTGAATCAAATTACTATGTATAATGTGAAAGGGGGCACTCATAGCGATTAACCATCTGAGAATATCACCCAACTCAGCCTCTTTTAGCTCATTGTTTTGGTTTCATGGCACATTTACTGTATTCAAGCAGTCTAGCAGTGCAAATGAATGAGCATTTTTAGACATTTGTCCATGAATAGATGCGCCTCAGATTCCCAGCCCATAACAACCCCTTCTAGGTCAACTACTATTAGTATTAGTTGTGTCTCAGTAACTGTGTTCTTGCACAATTAAAGGAAGTTTATTTTCATTTTTATCTGTTTTTTTTTTGCTCACTTGCAATCCCCATGTATTTTATGTTTGCAAATGGACATTATGTATGGGAGGATGGATTACTGGTGTGACTATGTACTGTAGCTGACCAAAAGAAGATATACTATTGACCCATAGTCCATTCTGTTTTCAGATAATATAAAACAAAAGAAAAAAAAAGATCACAAAAAATGAACAGATACACTTTTATCTCTACAAATGTACTATATCAGACATTGTCTGTTTTTACACTTCAAGACTAATTTTGTTTTGTCTTGCATGCCCAATAAAGCACAATGTCCGTAGGAAGCCAATAATATCACATAAATCTCCTACTTTCCAGATGTCAAATGAGTACAGCAATTGAAAAAGGCCTCTAGTTTGACTATGGGCTTTTCAATTTCACTGTGAATACATAATTACACAACGTAAAATAGCTTTGGTGGTATTTGTGATATTAATCACCCTGGTAAAGACAGTTTGGCTGGTCACTGTTTGTACTGCTGAAGGACAGCTGGTTCTGAAGACAATGACAGTTGTAATAGAAGTCAGAGTCAGTTTGGGTTGGATGGATGGACATTTCCATAGTGTGTAAACATGGACCCAACCCCATCATCAACCCCATCTCCAGCAGCAGGTTGCAGTTTTTAGTTTTGTAGTTTTTTTCCCTTCAAACCTGCCCAGCACAAGATGACAGCCAGACAGAGATAGTAACAAAGAATATTGAATATTTAGCAGCTAAAGGGACAGATAGTTTCCTCAGGCGCTGGTGAATAGGCAACTGTTAGCTAAGAAGTTAACCATTAGAACTATACAGTGATAATATGTCAGGGTTGTGCTTCTGTCAGCTTGTTTTGCAGTTTCCCTGCCCACTAGCGACCGAAAATCCATTAATGCAGCTCTTGAAATTTAAACATGTCTTCAAACAGCTGCTGATATCAGGAGGAGGGCGGAGAGTGTATAATAAAACACATCACAGAGCGCTCCTGAACACACCATCAGTTCTGACAGAGGAACAGAGGGGTATCTACGTAGATAATGGACACTAAACTCAGTCTTACTCTCCATATTTCTCACCCAAAAACCTGATCTCAGGGGAAGAAAGAGGGCTCCTCCTTGTCTCTCTCTCTGCAGTGTAGCTGTATAATATTTACCTAGCTTCCCTGCTAATGAATTCACAACAGCAGGCTTAAATGCAGAGGTAGACTTTCTCGTCAGCCTGCATGGAAGAGCTGAGCGGGCCAGAAACTCGGCTAAAAAAGAATTAAAGCCAACCCATTTACTCATACAAATGCCTCACTTTGTTATGCATCAGGGTAGAGGCAGTTCACCCTTGGCTGTACTCTCTGTTGGGCATTTACCGAACATCACAGATAATGACCGCACTTACAAGACAATAAGGACTCTGGCAAGACTGTCGGCATGGATTAAAGACGCATTAAGGAAGATTTTTACTGCCATAATGTATCTGCAGAGGGTTGAAAGGGTGGTTGATCAATACCGCTGACACGACAATTAATTCCAACCAGGTGCTTGCGGAGATTTCTCACTCCGGAGCGAACCTCCACACATTTCAAACTGCTCATGGATGAAGAGTGGGAGTGCTACAAGCAAGTGATCAGCTTTTAGACCCATGTGGATTTCCAATAAAAGTTACTGTACACATCTATTCCTTGGATTCCTGGCGACATATTTTTTTATTTTTTACCTTTATAGTTTTCTTAAATGATGTTTTTACTTCTATCAAAGGCCACTCTAAGCTGTTCCAGTAACTGTTATTGTTGCTGGGTTACTGATAGAGTTATTTAAATGTATTTAATTAAAAACTGTAACTGTGTCTCTCTTCAATTACTCTTTAATCACTTTGCCTTATGTGAGATATACCTTAGGTGCCATTATAGATGACTCACTGAAAATAACTCACTGATAATGCATTAAATGTTAATATTAATACTTGTGCAACATAATTCTGCAAAATAAACTTTTATTTTTGCATTTAGTTCGATGCTAATATGCATGAGTACTCACATCAGCCTCGCAGTGAACTACAGTGAGCATAATTCATTGCACCTATAGCTGTGGCAGAGAGACAGTTTGAAATGTTGCCTCCATAACCAGATGACAGCAGAAGACTGAGCTAACACCGAGGTGCCATTAGTTTATGTTAGACAGGGAGACTGGAAAACGCGAGCAAACTGGCAACCCTATTTTTTCTGTGCCACATTTTCTAGATGTAAAACAGCTGTCAGTGTTTAAATGGCCCTCTGAGATTCTTGCTTTCACTTTAAAAGCCTTCAAAGAACTATATTAGGCAGCATATTACAACTACTTTTTGTTCATAAGCTATCCGTTATCACACAGCCCTGCTTAATGCCATTTTAAAATCAGAGGATTGCTGTCTAGAGAGCTAGACTGATCTTTTAAAAGCAAGTTCTATAATCCTAATCCAAAATCACACTTTAATAAATATCCACAAGACAGAGATTGCCTTAAAGAGACTGTTCTCCCTAGAAAAACAAATGCCCCAAAAGTGAAATATATTTACTTTCAAGTGACAAAGCCCTCTAGTGGATGTAAGAATTATGATCCATATCTGTCAGGAACGAAAGAGGAAGTAATGTGACGTTGTTATAGATCCACAAAGACTGCAGAGGGAGGAGGTTCAACATTGGAGTCAAATGTTTGCCTGCCGTTTCATTCCGACAGTCAACATTTGTTTCTTTTAACCATGACCATGATCGTTCCCTGGAAGGCACAGAACACTGATATCATCCTGTTGATATGGGCATCGAATCAGAAAACACTTCTGTGTCGTTCCACAGGGAAGTTACAAAAGATGCATTTTGTTGTTTAACTTCATTTGCCTCACTAATGCTTTAGTTTTTGCTCATACTTGGCTTCATATGTATGGTTACCTGTTGGTTTATGTACTCAAATTGACTAGACATAAGAATCACTACTTGAACTCAGACCCGGTTCAAGTGATAGAGTTGACAGATTGTATCAGTACTAACCAAGAAGAGAGACTGCAAAGGGTACAAGCAAAGGAAGGAAGCAGCTACCAGACATGAACTAAAACCCTGAGTTGAATGTGAATCCCACAACGACGATGATTTTGAGAATTGCATGTACAGACTTCTGCCTGTCATCACACAAGTCAGTCACTGAACTACAAAGATGGAGTAGTATACTACCTTAAAAACATATGTGGCACTGCTCACTAAAATATACACTATTCTCAACTCACAAAATAGGATCTTTCTTTATGTTTCTTTGGGAAAGCAACCTCTTGTCGTTTTGCAAATAATGACTAATGTCGTCTATATATTAGTGTAACATCGCAAAACCTTTTACAAGGGAGTTTGTGGAGAATTTTGACATTTGTGACCATGGTTTGCATCCTGTCTCCTAAGAGTCAATATTAGTTTGTTTTAACCATGATGGCAATCTTTTCCTAACCCTAATTAAGCAGTTTTAATTGCCTAAACTCAACCAAACCCCAGTCATAGAGGTAGCAGCTAGGAAAACACTCATACACCTACTCCAAACAGCAGACAGATAGAAAAGATAGCAACTAGCAGGTGAGCACAGTGTAGAATTCAGCAGCTACAGATATTTGCTGAAAAGCAAAACAAAGCTACAGTAGAAGGAAGGTGAATATTGGACAAGTCCAGGTGGATGACAGTGTTGCTCCATAGCTGCAGAATGTGTAAATAAGGAACTTTTTGCTAACAAGCCCAACACATGAACTTAAGAGATGATATGTCACTGTTGTGCTCACAGCTTGTTTCCGTTGCCCACAAGTGTCCATAAATCAGTTATTGCGGGTTTAAAGTTTTATTTTATTGTTATATCGGAGACAATAAACGTACTTACTGTGTACCTATACTTACTTTAGTTTAAACTTGTGTCAGATTCTTTGAGTTTACAAGAAAAAACACAGATAGAGAATATAATCTTGCTTTGATACGGTTGCTAAGTGTTGATGTGTTTATGTGTTTGAAAGCTTGCCCAGCTGAACCAAAATAAAAAGTTTGGAGCGTATAAGTTTATAAAGAGAAGATCTGGCCGGACACATGTGAATAAATAAAAACAAAATAACCCTGAGCCAAGACAATTCTTTTTGTCAGCGGAGTTTTGAGTGTTTGATATATTTTAAGCAAAATAAATAAATAAATAAAATCAATTGCTAAATAACACATGAATAAAAAAATAAAAAAATAAAAATAAAAATATTCATCTCACTGCTTCTTCTCTAAACGAATCAGCGTGTGGCAAACATTAACTGGCTGCTCACATCACGTCTGGATGATTTTATCTATTTTCATCTGTGGAAGAGTCGTGGGGGCATGAACCTATCAGAGCGGCGAGGGGGGAGGAGCAGGGACGCCCTTGGCAGCTAGATGTGAGGAGCTTTCATAACCGAGGGCTGCGCGGGACGAGCGGCTCCCTCTATCTGAATCCATTACCGAGACACACACAGGTACTCAGCTGACACCACTGTTTTCACCAACCTCTGCTGTTCCACTGATGAGATGAAGTTTGCTGCTGAGAGGCATGATGTAGTGCTGGAATTACCCATGACCCATGCTGCCTGGAATCTGGAGGAGGCATATGCATCACATCAAGCCATGATGTGAATTTGATTTCAAGAGGAAAATTGTGTTGGAAAGATGTCACTTGTCGGTCCAGAGTGGTATTTGTTTTCCTTTGGGTTTTCATTACATTCAAATTGGCCTCTCCCTCTAGTTACAGAGTTTATTGTACAGATACTGGAATGAAGTGACACCACTTGACACAATTTAAAACTTAACTCATCACATGATCATACGGATTTGTAAGCAAACAAGGGGAAAACTGTCAGCTGCCATAAAGATTTTGCAGAGCTACTTTGTGCGTTGACCTACCATACTCATCACACACGCAAATGCAGTTTGCAGTGTTTTCTTGGTAGATTTCATACTCTTATTTTCACTCCCCAATAAATGGTTTGGATAAGACACCTTTAGACTGTGCAACAACAATGATTGTGTAAGTTTATTGCATGTCACATTGCGCCAGACACTTATAATAAATTCTCGGTCACAGTCTGTGTCAGACTGTACAATCAATTTGAGGCATGTCAGATTGTATGCTGAATCCGTGGTGAATTGTTGTGCTCTAGCGTAAATAGCGTATCATCAGCTCACGTCAACCATATGTGCCGATCTTATGTTTTTAAAATGAGTAAAGTCGCACAAACTTTTTGTGTGTCATAGATGTATTCAGTGGAAACGATGTTGTCCTCCTAAACTTTATACAAAAAACTGCACTTACAGAATGGGCAGTGTATTCTGTGTCATTTCATGCCATATTCTGATTGGTTTGTTTGTAGATATGTGTCGTAGCAGCAATCAGAATGTGAGAAATTGGTCTTAAATTTAATGTCTTTGGTTGCTAAAGCTCCAAATCGGTTGTCAGTGGACACATCTCACAGTGTGATCGAAGACCACTGCTTTGGATTGACGACCAAAGATTTTACAGCACTTCTTTCATGATTACCAACTTTCATCTCAGACAGCCAAAAAATGCCATGTAAAGGGGCCTTAACACAGCCAAACCATAGATTTTACAACCTTTAACAACTTGTCAATAAGGACAATAGTGCATAAAATGTAATCATGTAACCTGTGGTGACCTGTGGCAATAGACTTTACTGATATCTGATAGGAATGACAGCCAAATCTTTTAAAATCTATTTGTGTCTCCATACTAAGTCATGCAGTAGATACTGACCATAAATAGCAGCAAAAAAAGCCTTAAAATATGAATAATTACTAGACCTGTCACTGTCGTCCTGACAGACAGCACGAAACAAAGAAACAAAGGATGGATGAAAGGATGAGAAGAGGGAAATATATGCACGATAAGAGGGAAAAAAAAGAGAGGGAGATGATGGAAGTGACAGCTGAGAAATCTGTATTAAAAGAGGCTGAGGATGCAAAGTTTGGATATGTGTATACGTGTGTGTTTTTGTGAGTCTCATGCAGGTGGAAGTCCCATCAGGCGGAGCAGCAGCTGGTATTACAGGAAGGTAAAGGGAACAGAAACTGTCACAGCATCCTCTCAGGAGATGGCTGCTGCTTCACTTCCTTCAGTTTCTCAACACACTAACCTGTGTTTCAATCTCTGTGACCCCTGATTGAACCTGTTTAACCACACTAGCGGTAGAGCTCTAGGAATGGCGATATCGGTCTGTCCGTTTAGTCTGAATGAATGATGAATCCTGGTGACTTTTGTGATCCTCTCACTTTTCATCTACCACCGGGTCAGAATTTTCAATCATCCGGTGAAATATATCTCACAACTTCTAGATGAATTGGCACAAACATTTGTACAGGTGTTCATAGTTTACGATGTATGCACATAACTTCAGTGATCCTCTGGCTTTTCATCGAGCAAAACCATCAGGACAAATTTCAGCCTGTCCGATACTTTGGTTTATGACCAAATACTTGCAAAACTAATGACATTCTCCCCAGCCTCAGCAGTAATTTTTGTTCAGTGCTAATTAACCAACACAGTAAACAAAAATGGTGTCTCTCACTCTCCCTCTCTCTCTCTCTATCTGTGTGTGTGTGTGTGTGCCTGGCCCTCCAAATTTTCTGCTCGGTAGAAACTTTGCACTAATTAGCCCATGAAATCTAAACCCTGGTATCAGATTATAATGAACACACATAGGTGTATGCACACAAACATCTCACCCAACCCCACCACCACAACACACACACACACACACACATACACACACACACACACACACACACACACACACACACACGCACACATCATTGAGCTATATATGGCTGATCCTATCATCAGTGATGAAGTACTGTCTCTCTCCCTCTGTCTGTCTGTCTTTGTTCAAATGTTCTTTACTGATATGAGAGCAGAAATAATAAATGGGTCTATAGATCATATTCTGACTGAAAGCCACCTGGACAATATTACAATAACAACAACAGGTCAATAACAACTCAAACACAAATTTATAAAATGAAATATGATCCATATCTCTGTCTCTCTGTCCATCAGGACAGTAGTGGGGGGCTGGGATCATTGATTAGCTGGTAGTAATCACATTACTTATCTCAGTACTGTAGTAATATAAGACATTACTGTTGTTTTTTTTTACTGTGCCACACTTAAAATATTATCAGATTTATGTTACAATTCAAACCTTTATTGATTGAATTCAAAACTTTGTGAAAATCTATCTCAGAAAGCATTTTTTCCTTCAGCATATTGCTTCCTGCACCTGTGAGCGGTAAGAGCAGAAATGTAATACAGAAAAGCACAGGGGGTTGGATGTTTTGGTAAGAGAAAAATACTGGCATTCTAACAATAAGAATATCGTTGTAAACTACAAGTTGTGTCCAAGTCAGAAGCAGCGGTCCACTGCGTTACACCCCAGCGATCAGAAATACGCTGACATCGAGCTGGTGGCGGAAGAACAGCGCCCTGTTACTAATGATAGTGAGAATGATTCAATTCTGGCTTAACAGGTACACAGGGTAACACAGGGGGGAAATAAAGAGACTGTGTCAGGCTGTGTAGCGGAGGAAATGCTGCTCAAGCTTACAGCGGTGTCACTGTCTGTCAGAAAAAAACTCTGAAAAAGATGCCATTGAAGGGTAAAGATAGGCAGAGAAGCCTTTTGGAGAAAGGACACAGTCTTCAGATGACATTGTGAGTTGAATGCTGACTGTTTAATGACCTTTAAAAGCTGTTTCTAGTATTTTTTCGTCATAGCTGAGATCAAGTCCTTTCAATGTAGAGGCAGTAGAGAATTTATTTATTTTCATTTTCTAAGGATTTTACCAGGTAAGGATACTTGAATGTTTCAGTTCAAGTCTTTAGGTAGTCAAGAGACAAGTGGTTCCAGTCTCACAGCTGTCAATTTTTGTTACTTAAATCTAATTTGAGTCTTGAGAGATATGAATACTCTCCTTACAAGGTGAGAAATACAAGTTTTACTACAATTTTAGGAGTAATAAGTAATTACTAATGGATCACCTGTAAAGTAATAAAGTAATATGCCAAGCATAGCTGTGGGCAAACCTTATTGGACTACACCAGCTAAAGTTTTCAAGGCGTTTTCTTAGTCAAGTACTTCCTCTACTTGTTTATCCGTTATTTATGTGTGTTTGTGTGTGTGTGTGTATGTGCAGAGCCTGCAGCCTGCCATAAATCAGTCAGGGCCCACGGATCTGAACTAAAGTGTTTTGGAGCCCAGAGCCTCTTGGCTTTGTGTTTTTCAGTCTCAGTCGACAGTTGTGCTGTGTTTGAAAACAGACTTTTTTTTTTTTTTAACACCTCAGCTTTGTAGCAGGTGAATTTCTTTATGCTATTAGCGCAGGTTGCAAATAAAATTCAGTGAAAGATGCTGGTAACACGTTTGGTACTGAGCAAAATCTGTTTTCTTTGAATTTTCAGTTGATTAGACAGGGGAGAGGGCATCTAGAGAAATTCAGCTAACATGTGATACTGTAAGTACAACTTCATCACCGGATGAAGTAATGCATTATTTATCATCTAAACACATATCCACTGTTGTACACTTGTTCCTATTAAGGCAAATAAAATAAAAAAAATGTGAAATGCCTGTGTATTATGTTTCATTCACTTAAAGCATATTAAGACTTAAGTCAAGAGTCTACCCTGAAGCAACTAAATTACTTGAAAATGGGAGCAGATTGCCGCCAAACACTGAAACTGATGGAATTTCTCATCAGTTCAATTTCTTTTTCAGTCTGTGATATGTGTTATAATATTCATAGTGAGTAGCAATATGTTCACATAAACTGTTTGTACCTATTTTGACACTGAGTTTACACTTTCACCTAATGAATATTTTCTTTTATGTATTTGTCAAATCATATATGAATAAGTTATGACCCACTTTTTGTCTTTAAAGGCAGCGCAAAAGAAACGCTGTGAAGTGCTGATAACCAATAACCCGTTGCTATCTGCAAACACGTGTGAAAAACTGATACTTTAAATATTCTGAATATAAGAAAGAAAGGCTGGGTGTAATGTTACAAATGTGGTTTGCTCATTGTGAATTACACTCACAACCTGTTGATTTTGATTTAAACATTAACCCAAATATACATATAGAAAACATCTAATGGTGACTGCAGAATTTTCCAAATGAAATTGTATGACATCACAATGCAGTATTTCCAGAACAAACAATGGGGTTCAGTGGCAAAGCGTACTTCATTGATAAAATTTTAATGCACATAATTAGTCTTTTGAATAACTGATGCAACTCTTTCACTTCCCATTTGTCAAATTGTCCTCCAACTCTAGAAAGGAGCATTTTAAGTGATATAATCCCATGTGACAATTACTGACAAATCTCAATAGCTAGCTTGGTAGCTTCTTATACATGTCTTGTTGGTTGTTATCAATGGCGTCTCACAATCAGACGTGGTGGCTGCCACATCCTTGCCCGACTCCTTGTGAAACGCTGGACAGTCTCACCTTTTCAGACCTTTGAAAATCCTCCGAATGAAACAATTTGAGAAGGAAAAAAATCTCTCAACACATGTTCACACTTATATAACCTTTGATTAGTGATCACATGTAGATTCAATCCATGTTTTCCTACATTCAACTGTTTGCTGCTGTGCATACACAAAAACGGAGGGCATGAGGCTATGTTTCTACTTTTCTGACCTCTCACACCTCCTCCTGTCACACATTCACCCTCAAGCTACGAAGAAACACCAGCAGAGGATACACATGGAGAGAGAGAGAGAGATAGAGAGAGAGAGAGAGAGAGAGAGAGAGAGTGCCAGAAGGGCAATAAAACCATAAAACACTGATAAGATGCACAACTTGACACACTCTGGATGATAAGAGTGCATTCTGACTCAGTGAGAGTAGTCTTCAAGCACGTTCCCCACTGAGCTCCGCTAGCCCCTCCTAAGAAGCTGTCAAACTGTCATATACATACATACCATACATGTGAAGACTGTTTTCTTCATATTGCCTCCCCAAAGACTCAGAAAACAATTGTAATATTAATAGCAGAGCTGATTATATCTCATTTATATCAGTAATAATCACACTTCACTCACTGATTTAATTACTGAGATCCAGGAACGTCACTGAAGTCAGATGGGGCAAAAAACACGAGTCATCAGACAGGTTTTAAATATACAAGCTGTTCTGTTATGTAAGGCCTTTCTGTTGCTCTCTTATTTCTTTTATTTATTTATTTATTTTTCATGCACCAGCACACATATTCTCAAGTTAGACTCAAGTAAAGTCCAAGTTAAGTCTCATGTCCTAATTTTGTCTCAAGTCTACAGCTACAACATTATTTACTTTAGCTTCACTGTTCATTTGTGCAGCAAAGGGTAGTTCATTGTTCATATTATGGGTTTTTTTGTCATCCTTTTTGTGCCACACAGCATCAGTGACTAGCATCTCCATGTTAAACAAAGAGAATTATTCTCACATATTTAATCCTGTGGAGTATCACTTACACGAGACAGAAAAACCTCACCATGGATCAGATAGAAATAGGACAGCATGCTAGATTTCCGCCCGGCGCATTAAAATACATTAGAAGAGTGAGTGTGATAGAGCTGAACACAAGAGAGGATTTTTTCTCTTTGCTATACAGCAGCTACGTCAAGCAGTGGGGCACAGACTAAAAATAATTGCCTCAAATGATAATTGCTACAAAGCTTCAAAAACAAGCAGTGTTTTTTTTTTTTTTTTTTTCCTCTTCCTACGTTTTTTTTTCCACATTTGCAATTAATCATAGCTTCAGATAGTGTGGTTTTCACCCAATTAAATGTTGTAAAACACTATGCCCTCTAGCACAGAACTACACAGCAGAGAAACCGCTAAATGTGTTGTTCCTATCAAAAAGAGATGAAGGGGAGCAATAATTATGTAAACAGAAAATTAAATGCTTCAGACTTGTAGGGGAAATGAAGGCTGAATCCAACAAACCCCCCCTTCCCCACCCCCCCACACTTCTCTTTTCCCCTCCCTGCAGCAAACATTCCCCCCTCCCTCCATCTCTCAGAATACATTACCCTGGGTTTCACTGTTCGCTGTTAGCTGCTTGCAACATGGTTCCTCTGTGATTAGCTCTGATAGCAAGATGAGAAAAGCACGAGTCAATGCCTTTGTCCTCTGCGCTGCTGTTTAGACTCGCTACTCAAATCCTCTCTATTTAAAACCCCTTTGTCTATACAAACCAGTCCTAGGGAATGAAACGGACCATTAACAAGATTAGCTCACTCATTCTGCAGTCGACAAAGGCTCTGTAATAGGCTGCTGATCATTAGGCTGGCAGCGGGAACAATGCCGATATATAATCTTATGCCTTGCTCTGATTGAACTATTGTGGCCCATTTATTGTGCTCTGAGGGAGATGACATAATGGAAGCCTTTTTTCTCCCCCAAGGGAATTGCAATACAAAAGGGGGAGCAGGAAGAAAGAGTAAGTAAAGGTAGAAATAGAAAGACTCCTAACCCCTCATTTTGTCTCACTTCCAAGTCAGCCCAGACGATCAATAGCAGTAAAATTGGCTCTTGAGATGGAGGCCACTCTTTATGTGCCCCTGCAATCATCCCGGTCACAGCAGGGAGGCATGGGCCAGCTGCAGGCCTGCTAGGAGCTAGGAACTGGGCAGGTACGGAGTATAATTTGTGGCCATACGCATGTGATTACCAAGTGCACTAACCAGCTGGCTTTGTCCGGCTTAGTTCTGAGTAACAATCTGATTCAGAAAAAAAACTGGCAATTTTTATCCATGCGTCAAGTCTACAGCTACAATATTATTTACTGTAGCATTGCTGTTCATTCGTGCAGCAAAGGGTACCATTAGTGTACTAGTATTATAGTTCATTGTTGTTATTATTATGGTTTTGCCACCCTTTTTGTGCCACACAACATGAGTGACTCCCATCTCCATGTTAAACAAAGAGAATTTTTTTTCCACATATTGAATCCTGTGAAGGAACAGGTCGATTGGCCAACACTGTCTCCATCACACAGTAATGAGATCTCGAGGGGAGGGGGAAAGAGAGGCTGATTCCTCCAACTCCCTGCTTGCATAATACTAATTGGCCAGAATAGGATAGGTAAGACATAGGAAGTTTTAATGACATTATTAAAAAATATAGAATTTTCTCACCTGCTTCTGAGAAATATCATCAGTAAGTAAGACTGGCACTGTCAAGAGTGTTCTCTCTATACTGGCTGATTATACTTTATCTACAGTATATGGCCATTTACTTTTGGTCTAGGGCTGACTTTCATGGTTTGAGCTTATCCTTACTCCCTTATTTCCACTAAAGAGAAATATATTTTAGACATCAGTACACTCCCAATATTTTCTAATTGTTTGGGGAGGCCCATCTCCTGTTTCAACATGACCCTAACCTTGTGTATGAGGTCCATAAAGTTATGGTTACTCCAGTTTGCTGTGGAAGAACTAGACTGGTCTGCACAGAGCCCTGTTTAACCCTGTCAGACATCTTTGGGATGAACAGGAACACCAACTGTGATCCAAGCCGTACTGGCTGTCAGTGCTGGACCTCCCTAATGCCTGACCTGGAGCAAATACCAGCAGCCAGATTCTCATGGTTTTGTTGAACACATATAGGTCACATATCAGTATAATGTTGGATGTCCATGTACTTAGTCCTGGTGGCTGTATACCATATAGTGTATTCCATATTCTAGCATGAACATGAGCAGAATCTTTCCACCATGTTCAGTAATTTCTCTGCTGCTCTGTCATTTGCACATTGGCTGTGACTCTTCTAGAGTGAAAAATGTGGAGCTAGCAGTACAGCCAGGTTGTGTATGGTCTGAGTGTGTATATGTGTGTGTATCATGTGCCTGGAGACAATCCAGATGCAGAAATTGTGTGGAAAGCACTTTGCAAATTGCATTGATCTCTCCCTAGACCTGCTTCCCACCTGCCGCCCATCCTAATGCCTGTGTTACAGAGGGGTAGGGTTCAGTTGGACACACCTACTTCTTTTTCCTGCTCCTGTTCTTTTCCGCCACCGCCGTCACTGCATTTTACTTCCGTCTTTTTACTTCTGCTTTTTTCCTTTCACTCTTCTTTTCTTGGTCTATCTCTTTCCCCCCTTGCAGGCATTCTCCATCTATCACACATGTACACGCACACACAGACATCCACCTGCAGAGCAGCATATGACACACTTTACCTCGCTAATCATCGGTATGACTGACATGTTTCCTCTGTCCTGTCCTCTTAATTACAACATTATTAGTCGTCACGGTGATGAGCAGCGGTGCAGATACATAACATGGCTTAATGAGTGAGAAATCATGGTGGAACATCGCAAGAGGCGAGACTCTCCATGTTTTAATTTTTACTTCTGTTAAATAAGTAGAAAGATGATCAGAATATCTCAAAAAGCTTTCAGCCCAGCAGGCAGTGGAGCTAGATTTTGGTGTTGACTTATTTGTTTTTGTCATTAGATGATTATGGTTTTATTATGCCATGTTCAAAGACTGCTGTGACATGTGGGACTTTCAAGTTTGTTGTTAATAGAGTTACATTTAAATATCAGGTTTCAGAAAGTCACAGGAAGACAAATGAAAAAAACAAAAACGTCATTTTACAGTGGTTGCATGTGAGCAGTGCAGTAGCTCAGTGTTGCTGGAGATTTCTGCTCCGTCTGGATCTCTGAGCCTCAACCAGTGCTGAGGTTGACTGTAAGAACTGGTCACATCTGGTGCTGTTGGCTCCCTTCACAGCGCCTAATGTCCCATGATGCAAGATATTTTGCTGAAAGTTTATTGAGATCATGTTTAAGTAGTTTGGAAAATCAAACTCTAATTAAGCTTAATGATACCCCCATCTCTTGGACAGCAGCCAAGCATAAGCACACAGTCATGAAAATTACATGAAAAGGCTTCTTGTGAGCCTGTGGGATCTCTTTATTTGCAAATTAAGCACTAGAAATGAGTAGGGCTGTGTATCAAACCAATTTTTCGTGTATGGCTGAATTGTGGCACTGAATGCTGGGAGATTCTTAAGGCTAAAATGCACCCCTGCCAAACAGCGTGTGTCAAAACAGCCGCCCCTATTATTTTCATACAACCCCACACTGGTGGTGGCTAGGTGCGCGCCAGCACTCATCGACACATTGCCTCACACCATTTCATGCCACTGTCCTATTTTCTACCTTGCCACCCCTGAAAAAAATGCCTTTTTTCCAGCGTAAAAGCTGTTTTGTACTTCAATATAATGTTGGCCCAACTACAGACATTATTTATTAGTTTATTGCTTGCTTTTCACTGTATTTTTACAATTTCAAATGTGCCTATGGCAAAAATTAATTAATTGCTGGTTGATCTGCTGCTTTCGAAATTTAATCTCATTGCTCAGATTATTAATTTTTCAAGTTATTAATAAAAAATAGACAACTACAATAGACAAGTCACCCACAGCATTTCGTTGTCCTGCACTGCACTCATAGAACTGGAGTTACATCCAGGTAACAACTATGCCTTCTTGTTGATGCACTGCAGCATGGAGCTTATTATTGGTGATAGGGACGGCAATTGATGACTTTCATATGACACATTAGTCTTGTTAACTTATTCTCCAATCAATTTTCTAATTTAGATCATACAATTAATAATTTTATACTTTATATAAGAACAGTTCCTGTACCAGTTTATGTGGTGCATTTGACAAGTTTGGATTATGTTATGTGAATTTTGTGAAATGCTTCATGAGGAATGTAACTGTTTTATTAAATGTTCCATGTCTCTCAGGTCTTAAGGTTGGGATTCAATAGTGTTTGATCAAATCTGAATCCAGTATCAAATCTACTGACCAAATCCATATCTTCTCCAATTCCTCATCAAGTATATGTAGTTTTAACTTTAAATAACTTTTAACAACAAGAGTTATAAATAATATATGCCGCATTTCATAACTAAAACATGGCAATAAAACATTCAGATCCTCAGTACGTTCAAATACTCTTGTTCTTCCAGTTATATTGCATATCTGTTTTTTTAGCTAAATGGCAACCTGGATGTTTTATACATTACGCTTTGCTAGTAAATACAGAATGAAGATAAAAGATTAATTCTGAGAATTGTATTTTAGCTTGGATCCAAAATGTAAATGGTTTCAGGAACACAATCCTATCCATGTTATCTATTTTTGCTGCCATTTGGCCAGGTGTCTCTTGTATATTGAGAGACTTCCAGATTAGTTAGCCAAAGACCGAACTTTGGAAAACTGAAGATGTAAGGTGTATTTTTGGTCTCTTCACCTCCAGTGGTTCCAGTGTAAACATGGCTGTTAATAATCAGGTGGCGAGGGGAGTCCAGCTCCCTGGTTGATGACACTCCACTGCCTTGTAGAGGCTGCCAACTCTCTAATGAGTCTCCTCAGACTCCATAAGGGTCCTACATGGACTGTTATCGACTGTCCTGCTTCATCTCCCCTGAACCAGTAGCAACTGTCCCACTGTGGCAGCCTTCAGTGCAAATACACAGTTAAACATAGTTCATACAGAACATAGCTGATTGAACACATGGACATACACCTTAAAACCAGAGGTCACATGACTACATGCATATGCACACTTAAGAACGTCAGAAGGCGTATAAACAGCTTCACAGCCCTCAGAAAATATTCACTCACCTAACATGAGGTCACAGAGCTACAATAGAAAAAAATATGCCGCTGCAAGCTCTCAATTTGCTTTTCATGTAATTGATAAAAAAACATTTCATTTTATTGTTTAGTTTGATAAAGGAGTTGTTAAACACACAGCACAGCTTCCTCTATATAGGAAATAAAATTTCACTATAATAAAACAGCAATAAGTCACTCTTAAGAAAACTGACTACTTGTTTATTCAATAACATGCGCTTGCAGAGTTTATTAAAGATGCCATTTCTGAATTTGTCTGCCAGTGAAAATGGATAGTTCTGGCCAATAGTCAATGTTTATTGGCAACACATCTCCATTTATTATGACAAGCCACTGAAACTAAGTAACAGGTGGCACAGTTATAACAGAATGTTCCCATTTGCACCCATTTTGCGTCTGCAGTATTTTGGTAGAAAAAAAACTGTCAATTTGAATCTATTTCAGTGGCATTTCACAGGTGAATCACATCTCTGAAGTCCTGCGGTTGGTATGAAACAGCAATTTAATGTAGGTAGGCTTTAACTAGGGCTGGCCAATATATTCCAGTATCACAATATTAGAAATGATACTTTCCCATATTGATGTCAAAATCACAATAAAATCGCAAACAAATTAATGAAAATGCAATGAACTGTATTCAACTGGTATGCTTTGCATAAGACAAAACACTTCACACATTTCAAACCAAAAAAAAACAAGTTTGCAAAGTTTGAACAACAGAATTTTGTACAACAATAATCACAATATTATTCCAATGAAAGATCAATATATGATAATAGTAAACTATCAGCCCCAAGGTGTGAGTATGCACCGTGCAGTATTGCATCGGAAAAAAATAAATATTCTTCTTGGTACGGGGATACTGTATACTCAAAATGAAATATAAAATGAAAAAAAAACATGATTGGGATCATTAATATTAAATGCAATATGTTGTATGCCACAAAATATAGGCTCCCTGTAAGTACTGAAAATTAATTTCAATGACTGTATTTCAACATGGTGCAGCTGTTAACTGCACTGAAATATAGTCACTGAAAGGCTGTTAAAGCGAAGGATATGTCAGCGAGATGTCTAAAAAACTTTTACTTTTCAGACAAATGTGGTCAATTTAAATGAGTTTTGATCTGAAAATCTGCAAATTAATGCCTACAGTGCTGTGGTGGGTGAGTGGTGAATATCCATTTCAGGAATTATTAATTTTCTTTCACTGAGGCACTTTTCCACTTTTAATCATTGACTGTCCCTGTTTTCATTTTGTGGAAATTATAGCACATAACCCACAAGTGCTTTAGCTATTGGATTGGAATACACTAAGCACACTCTAAAGGTCTATGATCAGCAGACTGAATGGAGGCTTTTAAAAAGAGATTTCATTTGTTTTTTGCATAAATATATATATATATTGGTCCACAGTGCTGTATGAACAACACACACCACCACAAACACTGCTGTAGGGCCAATCGGGTGAGGCACCTGGTGGGGCAACGGGTGAACAGGGAGCAGGGTGAGCAGTGAGGGGGAGGAGGCACACATGTGGAAAAACAGGCTGAAACAGGCCCAGAATCAATTTTCATCATCTCATCGTATGGCAGCTGCTGCCTGGTTAGGTCATGTGAAGAAGGAGTGAACCAGACCAACCATGATGTTACGGAGCAGAGGTTCAGTCACCATCAGAGGATGTGGAGGGAGGTTTTTAGTCTGTATTTGGTGTGTGTGTGTGTGTATCTACATGCTTGAGGGGATGTTCCGGGGCAGGAACTTACCTCTGCAGATGGTGCCGTTGCCCACGTAGCCTGGCTTGCAGGTACACAGGTGTCCTCTGATGGTGTTGGTGCAGATGGCGTTCTCATCACATGAATTTTGGCCACTGGCGCACTCGTCATGCTCTGAGGGAGAGAGAGAGAGGGAGAGAGAGACTCCACAGTCAGAGTAACTATTTGTGTGTGTGTGTGTGTGTGTGTGTGTGTATGGTGGTGGTTAAGGCTAGCGTTAGGTTAAGGTTAGGGCAAGTAGTGGTTACAGTTAAGGTGAGGGTTAGTCTCCAGGAAATGAACGTAAGTCCCTGTGAATACCCAAAAGTGACTTAAGTAAACCTGTGTGTGTGTGTGTGTGTGTGTGTGTGTGTGTGTGTTGTGTGTAAAAGATGGAGAGGTCATAGGAAAAACTGCTCATTTCTTTTGAGCTCAGAAGCCATGGAAACTCTGCTGAACTGAGGACAGTCAACAAGCTAATTGGCTGAAAGTACGAGGCCACAGCTGAGCTTTTCTCCTGTCATCAGCCAGCTTTCTGAACATCCATGCTTCCAGGCACCAACGGCTAGATGTATAAACCATGTGTATGCACAAAAAACCCACACATACCACGTGTACACATGTTTTTCTAAAGCGATCTGAGGATGAGGCGATGAGGTGGAGATGAAATATAAGGTGAGAGATGGAATCTTTTAGTAAAACATTGTTTGTTTAGGTTGATAACCAGCTGCACTGATTGTGTGATTTTTTTGTGTGTGTTTACACAGAGATTAATAAAATGCCAATGCCAGTGTGATTAATTTACCATTCTTTTAATTTACACAGGAGTGTATTTTGCTGTTAATATTATTTTTATATTATCCTTAGTTGTGACATACCTTGTAAAGGCAGTTTAGATATGAGCGCTGCAAAATAATCATTAATTACATTTCTGAGATATTACTGCTGACGATGGTTTAGAGGTCCATGTGATGAATTAATGATATAGACGGTATAAAGAGCTTCACAGCTGTGTGTTATGGTAGCTGTTCTTCTGTTGGAGAACCTTGCCAGTGCAACACAATCGGTGAAACGGCACTTCTTTCCCGTTTGTTTCATTGACAGGTGGACAGACTGGTGGAGCAGCTGGTTCAGGGCGTGTCTTCATCCATTTATGGCTAAATGTGGGAGTGGAAACGAGACTCATGCATGTGTGCCCAGTTCCTCAATATACTGAGATTCATGAAACACAACCATCAACGTGCATAGCTTTATAAATCTGACGAAAAAGAACGTGTATGCATATTTCTGGCTTTGTGCATACACACAGTTTTATTCATGAAACTACACAGAGTTTTATGCATCTGGCTCCAGTCCTGCTTGGCAACCTTCAAAATGAATATGAAATGGATATTATAACATGAAGGTTGAGGCACAGTGACAAAGACAGAGGCACAGTTGCTTTTTTCTGGCTTCCAGTTTTACTAGAAAATCACCATCAGGTGTTAGTAGCAACAGCTGATGCGTACCAGGTGTGCTGACTGATTGCTCGGTATCAGCGTCAATTAGTGTAACGATGTTGACTCACACACTGGTGACTAGTGAGACAGAACATCAAGAAATACACTTAACATTCACAAGACCATGTAAACAAGTTGACCTCTCTAGAAGCTTTCAGACCACTAATTTCAGAAAGTTTACATCAGTTACAGGAAGGCAGTTCCTTAAAAAGCCTCAGCGTCCCAATATAATATTATTAAATGGTTAAATATAGGACCGCAGCTACAAAGATACCACACGGAGACCTTAAGAACTGTCAGCTTGAGATGCTTGTGTTTTATCTTACACGTTTCTGATGCCGGATTGTTGATTGTGAAGACAACATGAGGCAAGTTGGGAAAAGTTTTCAGTTATCTTCTCCTTTTCAGTAACACGTGTCACCACCGCTCACTGCTATCACCGCTCTCCATCATATTAATGAGCCAGGGCAACACCTTTACACTGTCACTTGTATCACAAAGTAAATAAAGGAATGTAAACATAATTAATGTGGGGAATATAATTAAAGTATGACATGTTGTGGTGGTTCTATCGGTGAGTGATATCTGCTGCCGAACTATAAATAATAATCTGCACCGTAGATGGCACGACTCTCCTTCCATCAAATAAATAAATCCAGTATGATCCAACTCTTTTAGTTGGAGTAACCAGAAAGGGGAAAAAAAGTATCAGATTCCTCATAGTATAATTATATGGCTGTGACCTGAAACTGACATGAAAATATGCCATTCCATGTGATGTTTTGCTTCATACATAAAGCATCTCGCTGTGCTATGTAACTTTCACGTAAAACCGATGAATGCTTCATAACTCATTAAAACTATAATATCAAAAGTCAGCACAGAAAAAAGGTATTACATCAGCTGAGGTATCTCATGCTGACAACAGAGAGAAGGGCTGTTATTTCATATTTAAACTTTGCAATTGCTATTTCTCTTATTTCTCTTATCCTTGGGTTGAAAGTTTAGGTGATCCGTCATGAGCTGAGTAAATTTCTATGACTGTAAAACCGAGACACTATTGTATCGTACGAAACAGTGCAAGGTCAGCAGTATGAAATTATGGCTGACTCACTCAAGAACATGGTGGTACACAGTGCTGTATTTGTAAAGTCCGTGCTCAGGGCCAGTGTTTAATATTCTGCTGGTTACCACTGTTAGCTAAAGAGCAGAGGGAATAAAGAGTGGGATTAGTTACTGCAGGCAGTGTTTGATGAACCATCACTTAAAGACCTTCCACTAAAGATCAGTCTTTCCATCAGAAATGTATATGCGTTGCTGCATAGCAATAATGTATCTTTTCGTTCTACTAAATATCCTTGACTTCTCTCAGATTTTGATGGTTCACCACATCTGCTGAGGACCTTGGAGAAAGTTTAAGGAATACTCAATTGAAAACTTCTGAAGCTTAAAAGATGGCTCAGAAAAGTAGCTTGGATTTACAATGGATTCCAACAGTGACCCATGTATTATAGTAATAATCCATATAAACAAACTACTCCTCAGCATAAGGAGTAGTTTGCCCTGCTCAACGTGTGTGCTCCCAAATTGTTTAGCATATTTAGTTTGTGTATTTGAGCATCCACATTTCCAAATTGTTTGTTCAAAATGAGCACACAAAGGGGTGCACTCAAAAAGTTCCACAATGAAACATACAAAATACACAATATGAATGCTTCCTTTTTCTAAAAATACCACTATAGACCTTTCTCCACAGTAGACATTTTGACTTGTCAGTAGAAGAAGCACAGGTGTTACTAATAAGTGTGTCCAAAATCCCTCCCTATGTGCACTATATGTACCCTCACTCTACCCATTTTATTAGTGTTTGAGCATATACATTCATCCACTACAATATGTCACAATGCCATACCCTGCATTTTATAGATGCAAAAATTACCCTTGTACGACTACAGAGCTGTCAGTGACAATGCAAAAAAGATGATGATTAGTAAGTTTACTGCTCACTATTGAGTGTATATTATATAGAGAGTAGTAAGTGAGTGAACAAGGTGTGAGAATAAGCCAGAATGCACAAAACCAGGACGCTGAAACCAAAGCAGCTAAACGAAATTTATTCTATTATTTACACCTTTCCTTTCCCTACTGTTACATGTCAAAACATCTGGAAAAGACATATGCTTCGTCTCTGCTCCTGATTAATTATGACTCATAAGCATCCTATTGTTATCAACAGTGAATGAGTGAATGATTTCTGTCAGCTGTAGTTTCTTAAGTCCACAGTTCAGCACTGCATCAGTTTGCTGTAGTAAGGTAATCACAGTTGCATCACGCTAACATGTTACACATGACATGCTACATGTTCCGCTAACGAGCCCCACACCGATAGATCCTAATGAGGCTGTTCTGCGGTTGACCTGAGGCCACCATAACCCTGCTTAAATGGTAATGCGCTATTAGAGGAAAAGGATTTTTTTTTTTTTTATTCATACATTTTTAAAAAGAACATAATTATAACAACATGAAATAATAATAATGAATCTCCCTGTTGCTTATAAATATGGGATTAATTGATTTTTGGCAAGGTGTTTATTGATTCAACCGCTGAGCTTATCAGACTGATTAAGCTACAGTTACGGGATCTTCAATGAGAATATAACATGATTTTAGTTGATTATAAACAATATATTGGAAAGCAACATTTGAGGATGCTGCAGTGGGGATTTACAATAGATCTGCACAGATAAAGTATCTTTTTTTTTTTTTTTATCAAACCATGAAATGCATCTTTAAGTGCCAGGCAGGACTTGTCCTCAGGCTGCCTCCACAAAAAGGTACACACTCACACACTCAAACACACACTCCTCATTAATATGCAAAAGCATCGGTGGGAGTCATGACTAATATATTTCCCTTAATTAATGAGTGTTGCTCATGAAGCCCCAAAGCGACTGGGAGAAAATATTTAGCTTTTCTCTTCCCAAGGATTTCCTCCCCACACTGAACCATAAAGTAGAGGTGAATGTCAACAGTGCTGGTGGGATGTGTAAGAGTTTATGTGAAGGCCTATGAAAAGTGGGCTACATAACAGAAGAAGAGTTACATGATTAAATATTCAGTGTGCTAATGGATGTGAGCTGATGGAAGAGAGAGCAACACAATCAAAACACTGATGGCCGCAACCGCAAATTAAAGCTGTTTAATGTCCGTAGGCCAATGTGAAATTACAGAGTTGAAGTACTTCATAAACTGACAGATGCTCCAGTTGAATTGATGGATAATGTGAAAAACTGTCAAGCCGAATAAGTAATAAATCCTTATCTATGTTCTGCGGATAATGGTCTAAATGTGGAAAGTGTAATGTCATAGTAATATTTCCAGTGCAACGCACACACACATGCAATTCAGGTTATTGGAAAAATGTGTTCAGGGATCACTGCTGAGCAGGTTCATCTACTTTTCCAGCTAGATGAACATTTTTTTTTACTATAATAAAATAAAGTAACGCGTTTCTAAATTAGGGTCACATCTTGTCTACACCAGACACGTTTCAATTGCGTATTTCAGTCATATGTCTCATATGTCTCATGCTCATCTGACGGTAAAGAAATTCTTCAGTTTTAATCAATAAAGCTGTTTACTCCAGCAGCCGTGTAATGGCTTGTGATTAAAATGCATCATATATCTTATATATAATAAAATAAACTGTGTAATAGCTTGTGATTAAGCCTCTTTATGCAGGTTATACATCTTTTATTTGACATGTGATATATATATATATATATATATATATATATATATATATAATAAAAAGGAGGTAAGGAAGGGACGAAGGAAGAAAAAGGAAACAAAGGAGATAAAGATAGAGGTAAGGTAGGAAAGAAAGCTGGATATGAGGAAGAAGTAAATTAAAGATGCAAGGATGCATCTAAATGTATTAGGCTGCAAGTCTATCTTCTTTTGACTCACATATGTTACTACATTCATGTCTATTGGGCTATAAATTCTTCCAAAAGCAGGGTGCAGCAGGTAAAACTGGAAAGAAGGAGACGTGTTCGTCAAAAATGCATCGCAGTGGAGGCACTCAAAGGAGGGAAGAAAGTTGAAGCCAGAAGTTTCTAAACTTGGGGTGTTCGATTTTTCGGCCAGCTTTTTTTCCATCTTGTATAGAAGACTTTCATACAAGTTAGTGCAGTTCAAAGTGCTTTACAGGTGACTGACAAATGAATAAGACAGTAGAAAGGAGGGAGAGAAGGGAGTTATTACATTAATGTGAAAGAAGATAAAAGTGAAATGGCTGCTCTCAGATCCTAAGGCAAGATCTTCAGGAAGCTCAGAGCATAAAAGCCAAAAGCTGCCTCATCATGGTCACCATGACCTGAGGGGCATTTCTGGTTAAAACGTTATCTAAGACAAAGAGGTTGGTGCAAGACCTGGTTGAATTTTAAAATCAATACGAAAACTTGACAGGCAATCATAAATCCTAAATATTTAGGTGTATTCATTTATTGTTGGTGTGCTGCACCTGCTGTTGTGTTATTGTACATGTATGTGCTGTCTGTCTTGGTGGTGCTCTCTTCTGCTGTTGATGGTAGAGGTGTTATTAGATGATTGTACTTCTGTACTGCCCGTAGCCTACTGTATGGGTTAAACGTATTACCATTGGACATATTCACAGAACATTGTCTTACATATCCTATAAATGCGTCTGTCATTTTTTTTTCACATTTAATATCTGCATCGGGAGCTGTTTGACCTTCTGAGTCATTTGATTAAATGTTAATTAAAAATAATGCTTGTGCAGCTTTAATTTAAAAATGTTTGGACTTTTTGGCTTCAATAAATTTTGACTTATTTTACACTAGCATCAAAAATCAGGTGTCGTAGCTGTTGTTTGGTGGGTTGAATGAAAAACAAATTACAGTTCTTGCAGAATAATTAATGGCATTTACTAACCATTACAGATTGATAAGATCTACAAGTTAGGGTTTCTGTTTTTTTCCAAAATGCAATAACCCTATCCGGTGATGAATGATCGTGTCACAGGGAAGTTACAGCGTTGACAGTAGTAAGCTCCGTGAATCTCCTGGAGATAACAACAGCCTCGTGTGAGCGTGAAGCACATCTCTGTCAGGTTTGGTCTAATTAGTGATTATAATAGAGTGATGCGGTGTCAGGCTCGGACATGTCGAGGTGACCCCCCGGAGCACCGGGCTAATGAAGCATAATGACTGATCATCAGAACTACAGACAGCAATCGTCACACTCAGAATGGCTTCTGCACTGTCAACGCACTGAAGAACACGGAGTAACAGGATGACTGAAGGCATGACTGAGGTTATTTTCCTATTTCACAGAATTACTGGGACCAACGATGACCAGGTCACAACTAAGAACTATGTGGAGCTATGTCTGAAATACAGTACAGATCACTGACAAGTAGTAGTGTCGCATAACAGTAATTTACACATCTACCATGAGGAATTGCAATAAGGGATTTTTGGCAAAAAGCAGTAAATGTTATGGGCATTACAAGTTTAAATGAATTGTGGGACTTTTTTAAGCCACTAAAGTGCATAAATGTACAATTACTCAACACAAGATGTGTTCATATTAAACACAAAGTGATTATTTGCCTTGCTTTATTTTCTTTATTTACATAAACACCTTATGTTCTAACTGGTAAACACTTACCAGAAGCTGTAGTAGTATTTTATTTTTCTCCTTTTGCCTTTTGTATCTGTAGGTAAAGTGGCAGCCTTGGAATTGTGCAAATTTCTGTGGTAAAGTTGTAATATTTTCAGTGAAGAGAGGCTCTTTTTCCTCACTTTGCATTGCCTTGAACTATTAATGTGTGTCCACAGCATTTGCTTCGTGTTCAATCTGAGCAAAGTGATTTTGGACACAATCTCATTAAGAACTAAGTAACAAATTTAGGTGCAGAATTGTAATGTAGAGAACATTTCTTTGGTTGTCTGATATCTCAGCAGAAGACTATAATATACTATATATAATATACATAACATAGCAATAATGTGAGATTTTTCAGCATTGGTTGATGGGTCACACATTTAAGATCACCTATGTTTACATTTACACAACTCTAGTATGGGAATAATGAGGGCAAAAAGTTCTGTAGAACATCTAATTTTCTAACCAATAGTCAACATCTGTTTCTTTTAACCATGCACACTCTTTCCATAACTTTAACCAAGTAGTTATTGTGTCTAAACCTAACCAAACCTCAACCATAGACTCATATCAATCAACAGTGATTTGAAACGGTTTTAGAAGACACTGACAAACATTATTGCCTAGCCAGGAGGAGTGCCACATCAGAAAACGCTCATATAAATCATATTGGAAGGCGATGACAACCTGTTTTTTGCCAAGCATTTTCCTGTTTTACATAAATATATTCCTTTCTACTGCTGTCTCTGATTTATGGCTCTTCACTTCTAGTAGCTCGTCATGCTCAAAATTTCCTAATTTTAGCTTCCTGGACTGCTGTTCTTATTGTAATTTGTTCTGGATAAGACAGACATCCAGATGCCTCAAATATTTATTCAAATGTAAATATATTAATCATGTATCTTAAGTAGCTCTGACCTAGTGTGAAATTCAATGTAATCCGTTCTGAAGTGTGAAGGATCAAACTAATAGTTAATGACATTTCGTAGAGTGTAGTATAATATGTTTGAGCATGTGTGTCATAAGAGATAGTGATTACTCTTTAAGAAAATACATGACTTGGATGGTAATTAGTATAAAACAAGTAAATTCCTTTTATTCATATCTTACTAAGGCCTATTATTAGACACAGCAGGGGTTTTGCTCTTATTGTTGCAAAACCTCACTCACTCTAAAATATTACAGGACCACTGAGTGATTTGATACTGCTGAGAATAGAGGACACTATTATAAGCTATTTTAATGACAGACAGTGGAAGAATCTGAGTCAATATGGAGTGAGGGGTGGCGGGTTTGCTGTGTCAGTAGAAACATGGCAAATACTAAACATAAAATCAGTCATTAACAGTAAAATAATGCACGGGATTACAGCATTTTTACATAGAACCTGTGTGTAAAGTGTACAAACCAATCATAGCATGACAGAATAGGAACAAAGCTTTGATAACTACACCTTAAACCTGTATTAAGTGAGTTTTTTGGCCACTTGGTGGCAGCAGGAAAAAGCTATAAACTCAATACTGACATACCTTTTAAGCTAACAGTTTACACTTGCTTCTGTTAACACTATTCATCTCCCCAGCTAAATGCTCCACTAACCCTGCTCCCCGGCTAGTTGCTAACTTTGTCTGGGCAGGTAGCGTACAGTGGGTTTATAGAGCTCTCACAGAAAACAGCTGCCTGCTAAAGATGCTGAAAATGAACCAAAACAGATAAATTGCTACGTTGCTTTTGTAGAAATGGCTGGAAATTGGTCCGACAGTGACTTTAGACAACTGTTCTGTCTCTATATCAGGAAAGACAGCTTAGCAACATAATGTGGGAAACAATCTGCTGCCTCATGTTTCGTATGTTATGTCCGGCATTACCCGGTCTTGAAATTTATGTTTGAACCAAAGCTGCCACGATTAGTCGATTAATTGATTAGTGGATTGACAGAAAATTAATCAGTAACTAATAATTTTTGTCATTGTTTAAAGAAAGTTGCAAAAATTTGCTGATTGCAGCTTCTCAAATGAGAGGATTTTAAGCTTTTTTGTGTCACACATGATAATAAACTCAATATCTTTGGTTTTTGGATAAAACCTACTTGAGCTCTAAGAAATTATAACAGGAATTTTTCACAATTTTCTAACAAAACGATTAAAATAATAATCTTCAGAGTGATCAATAATGAAAATAATTGTTAGTTGCAGCCCTAAAGTCAACATGGAACTTTTCCATAAGAGATCCATGTCTGAAAGGCAAAAAAGCCATTATTTTAACAAAGATGAAACAAGAAAATAATTACAGTTTAAACTAACACATAGTCATTGTCAGTATAGTCCAATAATCAGTGTCACATACGTTGTCTTTAAGGTTGAGGAAGGATCTCCAGGATAATTCATAGCAAAATCACTCAGCGCTCCTTAAAAGGTACAAGTAATGTCTGTATACTGATGTACAGTTTTATAATTTAATCTCTGTGTCCACCTGCTTACTAACTCATGCTGTGAGTATGCTACAGTGGGCCTGTCAGCTGACTGAGTGGCATCTGTCCAGAGTCTTTAAAAACTTTTCCTCCATACAAAACACTTCTCTTCCAGCACATAAATCTTTTCACCAATTTAGTTTGATGACAGTTTGTTTCTCTATTACGTTATCTGATCAAATATATTTTATTTATACCGGATTGAGGATGTCAATCCCTTTCATTGTAAAATAGAAACTAATCTCTATAAACAGACATCTGCAGATGAATGCAGAATCTGTAGACCAGAGATTTTGGTATCGAAACTGTTCTGGTTTCCGTTTGTAGTCTGAGTAGTATTGAGCAATCACGTTTGAGCGGGGATGGCACTTGAAATGTAGGCAGCGATTTCTACAGGAACATGCTTTGGTTGCAAAAGTCCGTGTGGGGGACGAAAGAGGCAGAAAACATTGGCTGAAATGTCGTCTGGACCTAAAACACCAACAAAAAGTATCAATGTTTGTTTTTATTGTGTGGAGGAACGTTTGACTCGTGTAGTAAAAGAAATGACTTGCTTTCAAAGTGGATTATACAGTTGCCTTTGAAAAAATTACAGGAATTGGTGATTCTCCCGGGGCTGTATGTAACCAAAGAGCTTCTAATACAGTACAATCATAGCAATGAAGAAGCCAAAAACAGAACTGGTGGTCTTGTTATAGACATGGCTGCAAATAAAAATATCAGACAAAAACGCTGTGCACCAATAGCGCCTTTGCAAATCAAATACCTTAAACAAAGTTGTTATAGTTATTTTAAAATGTTAAGTGAGTATAAACTGGCTACTTGTGAAACCATGCAGTCGTAAAAGTCGTCTCTGAACTCCATTCTCGTGTCTCAAGTTGCTAGTCGGACTGTAAACAATGACCGGCGCACAGATGAGGAAGTCTTGGCCCGAAACATTGGTTGTAGCCCCCAGAGGCTAAATCATTGTCAGACGATAGCTGATGGGTTCAGAGATTGCAGAGAAACTAAACTGAACTCAGTGTTGTTTTTGTCATGAAAATGATGTCTGCTGTTTTTTTTGTTTTTTTTTTTCTCATATTTTGATTTTTATTTTCACATTTCCTCTGTCTTTCTGTCTTCTGTCCCATTTGCAGGGCTCTGAACCGTTATTTGTAAATGGGCGTCTTTGAGTAAACCCAACACCTCATGATTCACTTTTTGCTTTGCATAATAAATTTCTAAAACATGTTCTCATCTCTTAAGCTCCTACTGTAGTCTCATTCAATAATGTCAAGCAGAACACTTCAGTAATGTGAAATTTAATGGCCAGTGACAAGCCCATAAAAAAACAGAGCATGGCAGGATTTTCCAAGGCTTTATTCTGTCTTGTTTTTTTTTTTTTTGCCTACGCAAAGTCGTCATGTTAACTTTCTGTCTCGGCCGTGCTGCTCATCTTGACATAATGTGAACTCAGCAGAGATCTGTCCTGTGCTTGTCCTGTGGGAAAATAATATTGACTGCCTGTCATGGCATTTAGCCTGGAGGACATAGATTTCCATGAAATTAGTTATAGCAAATTTCTGATTTTCTTGCAGTAATGCACCTGGAGTTCAAGAGTTTTCTTTTGACTTGTCGGTCAATTAATTAGATTTCAGTGCTACTGCATGAAAGCTATGTGTCCAGAAATAAGTAAATTTTATTGTTAAGAAGACAGAAGGTGGCTTAAACAAATTATCTCAAAGAACAATAGAGACCTGTTTGCATTCTGGTGACTTTTTGCGTCCTTTTATGATGATGGAAACTTATGTGCTACTTCTTCCCTTCATCTCTTATTCTTGACTGTATAACTAATGTCATCACTCAACCAAGGCACTAAGATATGCACAAGGTTAGTTTCTATTAAAATATTAAAATGTCTTTTTTTTTAATTCAAAAATATTAAAAACAGAAAGAAGATGCAAATCAATATGTATTTGCATTTCTTACTTATATGTAAACACTCTGAGGATAATAGTTCAATATTAAATCATCTAAAGAATGACTGTTCTGTCGTTATTCCTGCTGTCATGAATTATTTATTTTTTTCTGTGGACATTTACTGTACACAATGTGGTGTTTTCATCCCCCACCATTATTAATATTCAGTTTTTGGACCCTCTGGTGGGGTTGAGGGTGGGCTGCAACAACAGTCCTGTACATCTGGGTACTACCATAGTGTGGTCTGGCTTAAATGTCACTGGGAACCACCATGAACTAATGTGTTTGCCAAGTACACAAAAGTACCAGACTTTGATACTAGAGACCTGGGGCTCATATTCTGTTTCCTTTAAACAGTCAGTGTGGTTTCTTTTAACCATGAAGACAATATTTCTTTACTTTAAACAAATAGATTAAGTTATATAAACCTAACTAGACCTCCAACCTCTGTGGTTGACATCTACTGTAAGGGTTTAAATTTGGAATCAATGTCTGATATAACTTTAAGATGCATGCAACCCTTTGTCACACTTACACCTTGTCTAGACTGAAAGCGTCTCAGCCGCGTCTTCCTTGTCACGTGCGTCTGACAGAACAGTACCCTTCTATTTTAATCAATACAGCTGTCCACTCAGCCCACATACTGCCCGAAGCGTATTTTTATAGGCTTCATGTCTTTTTTCCTCAGTTTCATGCGCTTGACTACAGCCATTGTGTATTGGGCTCTGTGCACTTCCAAAACGCAGGTAACCTACGCTCAACACTGTACCTGAATGCCTCCAGTGTAGATACATAGAGCGTTTCCTGCTGCTGCTGCTGCTGCTCTGCTAGACGAGTAAACACAGTGTTAGGGATAAGAAGTGGCCTTGCAATGGCTCGAATCTTAAGAGTGTGCTTTGGAAAACTGTTTCCAGGCTGTATGTGTCTGTATATGACCTTGTTGTTCTTTTTGCTATGATATAAGATGAGTGTTTTGGTGAAGAGCTTTAAGCATTCTGTATACTGCGTTTTGTGTGTACGATTCTCATTTTGTGTTTATGATTCTCTGCAGGCTCCTAATTACAAGCAAATCATTTGACATACAAATAGTCATATGATCCATTGTTAATATAAAAATATTAATTATAGGAACAGTACAGACTCACCTTTCCATTCACTTGAAAGAGAAAATGTGTCCAAACTTGACTGGTACTGTATATATGAGTTGTTTTATAAGGGTATGGTTCATTTTGGAAGGCACAGATAAAAGATTTATTTAGTTGTGTGGTTTGTTGATTTTGTGTCATGTTTCAAATTTCACATCAGGCTAGAGCATAAATGGTGGTTGGCAGCAAAAAGCCGATACTGGGCTTAAATTACCTAAAGTAAACAAGAAGACCAAGAAGTAAAACCCAGTTCCCAAAATATTACAGCACACTTGGTCTAACATTAGATACTTTCACTAAATTATGCTAACTGCTGGCTGGAGGAGCTATCAAGTAATATTAAACTTACTGAAATATTGCGACTATAGCCTGACTCAACCGGGGAGAGCAGCAAGTGAGCCAACTGTCAATCACAGCTGTCAATCAACACCCATAGAGCAGATATCAAAACTACTATACATCTTTGAATCTCATTAATGGAGCAATAATTCCCAAAACAACCACCAGCACACAAAATTTAGTGATTGAGACCATAATAACCATAAAAAAATGATTGACTTAGTATTTCTAGAGAGACATTGACACTTGAATGGAGCCAGTATCTAGTGGCCATCAGTGGCGTTGCACTTTAAGGTATTTCTGCATTGGCTTCAGCCTCAAGTCATGGTAGTTGCTGCTTGGGTACAACACAACTCTCATCCACCCATGTACACACACACTCAGAAACCAATGACAGCCTCCCTGCAGCCTCCCTACGATTCACTGACAGCAGAGTACTTCCTGAACCTACTAACACCATTTCAATATGCATCACAATGCACATATGCAATTTCATGCTCAATATCCGAACAGCGATAACACAGGCCCGACAATTTTACTACATCATTTACTACTTTTAAGTACTTTTCACAGAGTAAATAAGCACATTTTAAAATGTGATCAATGTCCGGCAGGGAGGCAGGACAAGTGACACCATAAGAGAAATCTGCACGGCTGCTGAGGCAGTGTGTGTGTGTGTGTGTGAGTGTGTGTGTGTTACAGTCATGTTATTATTAACATGAAGCACTTAAGACCTGGCACTTTAAAACACAAGTGCTTCTCATTAAGCTGCAAATATGTTCATTTACATCATGAATTACAGCTGCGCATTAATGTTGAGTTTGCTTTATAGTACAGTAATATCCCGATCGCCCCTGTTCATCTCTTTGTGTAGCAGCAGCACAGAGGCAGCAAGATAATGCAATTCCTTCACTACCCAATGAAATATAGAGCTCAGGGCAATAAAGATGCTTAGGCTGCAATTCACATTAATGAAAGCATGTTCCATTAAGGTACTCTGTCAGTAAACATCCATCCCATACCCACAGTGCATTTTTATTCCACGTGTCTCTGTGTGTATTCATCCAGGGGAAAAGGAAGACAATGCATCAAAGAAGAAGAGTTGAAGCTCAAAGAAAAATAGCGTAATGTGACGACATACATCACTCTGGATGTTGTACAGTCTGCTGATGAGCAGGAAGAAACACTCCTTACATATCAAATCTTTATGGGGAAGCTAAATATAAACACCGACCGCTCAGAACCAATTAAAATGGATGAAAGTAAGGACTATGGGAAACTTAACTGACTCTTCTTCCAAACTGTGTTTGATGGGCTTATTAAATTGGCTGATGCCGAGCCAGCCTGACAGCGTGACCTCCATTTTTGAAGAGTCAATGTATACAGGAAGGGTTGCCAAGGTTACTAGGCTTGCCACACTTGAGCTCCACATTCATTACATGTATAATTGGAATTGGATTTGATTAAATTTTCATTAAATATATAATGTGTCTTGAGGGGGATGCAGCCTTCCCCAATGCTAGAATTTTGGAGAATGTGTAGCAACTGATGCATGAAATTAATGACAGCTCCATTTGGACAGCCATACAGCAGAGCCTAAGCATATTGCCTACGAACAGCAGGTTGATAAAGAAATAAAGTCAAGTATTGATTAGCGGAGTGTAGACAAGGATAGAAGAGAAATATTCATTAGAGGATCAAAGGCAGTGGCACATGACACGGCTGCTGTCTGATTAAAGGATTAGTCGACCAGAAGTAAACACTTGAATCTGCCAAATTCAATCAATACAGTTAAAATACCACCAATACAGTTCAAATGCAGCTAAAGGTACAATAAAGCAGTCACAGGTGGACAGAATATTGGTTATTGAATATTGATTAGAGCCAGATATCGATGGCTGAAGAGCAAAACCTCCTATCTGAAAAATGCACTTTTTTGAGAAAACTTGTTTAACCCTCCTGTTGTCCTCGGGTCAAATTTGACCCGTTTTCAAATGTTTTTATATCAGAAATATGGATTTCTTTCATCTAATTGCCTGAAAATCACATGGATGGTTCAGTACCACACACTTTGCAAGTAAAAGTAATGATAATTTTGGGTGTTTTATTAAAGTTTCTAGCATCTGTGGACTTTTGTCCTCCCGAGTCAAAATTGACCTGGGAGGACAAAAGTTGCATGGTCGACGGGAAGACAACAGGAGGGTTAAAAAAACTTGTTGTTTTCTTGCAGAATGCTATTTGTTAAGGATATGTGGTATTGTTTACTGTATGTTTGTATGGTTATTATGGTATTGTTAACACATAATATAGTAATATAGTCCAAAAACAGTGTATTATGTATTGGGTATCCTTAACAAATAGCATTAGGCAAAAAAACAACACGTTTTTTTTTTTTTAGTTTTCTCAAAAAAGTGCATTTTTCAGATAGGAGGTTTTGCTCTTCAGCCATCGATATGTGATTCTAATATATATATATATATATATATATATATATATACATAGATAGATAGATAGATAGATAGATAGATAGATAGATATTTGAGTGTAAAAAAATCCGAATGCACGTATGAATACAGCTGACCATGGAGTGTATCTCTTGGAAATCAGTCAGATTTAAATTATTTTTGATTATATTTTGATTCTGATTGATTTTGAGATGATTTATGTTGGATTTATTTTTTTTCTAAAGCCATATGAGTCTTCCTTTCCCCAATCAACGCCATTCTTGCCAGAGTTCACGTTTTCCCAAATCTCTGCAACATTTAGCCACTGCTTCTAGCGGCTAAATATTTTCCTTAAGTGTAGCTGTGATGGACAGAAACCTGAGTTTCCCTTTAACTCACAGATATAAACAAAAAATAAGGCCAAAAAAAGTTTTATATTTCAGTTAAGGAGAAATAAGGGTCACCAACACATAAATAAATCATCCGAAAAGAAAAAAACTACTGGTTATCTGCCAACATATACACCAATACAATAAGTTTGTGATAAACTCAGCCAACAATACTGGCCTGAATATGTTGTTCACATTGTAACAGTCCATAAACTACAGTGTCTTGAGTCCACTTTGAAGGGTTTATAAACTGTAGCTTGGCAGTCACCAAACTCTTTAATAGATTAAATATATTATGAGTCTTCTCCTGGTCACACAGTGTGCAAAGCTAGAGCTTCAAATAGAGGCATCCATTTTAAATAGCTATACAACACTTTATCTGCAGGCCAGAGCTGAACCAGCTGTTGGGAGTTTATTTACAGGAAGGTGCCGAGAGGAAGGAAGCACTTTAATCCTCTTGTTCCGGCGGTTTAATCTGTAACTGTGTGCCTTATCAGTGTCTGCTTAATGCAGACAACAATTCCTCTAAAACCCAGAGATCATAAGATAAGTACACACTGGGAGCCAGAAAACCATTTCCACAATTACCTATGGCAGACAACGATTACCCGCTAACACATGAAGTCAGAGATCATAATGACCTTCCATGGGGGAAATCACTTGAGTTCTGCTTGCGCTGCACCATAAAGACTGAGGGTAAACACTGGTATCTATATATACAATGCCCACCACCCTCTGCACAGCATATTCTCAAGGCAGAGGAGTATGTTCAGTGGCAGACTGCAGTCTCAGTCCAACTCAATAGACAGACCGAGGAAGTCTTTTGTCCCCCAGGCCACACTGCTATTCAACTTCTCACAGCGATGGCGGGGTGAAATTGACTATTAGGTGTGATGCTGCCTCTCCGTTGCTACCTATGCTCACCTGCATGCTGCTGGAGTGTCAGTTACTGGCTATGTGAGTACACACTGGGGACGTAAACAACATGCAAATATGAAATACTCGCTCGCGAATATTTTTTTACATTATTCACAATTAGTGTTTGTATTGGTTTATATATTTATTTCCAATAATCACCTTGCATTGCATATACTCTATCATAGAGACAGCTCTCTGTGGTAGTTCTGGTGGCTACACTATCACTTCACTGCTGTGTTTTTATTATTTTATTCTTGTGCGTATCGGTGTTTCATATGTTTCATATAAGCTGCTGGATGCCTAAATTTCCCTCCGGATCAATAACGTTTCTATTTTTCTATCTATCTATCTATTGCTAACTTGAGTCTCAGCTCAACACATTATTAAACAATAATCCACATGAAAAAAATCTATTTCATAAATGTCGCTCTACCTGTAGTAATTCACCCTACAGCCAAGAAAGCTTTTCTATTCTTAAGCACTTCATGTCAAGAAAGTCTTTCCTTGATATACACGAAAGTTTCAATCACATTGGATGTGATTTAGCAGTGAAGGGCACATTTTTCTAATTGGTTCCTATAGGTAACGGAAGAATGCAACTTGTATTGTTTGGACAGGGCAGTGGGGATAGTTTGTCAAAACTTCCATCACATCAATGCACCTTTTTTGCATCTGTTTCTTGTCTGAACAAGGCCTTATCTGCCCGATGCACCTCATGCCTTTGGCGGAGCGCTGCAAGTGCCTCAAACTGAAAAAAAAATCAGCTCTTTGCGGACAAACTCTACTCCAACACAGCTTTTTTTTCCAGCTGTCCATTCATCGGAGAACAGGGATACGCCTGTAGAAACACACCATCAACGATTAAAAATGGAGGAAGGGCTTCTAGTGACTGGTTGGAACTATTTGATCTCACAGACGTAAACAAAACAAGTCAACCTCAGAGGAGTTTTTCTGTTAAACCTAGTAAACAAGGACACAGAATGTAAAATGCAGGCTCCGTGTGATCAGGATCAGAGCTGCACGGGAGAAAAAAAAAAACACTGCATCCAAGAAGTCGAGAGGCGGCAGGAGATTTTGTGAAGTCAAACTATAGAAGACCTTTATTATTTCGGTTTTGTGATAATATGGTGCATACTTAAATATGCAAACCTGGGGCCAGTTATTATTTCAGCTTAGAAAAACTGTATAGACTGCACAGAGAATAAGAGGAAAGGTGGTTTCATCAGCAGCTCATTTTTGTTCCAGGGCCTAATAAAGTGGTTAATCCGGATGTGAGAAAGTCCAAAGGAAAAATAAATCATCATCATCATCCTACCCACACTTTTTGATTGACAGGCGGCTGAACTCTGTGAAGTGCAGTGTTGAGTGTTGAGCAAAAAAAAAACAACTCTATGAATTATGTACACATAATAAGTTTATCACATCAAATCTCCTTTAAATGGGGACACAGCCTGTTATTTTGAACAACATGGAGACAGCAGGTAAAGTCGTCCTGGACTAACAGTGAACTGATTTGGGGTGCATAAACATGGATGTGACTATAGCTCAGTGGCATTTTGACAAGGAAGCTATAGAACTTCACACTTCCTGCCACCTCTCTTCCTTTCTCTGTCCATCCCTTGTTTCCCCAGAGCTGCTTGCCTGCTTTCATAGAGAGGTGAAATCAAGTGGAACCACAATTATAGCAGCCTCCTATTGTTTACAGGGCCCTGTCTTCACAAAGGACAGGCTTGTCCACCGGGCAGACAACAGCAGGGAGAGAGAGAGAGAGAGCGAGAGAGGGAGGGAGAGAGATGAGGCGGAGAACGTCCAATGCAAAAGGTGATACATGACTTGTCGTGTAAGGTGACATTTTATTCCTCTGAGAATGAAGTTGCTCCCTTTGTAATATTGAGGGTAACGTTCTGAATGACTGAAAGGTGCCTACAGTGATGTCAGGTAAGTTTGTGGGCACATGAAGCTTAGAGCTGTTTGATGTCCGTAGAGACTTGCACACAATGGCCTGAGGCAAAAAAGGCAAACACAATACTGCCATCAGTGACTTCCGTACATTAAGAGGGAAGGTACGTGATGTCACAGTACGGTCAATCACCCTTGAGTGGCAAACATGCAACATCTGCAATACGTACGAAAAAACTAAACAAACTATGTAAAATCCCTCTTGTTGAGAGCTAATCTGCACAAACTGCAGAATTTTGTACAGACAGATAAAAGTTAAAGAGAAGAGAGGTAATGTGAAGTGACTATTTCTAATAGTAGATTAATAATCAACATCGGTACATCCAGTCCAACCTGTACATTACTTGCATTTAAGTTGCATTTTACGCTACTTTATATTCTACTGCACAACATTTCAGTGGGAAACATTATGCTTTATTTATCTGACAGCTGTAATTACTAGTTCCTTTGCAGATCAAAATGATCACACAAAACATTTAATCAACTAGGTTTAACTACCCATCATTATCTACAATGAGTAAAATTAGCTCCACCTTGACTGGCTACAAAATGCTGCCACGGTAATGCAGCAGTAGTAACAATAAAACAGTGGAGTTTTGGAAATTTTAGTGGTATTGCAAACTTTACTTAAGCAAAGGATATGAATACGTCCTTCACCACTGCTAACCAAGCACACATTTTTCTGAATGCAACATGAATATCTATTGAGGACCTTGATTTTGATAAGGCCTACTAATCCTCCTATAACATTTACCTGTTGTTCCTGCAGGGCTCTAACATTATGTATGCAAAACAAAGCCTTACAGACTGCTAGTGCTATAAAAGTTTATATAAAAATAAAATGAGTGAAAAATGATCACTTTTCCTTTTTTGGTCAGTATGGTCATTTTATGAAATAATGCCCCATCATAAAAATAATCAATATTGCATAGATTAAACAACTGAAATCTTAAAAAAACAGTGTCTGCCCACCTTCAGGCCACTTTTTAACCACTGACCATTAACTGTATGGTATACTACATGGATCGTTGACATTAATATGGCTTTTCCCTCCTGGTTTTAGTGCTCTACAAACAACCTCACATCACCTCCTCACTGGTATGAGGAGGTGATGTGAGTGACAATCAATGCAAAACCTCTGTTATGATTAATGATAAAAGCTCTACAGTTCCGCACAGCAGGCTAATTTCAGCTTCCACTATTACATCAGAATAGCTTCTGAATTTCTGCTCCTCGCTAATTGCTGATAGAATGTTTCTCTGTTTAATTACAAACTGGTTTCCGGTGTGCCTGTGTGTCCTGCTTAATGCAGTGACAGTAATATCATTAACAAAAACATTTCCAGATCCACAGACACACAACAAAGAATAACAATGCAGATTTGAGCACGACACTCCAATTACAGAAGCTAATGTGCAATCGTGTTAGCATTGTGAAATATGAGCAGTCGCCACCCTGTGCCGTGAACGCTAACTCTTTTACATTCACTTAGAGGATCTCAAACCCTTGAGCAATGTAAGAAGGAGAAGCCGGAAGAGGGAAACAGAGACAGAGAGAGGATTTATCTCTCCCAGCAGATGTAGAGTGCTCCTTGGGCTCTCAGTCAGGAGCCAGGACAGTTTACAAGCTGCAAAATAGATTGATTGTCCATGGATCCTTGTCCCTGCGTGGCTGCCAACTCTGAGCTAATTAAAGAACACTACTCCAGAGAAACACTGAGCAGAAACCAAGCAGATCCTATTCACTCTCGAGAAAGCATGCTGCTCTGAGTCCCTTCGGAGGAAAGACATAGTAAACCTGCAGGTGTCGCTGTGCTACATTGAGAAATTGCTTGAGATCCACAGGGATGAACGTGGATATATAGCATTTGCATTGTGTGTGTTAAAAGAAGGTAAATATGTTGGTGAATCTGTTCCCAGACTTTGCCTTTGAACATCAGGGATGTAGAGGAAGCAGGATATTTTTACTCTGAATATTTACTGTAGACGAGCCATTAAAAAAAACTGAATGGCTGCAATCACCCGTTCTTGTCGATCACACGCTGATTCTCCCGACCTTTAAAAAGACAACCGCTGAGGTATTCATCAATCAGTTTGTATTCACTTCTCTCTGAAAGCTTTAATTCTGGACAAAAGACAGAGCATCACAGTCGCAGAGCCATGTGGCCGACAACTGATGGAAGCTACCGTTTTCTAACACGTGGGAGTCACTGCAGGCTGGCATGAGTCAGACTCAAAACTGCAATCATTGTAGTACAGGAGTAAAACAAACAGAGAGAGGAGGCAACATACATGTTAGATCCAACTTAATAATAATAATGATTTACTCATTCATCTGTTTGATTGTCTGAGATGTTTCTTATATGCATAAAAAAGTACATTTACTAAAATAAAGAGGTATTCTACTTGGGTTTTCCATTTTTTGCCTCTCATTAGATTGATCATCTGAGGAACCGGATATCTGTACCAAATTTCATGCATCCAATTCATCCAATATATGGTGATATTTCAATTTAGATCAACCAATCAAAACTGTCTCACTTCTAGTGAGCCTACAGAGGGTTGCAGAGTTGGAATTGAAGGGGAAATGGGAGGGCTATCATCACCTGTGAACATACTCAAAACAAAGTTTCCAGCTCATAAGCCACTGGGAAACAGACCTGAAAAGCCCCAGAACCATCACACAAGTCAAAATTTGCCTTCTTTCATTCCAAATTTTTATAACTTATGCAGAAAAGAAGCTCAAACAGTAGCGATCTGTGCTACCTTTTGTTTTTTTTTCAGGTTTGCTATCAAAGTTTCCCACACTATAGTACAGTTCTGCAATGTGCAGACTGTACAAACAACACCTTTCCTTTTTTCCCTCCTGATTAAAAAGTTGAAAGTTAAAAAGCAAAGAAAATAGTATACTACTTGATGGTTTTGATGATGATCTTTTTACTGACTGGAGCCTGTGTGTGCATGATCTGAAGAATCAGTGATGTGTTTCCATGCAGACGTACCGGTGCAGGAGTATTCATCCACCCTGATGAAGCCTGGCAGACAGTCACAGCGATGGCTGCCGGGCAGGTTGACACACACTGTGTTGGACTGGCAGTAATGCATCTGGGTCGCACACTCATCAATATCTGAGAACAAAGAAAGCAGATACAGTGGATTTATAACCGGGTGACGGTTCTCTATAGACACCATGACGACACACAGAGCGATTCCTCAGGCGACTGATGAAGCTGGCGAGTAGTAGTCACTGAACTGTTGCAACACTGTTGCTTTAATCACACTGGAACAGTAATGTCTCTGGGCTTCACCTTGCTGCTTACTGTTATCACGGAGAGTTACCCATCTAAAAATAGCCCCAAAATTGCCTTCTCTCATCAATCACACAGAATAACAAGGCGACTTTTTCAAAGCACAGTTTTCAGCAAGGTGAGAAATGAAACCACGGGAGGTCAGCAAAAACAAGATTTTCAGTGGCTGCTAAGTTGCTCCTTAATGACTTGATGTGTATGAAAACAACAGCATCAAACAAAGGCAAACACCTCATGTTGAGGATATAATTGCGTTTTGTACTTATTGTTTACTGAAATGACATTCTGAAAATTACATTATCATTTGACACGAGAGGCGGATGAAACCTTTAGCATAATCTTATTTTATTTACAGTAATGAAAGCAACTCTAATAATAACAACTATAATTTAATTGAAGCCATAAACAAGAGGAAAGAAATGAGGATACGGCAAAGAGAAGAGATGAGAAAAGGAGATAATTTAGGGGGGGGTGAAACAAAAGAGAGGAGGAGAGCGCTGACGAGATGAGGGCAGGTAACCTGGGAAGGACAGAGGAGAGTAGCATCTTTACATCCATAACGTTACAGCTAATATCATGACACATTACAGCCTCTCTTCATACACAGAATCTCTCGCTTCCTAATGTAGCTTGAAAGACATTGTATGAGCATTAAAACGCGGTGCTCAGGGAGACATTAGCCGAGCTGGATGACTGCTAATGAAATGGGATCGGAAACACACAAGGGAGGTGTTATGCAGAAGGGCCTAAATGTGTGTGCGTGTGTGTGCGCGTGCGTGTGTACAGTCCAGTGTATTTATGTGGATGCGAGCAGCAGAGAACCAGTTTCCTAAGGTAAAAAAAGGACCTTTCCACCACTTAGGAGACTCTCTATGCTACACTTAAAGGTATATTATGCAGCATTTGTCGGTTGGTGTTTGTAAACAAACGGCATTCATGTTGACCTGTCCTCCAAAGACCAATGAGCAAGAGAGAGAGAGAGCAATTAATTTACATGCAGAGGGTGGGGTCTCTGCAGATAAATACCCCGCCACACACTTCTAGTGAGTCATAAGTGATGATTAAGAGGGATTATGTTTGTATCAGTCTATACATTGTTTTTCAGTAAAATCCCGCATAGTGTACCTTTAAGGGAAAGAGAGAGAGAGGAGAGTATTTCCATATCTTCTCCTTGGATAAATACATTCAGGCTTTGAGCTTTTCAGCTCACACTGTCCCCTTACAACAGAATGAATTTGTATGAAGTATGTAATTGACTTACATGCAACACCCAGAGGTTTTTTCTCGGCAAATTTCATCCTTGAAGAATGTACAGTAGGAGTGTTGAGTTGCACAATCAAAGAGAGACGGATCGTGTATTCAGGCTTACAAAGCCTGGCTGGCCTTCAGCCTTCAGTATAAAAAGCATTGATCTGCTACATCAAAAACATGGAACTTATTCACTGCTTTGAGGCTGTGAAACAGTACCTGAATCCAATTTTCATCTTGTCCTCAAGCACTACTCCACCCTAAAAGCTGCTCATTTAAGTACCCTTTATTGGCGAAAGGCGCCAAAGCATTGTTCAACCCCGATAACAGCCGGCCTGTGATGTTGCAGACACACAGCCTCAATAATTCAAAGTTGAGTGCTCGCTGCTTTTGTCAGCTTTCATTTAAAGTGGGAAAAGCATCTACTGTCAAGTCTGTGGCATGATGAGGCTTTCTGATCTCTGCCGGCCCCAAGGTCCTGTATCCCCCCCGTGTGTGTGTGTGTGTCTGTGTTCGCCCTCCGCATCCTCCTCTGGGAGCGAAGAAGCAGGTGAGGTCTGCTGACAGAACTGGAACTGTCATTTCACACAGGGGGGAATTCATTTTTCTGGATTTGCCGGTGTGTCTCTCTCTGTCTCTCCCTCCCTAGACCCCCCTCCAACCCCCACACCCTCCCTCCCTCCCTCCCTCTCCTCCCTCCCTCGCTCCCCCTTCTGAGCTCACTTTCTTCATCCCTCTGCTGCTTTATTCATACTGTGATGTAGGTCAGGGCTGGGGAGGGGAACAGCTAAAAATAAGGCATGATAGGACTCTGTGTGCATGTGTATGTGCACATGTGTGTTTGTGCCAACACATCCCTTTGTGTTGGTTTGGGAGAGAGACAGAGAAAGAGACAGAGTATGCCTGGATGTTGAGTGTTTGGATGCAGAAAGAGAGAAGACTCTTCATATTCTTGTGTGTGTGTGTGTGTGTGTGTGTTTGTGTGCACATTATCTGCATCACCACTTATGTACAGAGGTTAATGGAAACAACTCTCTATCCGACAGCAATACTGTCTCCTGCTGATTGACTGAAAACTTTTTCTTTACTTTAATCAAGCCAGATGGTGTGCGCGCTTGTCTGTAAATGTGGTGAAATGCGGTGCAGGACCTCGGCCACTGCAGCTGATCAGTTTCTTTGAGCAGCTAATTTTTTTGTCTGTTTGATGCTCACCGGCTCAAGCTGCTGCCTCAGACTCAGACAGAGAGATATGAAAACAAATTTGGAGATTAATACCTCTCTGGACTTCAAAAGTATAAAGCAGGTGTTTTGTTTTTTTTTTTTTCTTTTATAAAATAGGAAACTTTTGGGGCTTAGTGAAGACAAAAAGCTCCTGTGTGTGTGTGTGTGTGTGTGTGTGTGTGTGTGTGTGTGCGCATGTTTTTCAAAGTTTTCCTCGGCACACAACAAACTCAGTATTGTTCATCAGTTTTATTTCCAGCTTTTTAGTTTCTCTGTCACTTAGAAGGATGTTTTCAAAAACTTATGAGCAAACCTCTCTGTGAAATTTGGAAGATGGTGTTTGACAACAGAACGATTCATCGGCGGTGATGCTGATCCAAGATATGCATATTCATAACAAACTGCCAATCAGCTAAAAAGAAACTTAAACCCTTTTCTGACATAGAACACATAACAAAGATGACTTCATCTATCTGGTAAAGTAATGGCTATTTGTCATTCAGACATTTAGTCATTAATATCATTCAGACATTGGTGACTTTTACGTTAATGAACCATACGGCTGCATTCAGACGACATGGGACGACATTTACAGGAAGAGACCCTTGTTTTGTCCTCTCACAGTCTGAATAACTGATAATGATTTTAAAACTTGTTTTGTTTATTTAGCCTGAAGTCCCACAATGGATGCTCGTCCCGGCTCTTTCAAAGAATTCACTGACACCACTGCTGTCAATTTCATTATTTAACTTTATTAGGGAGCGAATTCTCCTGCCTGTTTTATAAAGTCTGACATGCACAATCATTGACTGAAAGGATGGTAAGTTGCTACTCTTTAATTCCTATTTGGTCCCATGCTGTATGTAAAGGCTACATATTTATTAGTCATTTTAACAGTTGGCATGAATGAAAATAAAATAAAGAGGGTGTGCTGGTTTGGTTATTACTGCGGTTCCTCTTCTGCTCAAGTTGCACCTCAAGGGGAAAAACAGTCTTCATAGACTGATCTGACAGTCAACCAGCTCCTTAAAATTGTCTTTTTCAGTGTTTCCTGGTTTTACGAAACTGATTTTGTGTATAAGAGATGATGATTGAGATGTTAAATTTATTATAGTGATGTTAGAAGGCGAAACAAGACTATTTCTTGCCTCTCTGTGTACATGTTTTACTTTGTGCTGCTGAAGCCTTTACATTAATGTGACGGCAGTCACTGCAGACTTGTGACCTGTAGAAATGATACCCAACCTAGTAAAATTACCGTTGTGACTTTTACGTAAAAGTGACCAAAAAGGATGCTTATTCAGACATGAGATGGACGTGTTTAATTGCCATCAAATGAATGTAAAGGTGTCTCAAAGGGACTTAAGAAACCTGAATGAACTCAGTGCTTTGTAGCTTCTGTTCCATTCATGCCAATGACGCTTACTTGAAGACTGCGTGTGTGTTGGACAGAGAGTGAAAAATAAATGTTTCATGTATCCTCTCATTGCTACACATCTCAGAAAAAAAAAAAAAAAAAAAATATATATATATATATATATATATACATATATAATTTAGATGCAAATGAACAGAAAATAACATCAAACAATACAATTAACATTTTAACCTTATGTTGAAGAGATGTCAAAGATAACACAGTGTAATATGTAATATATTGAAGTACATATATATCCTTCCAAAATAAAACAAAACTGCTCATTTAGATTGGATCTATGGCCTGACGACTTTCACTGTTTACTTTGCATGACATTAGGTTACACAGCGGTAGGCCTACATGTACATCTAACAGATGAGTATTGGTACATATATATATATATATATATATATATATATATATATATACACACATAGATGTAGCTGTATAAAAAAAAGACTGTTGAGCAGAAGAGGACAAATGTAATGAATGCGGTCAATATTAATACCAATTCAATATTTGTAGACACCTCATTACTAAAAAAAAGCTGCCAAAAATCTTGCTCCTTAACTGACCGGAGTAGCCACAACAACCTGTAACTTCAGCTCCTTCACACACACACACACACACACACACACACATATACGCAGCAATCAGTATCCCCCCTCTTGTTTGACCTCTCGTTCCCTCCTTCTTTGTATTTCTATTTTCCTGTACACAGAAGTTAATCTCACCCGGCAATTACACACCATGATAATTGAGGCTTGCGGAGCACGGCATTGTGTGCGTGCATCAACACGCATACAGACTGTATTGAAAGAGAGATTGGATGTTTCATTTATTTAATGCACTGGGTGTAGACAGCTAATCAGATTCTTTTATTTGACTTCACTGACACACATTAAATAACTGAAACAATCTGAGTGTTTTTTTTTTCCAATAATAGCCATTTTTACACAAATGATTATGTCTATAAGCAAGTTTCAGTCACTGCACAGCAAGTACAATACAATCAAAACATATGAAATTACAACATCTAACAGCACAGCAGCTTTCTGACTCAACTTAATGATGGAGAACTGTTGACTGCAAACAGTACTGTCTGACTGTGTTGGGCAGTTACTGGGTTACAGCACTGTGACATCAGGTCTAGCATACATGCTATATACAGTAAATAAATTGTACTTACTTACAAATAGTGTAAACCAGGATTACAAGTTCCTATTCAGTAATTACAGTACAGTTATTAAACCCAGTAATGATCCATTACTCCCAACAGTTTGGAGGTTCCATTTACTTCCTGATGTCTTACTGAGAGTTGGATCAGAGGGTCAAGCCAAACATTGAAGCCAAATATTGTTTTCTAACATCTCAGACCTTAAGCAGGAACACATTCTCCATCACAGCATATACATAACACCAGTTATTCTGCAATGCACACTAAGAAGAGTTTTCTTTTTACTTTCTTTGCTAGTTTTTAAAGCAGAAGCATTATAGTGTGACCCAACGCACACTATACTACACACAACTGTCACTGACTCCAATTTGGAATGAAAATAAACCATGTTTATTCAGTGTTGTGTTATTGAAACATGGGCATGTTGTTTTCGAAATGAAATTCAGTCACAGTTGAAAGCTTTTACCTGCAATTTGTGGTGAGTTTTAGGCAAAGGTGTTTGCACATAGGCTTATATCTGGCAGCTTGATATCCGCTGCTGTCCTAGCTAAAGAGACAGACGGATGTGATCCTTGATGAGGCCGTAGGAGTGCTGACTCTCACCTGCTGCACTTTCATAAAAATCTAAACATGCATGTTTTGCTTTGTTGAGTTTTGTTCTGTGTCGTCAACTGATCTCAAATTCATCCCAAAATCTCCCGTCTCTCTGTTGCAAAAACTACTCGAATCTTATCAGGGTTTTAATGCTATTCAGTGCATGAATACCTCTTTGATTTAGTCACACTCAGCTTGTTTACATGCATATATAGTTTATATGATCATCAATCTCAAGTTTAGGATTTCAGTCGGTTCTTGCCACCTCACTGCTCTGCTTTAGTGGATATTGGTTTAGAAACTTCACTTTCTTTGGCGACAAGTTTTTGAGGGATTTTTTTTTTTTTTTCTCCTGGGACATTTACTTCTTGGTGCGTGTGTCAGGTGATTGACAGGTAACAAAGCATAATGTAATGAAGTTCTGATATGAAAACTCTCACTGAGCACAGTGAAATGAGAAAAGTTTCTTCTCACTCCTGTGATATACTTTTATCCTTGTGTGGACGATGTTTTTCATACTGTATAAGTGAACGGCAAGAATGTAGGTGGCACTATTAAATCATCACTGAAAATATGTAACCTTCAACAAAATTTGGGCAGTAACAACTGACAAAAAGGCTAAGCCTTCCCTAAATTTACTGCTGGCTGTTGTGTTTCCTACATACTATACTGTATGTATACTGGTAAAGTTCAAATAATGAAAACGTCTGTGTCAGCAATCTGTCTACCCTTGTCTCAATTGACCTCCTATCCTGAAATGAAAAGCGGAAAATGAAAAATAAGCCTTTTATCAATTATCAGTGTTTGTAACATTTTTAAAAACGGAAATAGAACCATTTTCCATCTAATTTTGTCCTCAAAATACATTTTTTTTATTATTTCCTTATTATGGATTTTCATATAGTGAGTCAAACATGAAAAATCCAGTTTCCATAACTACAAAATGCAAAATTGGAGTGATATTAAATTAGGATATCTTTGTTATCAAAAGGTTAGCCTTTGCCTAATATCCTTGCAATGAAATTTTGCCCTTCATTGCCTTCACTGCTATGTATGAGCATTTCTTTTCCACTGTCAAGATGACTAAAGGCGACCGCAGACCGCAATAGAAATGCCAGCGACTGATGGCACTCGGTGGCTTTGGAGTTTCACTCTGGAAGCGCCTGACAGGCGAGATCCAAGCACTCTTCTCTTCTCTGCTCTGTTTGCCTGTAGACTAGCTATTGTATTGTCAACATGGCTGTAAATTTCTTAGCCTATTTATAATTTTGTCCAATAGTGATGAAAAAACTAGGATACATTATAGCCAATATACTTATTCAACGGTCAGGGATTGATATTTTTAATGGTTGGACCTTTCTGTTTTGGCAGATATGTCTGATGAGATTTAATTAAATATGATTAGAGGGTGATTAGGCTGTTGTAGGCAACTATAGGCTGTTGATAGGATCTGTGGCCATGTGAGGACATGTATCATATTCAGTTAACATTTCCAAAACCATAGCCTATGTTCTGTTAATATATTGGCTAGCCTACAAGGTTTTTATTTCTTGCAACCGGGAAATTTTTCCACCTGAGAGGATAATTAAGCTTTTATCAGTAGGCATATTTTCAACCAAATAATCATAACTGACAGTGCACTGCCAGACCTATTCAATGCTTATATTAGTGTAACAGTGGAAGAAAACTCTCCAATGGAATTTCAAGCCAACAACACGCTGCCATCAACTTTTATCATAGATGTGTAGAGTCCTCAATATGTGCTGTTGTAGGCCTAAGTGCCATACACCTTTAATTATTCATTTGGCCACAGGATCAGGCTACTTTTGACAGATTAGTGGATGTGATGTGTTAAGGATGTTGCAGTCCATTTATGTTGAAGTTGGAAAAGTTGGAAAAGTTTAGAGTTTGAGAAATTACATGGGCACAGATAGGCTATTAAGTTTGGTAAAAAGCCCTTTTCCATAAATTCTACTTTGTGTCAGAAAATGATTTTATATCTTTTTTTTTTTCAAATTGAGTGACAAGACCAGTTTTTAAAAAAAGCCCTGTTTTCATTTTCCGATTTTAGTTTCATAATAGGAAATCGACTGAGACAAAGGCCATTGAAAAGACAGCAACATGTTATGTAGCCTCAAAGTTAGCCCCCCCGATGCTGACTTTTAGCCTCCCCGAGCATGATGTCCTAGCCGCTTACGGACAAGAAAATGGCATCCTCTGAAGGAGGAAATTAATCTCAGCCAGCAATTTCACACCATGATAATTAAGTCTTACACACAGTGTTGCTTTCAACAACTTCGACTTCTGAAGGAGGAAAGTGAGCTCGGATATCTCCCACTATGCTCCATTCTTCCCGTGGCAGTGGGAAATTTTGGACCACTGGCACAAACTTGAAAAGAACTGCAGTATTGTCCTTTGATATGGACTGAGCCATGGAGTGGGCCAAATGATTTTCATGAGGGGGGTTTCGTCTCCATGGTGAGGGCGTGCAGAGGCCTCAGATGACTGAACTCAATGACAAAACCCTCTTATCTTTCCATGCTGCAAACAAATAAGTCACAAAAAGCAAAACAACAATCAACATGCAGCGTGAGACTACACCTCTCTCTGATGCTACATGTCCCCTCCTGGAGTCAGAGGAGAAAAAGAACCGCTGATGCATTTAATTAGAGGGCTTTTAGAGAGCAGCGGCTCTTATCGCCATCCATGTCCTTCTAGAAGACACATACAGAGTAGGAGGTACTCTGGGTGAATAGATTAGAGCGTGCTAAGGAACGCTCGTAGGTAGGAGAACTGAATGATGGTGTGGTTCCGTATCAGGGAAAGGAAACAGTGTGAGCGGGGTGTTTTAATCTGCCTGTCAGTCTGCAACTCCAACGAGGAGCTGCCATTCACCGCGCTGCACACTGACAGACTTTCAGACAGACACTCTGAAGAAAAAAAACTGTGACAGAGTCCTTCTGTCAGACAGAGCGGAACAGTTTACCTAGATGACAGGTGCTCTGAGTGTGTGTACAGGATGTTCATACAGGTATATTTACTGTAAAGCTAAGAAGAGAACTCCTGGGTGCCCACTAACTGAAATAAATCCATATATCAGCCAGAGGGAGGCAGCGCAGTGTGAGCTTTTCCCCACATTTTAATGGATTACTGCACAGCTGAGGTCTTATTGTTGCAAGGGAAATCCTAAAAGCAAACTGAAATTGCTTTGTCGAAGCCGAGAGATATATATCACAGAAGACAGACACAATCCACTACAGGAGTCATGGTGTTTCTAAATGAAATATTATCTGCATGGAGAAAGAGTAAACACCGCAATCTGACACAACTCATCCAGACAGCATTATAAAGCAACATATAACACAAAATTTGAAACACAGATCACCTGATGTGGACACAATTGGACTGAAGGGCATTACACATTCAACTAAAAGTCTTGCACTAGGTTAAAAAGCTAAGTTGTCCATGCATACCTTTTGTAGATCAACTACTTCTGAGGTGGTGTGATCAGTGCTACAACAGACTTTGTCGAAACCTGCCCTGTAAAAACTGCACAGTTTGAACCCAGCTTCTCAGAGTCCAAATTATGTTGACTTACAGCAGCGACAGCATGCTGACTTGAGTGTTTGGAGTGAAGGGGGATAACTAGAACACTTTTTGATTGTTTGAATCAGACTGATTGACCCTTGTAAGCTTGTAAAACCTTGCACTCACCCACTCACTGAACTCAGCAGCAAATCACACATGTACCTTCCTTTGTGTCACTTTTTCCAGTCATCTGTAAATAATACAAGGTGGTATACTTGTTGAAATTAAAAATGTTGTTTTCTTTTTTATATTTTGTACAGTTTGACTTATCATAAATTGTTGATGTTTAATCACACTTAACACTGACACGGCAGCCAAGATCAAAAATCTATCAAACTACTATTTGTGCTTTATCCTTCAACCCAACAACCACATTGGTATCTTTGGTACAAGAGACCATTAAACATGTTATAGAGAATAAAATATAAAGTTTGAAGGTAGCCACATTTTCTCATGTGTGTTTGATACCATCTGTGACAGGAAGGGAGAGTCTATCAGCTCATATCGGTTCAACTCTCACTTAGAACTTGATCCAGACTTTAGTCAATCTTTCCTGTCTCCCCACACAACCTCTGTCACTACCAACACAGGGGTGATTGGTGTAGTTTAGCAGTGAACACAGACAGTGCAGAAGGTAAGAATGTGAGGACAGACTTTTTCATTCTTCTAATTACCCAATTAACTGCCAGAATATCCAGTAGAATACAAAAATAATCAATAGTTGCAGCTTTATTTGAACCTACAAGCACACTTATCCTGGAGCTTGTTAGCAAACATGCAAATACACATATGCAGGCTTTTACAAACATATAAACTAATCACAGACACAGGCTGGGATGCACATATGGGGGTCCCCCAGAAGGCACATTCATGTGAAGTTGTTCAAGGGACAGGCTGATAATCAGGAAGCGGTGCAGATGCTGTTGTGTATGGAGATGGGCTAAGAAGCTGAAAGTTAAACACAGATGCTGACATAGGAAAACGGATACAAAGGCTGCCAGCAGTTGGTCTGGTGCTCATTTTTTATCGGTACTTTCTACTTTGTTTTTCAGGACACGAGTACAGTTTGAGTCCTATAAACCAATGATTATAATCAGAAAAACACACTGTATGTGATTAGCAAGGAGAAATCAGTGTCCCTCTGCTCTTGGACCGCAGATGAGGCTACTTTTTCTTTAAACCTGCAGAGGCTTGATATTTCCACCCAAACTTGATTGATTGTTCATTCAGACCTGACAGCATGAAAATATTTTAGGCTTGAAGCCAAAACTCCCTTGTACACACACACACACACACACACACACACACCACCAAGTCTTCCAGCCTATGTGATGAAATTGGTTGTTTGTCAGTAGCAAAGTTTCTGTTCAAATCTAGCAAATTCTAACCAAATTCCCAGAAAGTTGATGTGCGTTTGTATCTACTTTTAGAGGCACTCATTCTCCAGTCTGGTGCGGTTAAACCATTTCAGAATAAGAGGCTGCGACAAGATGACATAGTCAGTCAAACCTCAAAGGATGAAAAAACATGCAGCAAACGCAGAGTAATACTGCACTTATGTTTTCTTTATGTATCATTTGAGGAACAATACAGTCTCGTTATTGGTCATCACAGATCTGATGTTTTCTGCATGTACACTTTGTTTCCATTGCATTTTGCTGCATTTTCTATTTATTGATACACCAACTTTTCCACCTCAGTCAAACATAACACATATTTGTCATATTAGAACTTGTTTTCAAATTTCTGGCTTTTCCAAATTTAAAATGTGCATAACAACAGGTATATGGAAACCCTAATTTAGTGCCTACCAAAGCTACCAAAAACAATTCCCTGACTCCTCCACTGACTTACTGGTGCCGCTGGTGTCACTTGACTGGTCACTGCAGATCTCTGTAGCTTCTAGTGTATCGGTGTCCTTGTTTAATACAAATGTATCAATTCCTCAAAAGGTGTGTTTGTTAATGGACACTTTGCTGCTGCATTGGTTCAAAAGGTATTGTGCACTAGATTAAATACATTCTCAAGAGCTAATCATGTCAACACCATCAGTTCACAAGGTGATGTAAATGATGCGCTGCATGAAACCAGTGAGAGGTCAAAACCTCTCAAGGACAGCCAGAAATTTAAATATAGAAGTGGACACATGTTTAACCCACAGTTAAAACTCACTGCTTTGACACTATGTCCAATCCTCTGTTTATCTTCACTGGACAATGTCACTATTCTTCTGATTTGGTAAATTCACAATAGGATTTCCCCGTGGGTGCTCACAATATCCTGAGCTCCCTAAGATGCGCACTATCAGTGATTATGGTCAAAGATTGCGTTCAGTACAACAGCGCTGTGAGACATGGTCTGCTTCAGCATCAGATCATCCATCATGATGAAGTAGTGAAACTGACTGTTTCTGAATATTAAGACATAAACAGGAGTAATGAAGCCCTCACTAGCCAATGTCACACAGACACAATCTTTAATTTTCTCCCTGCTGATTAAACCCTAAAACAATCAGAACCATAAACAAGAGTTGAAGAGTTTGATGACAAAAAGCAAATTCACAAATGTGCTCTAAAATTTCACCAACTGTTGATGTGGTGAAAACATCGTTGCATTATCCACAAATGACCCTCTTAAAGGCAGACAACAAATTTTGACCTATTGATGTCAGTCTGTTGCATGCATGTTTGTTTATGTATTTTGCATATTTTGTTTACATCAGTCACCCCGTGTTTCCATCACAACTTCTGTGATTTTTTGTTTTTTTTCTCCCCCGGCCCCGGTCAGCATGCATTACTATTCTATCAGCTGAATCGGTCCCACACACACACACACACCCTTGATTGTCCCTGTGCCCAAGACTCTTAGTAGGGCAGCAGCAGCAGATGGTTGGACCTAGCTCTCATTGTGTCAGGTTACTGCAACACATGCATGGACACGGACACACACACACACACACACACACATATACATACATGCATACAGTATATACACACACACCTGATTTTGTCGTCTACATATTATTAAGCAGGTCCAGATAAGAACTTGTATTTTTCAGATTATTGGCCAGATTCATCCATTAATGAACAGTTGCTAGGTAACCGTGATGCCTCGCAGCTAACGACCTAATTGACATCCCATCAGTCACTGCTCACCTTGTAGCTGATGGGGAAAAAGAAAGGAAAAGAAAGCTAGACAATTAGGTGCAGAGCTGCTATGCTGAGAATTTCATGTTTTTGGTTACTATGGCAAATTAACAAAAAAGTTCCATCTTTTTGACTGCGCATCATAGAAAATAACAGAAGAAGATGAAGAGAGACAGACAGACAAACAAGAACAGGGGTAGAAACAGACACACAAATAGAAGAGGAGAATAGAGGGAAAACAAAGATAGAAACAGAGGGAAAGAACAAAAAAACAGACAGAAAAGGATGGAGAAACAGAAGAAAACATGGAGCGAAAGTGAAAGAGACAGAATATCCTGACAGAAACAGAGATGAGGATACAGACAGAACTTGTGAGACATCAAAGAAACAACAATTCAGTTGTTGTGACTTCACCAATGACAGGCAGTAATCATTTGACAGGAGAACTTGATATTGGGGTATAAATATTTGACAACACAGTGCTGGTGCGCTTAATTAGCTTCATTGTTATTCCCATACAGAGGCAGCTGCTACCTGGAGCAGATACTGACAAAATGCTTGTGTCAGTATACAATGTGTAAATGTGGATATCACATTAGGTTTTTATTTTGATATTACTTTTTATTTTGAGATTTAATTCGGAGGTCATGGTGGATGGCTGATGTTACTCATGACTCAGTGTGAGTTTATATGGGAGGTTCAAGCAAGACAGAAAAGAACAATTGAAATGAGAAGCTAACTTTACGGATTATTAGTTTGGGATCCTGAGAGTAACTAACTGTAAGCTGATAGTGGAGATGGATATGTTATGATACATTACATAGATTTGAGAGAAGCCACTACATGAGTGAGTCTCATGGTGAATGGTAAATGGACTGTACTTGTATAGCGCCTTTCTAGTCTTCCGACCAATCAAAGTGCTTTTACACTACAAATTGGGTGTAGTGGGTACAGGGACTACCATGCAAGGTCCCAACCTGCCCATCAGAGGAAACTAACCATTCATACACTGATGGCACAGCCATCAGGAGCAATTCAGGGTTAAGTATCTTACCCAAGGACACATCAGCATGTAGACTGGAGGAGCTGGGAATCGAACCGCCAATCTTCTGATTAGTGGATGACCCGCTCTATCTCCTGAGCCACAGCCGCCCCAGATAACGGATAAAGACTACCATCATATCATGATTAATGATATGATTAGGTAACGTTAAGATAAAACACACTTTATACTGTACTTCTGTGTACTTCTATGCGTAATAATAACAATTCAGTTTTTAAGATGTAATTTTGCATTCTTATGTGAGCTTTAGACATTAATTAGAAAATTATTGTCTGATATAAAATTAACATCTAATATTAAGTGTAATTTTACAGATGTTATACATTCTTATAGATGCTATCTTCTCACGTCAACAATCCAAGAGCGTTTTGGTTTTGGGTGAAACTAAAAATACATTTTAAATGAGTCTTCAGGCTCTTTTTTTTTGCCTCCTTAGGATTTTTCACAGACTCCTACATTTTTAATTGAGTTTGTAAATGTTTTTACATGCCCCGTTGCTGCTGTGCCCCAATTTCCTGAAAGGTAGATATGTGTCAGCATGGGGGCCCAGCGGGAGAAACAGCAAAGTGACAATAGAGTAACTGAGGGGAAGGATGGAGCAAGTAGCGTTCTCACACATACACACACACACACACACACTAAGTTATTTGTCCGTGTGCCCGGGAATGTTGGAAGGGCAGCGGCAGCAGATGGTCCGCAATGGCTCTCATTGTCTCAGGATGCAGCAACAGGGAGCGAGGCGTGCCCCGGCCTCGAGACGCCATCACCATGTCCTGCGTCAGTGTCACAGTCAAACTCTTCCCCATAATTAAGGCCAGCCCCTCTGGTTCCACCTGACAGCAGAGAGCAGCTGGAGGACAGCGGAGGAGGAGGAGGAGGAGGAGGAGGAGGAGAGGTCGAATCCTCCAGACGGATGGCAGCGGAGCGACTCTCATGTTTCGACACGTGCGTACAAACACACACATACATGTCTTCAGGTTGCATGAACACACTTTTCTGTTGCTATACCTGTGAGGAGCTTAAGGGGCTATGTTCAGTGCCTAACCCTTGAAGGAAAAATGACTTCCTGTTGACTTCATCACCATGAGGTTGCCTGGCCTTTCCTTAAAATGTTTAACCTCAACTTTGTTCTGATGGTTGCTTATTCTCTTCTCTTCTTTCATCAAAAGAGTCTTAAAAGAGTTCAAGAATGTAAAGATGTAAAAGAAAAGAAAAACAAAGGAGTGAAAGATCTTTGCAGCAGAATATCTTTGCTGTGTGTCTTGCAAAATACATTAAATTATGTTTATGAGGCTGAAAGACATATATAATTGTGTGCATACGAACTTAGCCAGTACCCTGATGGTGAAAATGCACGTGTCCCAGCGTGCCATTATTACATAACTGTCTCTTCAGCTAATGTTTATGTCTTGTTATGCATTAATTCTTTTTTTGAATTGTCTTTTAATCTCATTGTGCAGTTTATTGGTCTTACTAATGTGCTTACTCTTAACTTGTCTCTTACACTCTGTTTTATTGGCTGTTTAACAGTAGCCAGTAAGCACAAGCAGATACTAAACTTGACTAATTTTGGTTGAAAAGTTCAAGTTTTTATATATTTTCCATAGTTAGGTCCTACATTTTTAACTGGAGTTATAAATGAGTTATAAACAGTATGTAACCTAGATGTTCCGACATCTTTTGACATGCTATTCATCAAACCAATACTTAAGTGGGTGGCACATTTACAATCAAATTGATTAAGGATCACTGTCCCTGTAAAAATGGAATATGAAAGTAAATAATACTATACTATTATCATAAATTATTTCTAGAATTTACTTATAATTTCTGGCCAAAACCATGTTAACTGCTTCAATGTAACTGTTACTTCCAGACAAGGACACAGTAATGGATCTAATATAGTGAAGACAAAACAACCACAATGATCTTTTCTATCATCCTAACTTAAACCTATATCTAATCCTAATCCTAATATCTAAAAACTGGCCTTTCTTTATTATATTATCTATATATTCTTTATTATAAAATCAAATGCATCTCACAAACAAACATAAGCAAAATCTTGGCCTGTTCTGCACACAAATTCTTCCTAAAAATCATATTTCTATAACAAATGCTGGATTGGAATCTAATTCAAATATCTAAACTGCAACACCGGTGACTCGCGTCAAGGTACGAGCCCGGATAAAAAGCGACAAGCGGAACAGGCGATGTGGACAGTCTGACAAATACGAGCAAGCTCCTGTCCTCGTGACAACTGCATCAAACACATATTGACTCCTGTTTCTCTACATCGCAGGTCTTCTTTTTAGACAAGACGTTGACAACTAACTTTGGTAATACACCAACCATGCAGGAGGCACCGCATCTGTTTCTGGCAACATCCACGGTTGTCATCTGCTCTGCCAGCTGCAAGACAGCCCACTTCCAAACTACAGAGTGAAAGATGCATCATAATCAGTCCCGGGAAGTCAGTTCATCTGAACCCACTGGTGACCCGTGTATATGAACGACATGTTTAACAGATGCACACGGACGCATCAAAGCGCTCAGTGTGTGATAACCGCTCGTTATTTTATCAAGAATAAATTGATTTCACAACGTTTATTTATTTGATTTTACTTTCTATAGATTTTACTGTAGTTTCTCCAGTTTCAATTGATAGATTTACATTTTCAGAGGAGAGACAAAAGTCCAGCCTCTTGGACTGATGGAAAACACAATGCGTTATAATAAACTGAAACATATTAAGATGAAAATTAATATGAGAGTCCAAGTACCCTTTATAAAATTGTGTATATCAATAGAAACACATTTTCTCTAGTTGTACCTCAAGAAGTTTTTTTTGTTAAGTGTCTTTGTTGCACCAATTTTTCAAAATAAAAAGGATGTACAGGCTTCACAGAGCAAACCTGTCTCCTAAAAAAATCATATTTATATACTACTAAATGGTTTTGATAAATAAGTTTTGGAGGAAACATAATCGCTGCCTCATTATGTTTACATGTCAAAGACGGTTGAGATGGGTTTACAAAGTGCAGACTGGGTTCCCACATGTGTTCAGGTTTAGGTAATGTTTAGGTAAAGATCATTATTTGGTTAAATATAAATAATTCCTGTTGACTTTTTCAATATTTAACCAAGTTTAGTTTCCTAAACCTGCAAATTAGTAGCACACAGTGAAGTTTTAAGAGACAAGGGTTACACAGATGACAGACAGACAATATATACATCCCATAAATACAGGGGAGATGTAGGGAAATGTATAAATACAAGCTGAAATCCTGAATAAATATTCAGTGCTCCTTACCTACAAATTCAACATCACTCAGCTAGTGCTTAACTTGTAGAACTATGTTACAATATATAGGTTTTATATCAAAGGCACGATATTGAGCATCATTCAGAATCGCCACACAAAGTACAAATTATTGTACTCACTGAGAAAACAGTTGCTAATGGGAATATTTGTTACAAAGATTCCTACTTTCTAAAACTTTCACCTGCTGGCTGAACTTTGTACAGCCCTGCTCTCTTTTGTGGCATCTGTCTGTTCTCACAAGAAAAGCAGCATCTGTAATTTGTTAAGATGTGCAAAAACAACCTTTTTTCTAACCAAACCTTAATGATGGCTGTGCCAGCAGAAGCGTCTGGTCTCTATATATTTTCTGGTGGATGCATGATTACTTCTGAAAAAAATGTTGATATCCACTTAAACATTTGTCTTGTTCTGCACTGCCTCATTCACTGACTTTATTTCAAGTGTCTCTTCACACAGTGGAATCACATTTCTTTTCTCTTCTTTTTTTTAACCATAACATACTTTAACATTGTATTTTGCTTTAGTTTCCCCTAATGATCCATCAAGGAATGGAAGTCTTGTGTTTGTTTCCCTGAAGGAATCTAAAAAGTTACCGTTTCTCATCCTGCGGCTGATCCACCTGTCATTTCACACACAGTAACTCTGAAAAAATCAAGCTGTGAAATTTTTGTAAGAATTTTCATTATCTGTCATGTAGCTGTTTCTCCACTCTTTCAGATGTAGGAAGTTTAAATGAAATTTCACATTCTCTTTTAAAAACATTGCTTCACAATATAATTTGAGTTCTGAAGCTTGATTTTTAGAAATATTTTCTATTTTCTATCTCTTTATTATTATGCAAATTCTTTCAGATTTCCTTATTAGTTATTTTACTCAGTAATACCTTGTTATGTTGTCACTGACTAACCTCAGTCATCCTCAAATTCTTTTATTTCTGGAAGAATCTTCACAATATTCTCTTGAATGAATGCAAATGTGGATTGATGGACAAACTATTATCTTTTTTTTACAACATCCATGCTTTCCCATCAAAATGACGTCTTCCCCATTAACCTAATTCAGACAACTGAATAAATGCAACTAAAATGTTCAGTGTGATGGACGAGTAGTTGACACTTTTTAGTATACGGTCAGCAGTGATGTCAATTAGACTTTACAGGCAGCTAATGAGCTAAAGCATGCTAAAGTGATGAAAGAATAATTGGTACACAACAGCTAGAAATTAACTGTGTATCTACCTTCATTGTAACAGTAACAACCCCTCCAACCTTCTGTATTAAATTTCTCTTTAATTTCTCTCTCTAAATCCCGTATATCGCCTCTGTTTAACCTGAGGTTGACTTGCAGTCTGCCTCGGCTCGTCTACCTGTGTCCTTTTACCCGCCACGGCTCTATCTACCTGTGCTGAGCGCGCAACCTCCTCCCCTTCCCCGCCTGCACCGATGCTATCAGCTACTGATTCACTGTAGCCGCCTCAACTCTTATGATTGATACAGAATCCTAATGCCCCCAGCAGCTGACATTCAACTCAGTCTGAAGGACAGCTAGGGAAATGAGGAGCATATAATGGAATACGCCGCCAGCACAAACAGGAGGAAGAGCCACTTGTAATGTGATCTGCTCCAGTGCTTAAATATCAAGTGCAATTAAATGCCAGTGACAGTGGGAAGGAGACAAGCTGCATGTGTGTCTGGAAACAAATTTGCTCTCAATTGGCAGTGACATCTTTTATATAGTAAGCTATCATTTACTGCGTGTGAGCGAAACAGTAAATCTGCTGTTTCCAACCCCAGCAGGGAGAAAATAGTCTCACGTGGAATGAGGGCGAACTAAAAAGCTGATGACATTTTGCGGACACAAATAATAACGTGCCGATTGTTCCTTCACCGTGAGAGGTGACATTAACACAAATCGGACATCTTTGAAATCGTCCAACCTTGAGTTGTCTTTAGCTAGGGCTGATTTCAAGGTTTCAGTATAAATATCCATAGTAGATTCCTGTCATGTTAAATTTTCAGGCCTGATAATAAATGACTTATTGGCCACATAGTTGATCATTTCTAGTTCATAAATGAATAAGATCTCCCGACCCCCGTCCCCTCGTGACCTCACTGCACTTCATATCACACAACACTTTAAAACCATTCATTTTAATAGCATTAAAGAAGATAATGTTGCTCAGTTGGAATGACTGAACACTGGCTCAATAGATTAACTGTGCTCTACTTTAGGAAAAACTCATAGAAACTTTACAGGACAACTTCAAACAGTGTCAAGACAAGTCGTCCTCATTTCTTCAGTATTTTGGGTGCTGATGCCTGAACAGTCCTGATCTGTAGCCTTGATCTTTAATATACTACTGTATCACACTGAAAATGGGTAAACTTTGTGGCACCTCAATATATTTATTTTTTAAAAGGAAGATCAATTTAAAGATGTTCTGGTTACAGGAAGCACTGACTGAATTTCGATCGATTTAAGGTAGATATAGGGATGGAATCAGGGTTCATGAGATTAAGACACAGTGCTTATGTTACAAAATTTGTATGTTGTTATATTCAGATTTTGTTTCTCTGAATGTCTGGCTGTACACTCTCCTCTTTTAGCTGGTAACAGTCCTTTCCTGTCCTCTGTCCTCAGACCAGTGAACTCTTGTTGCCCCCAGTGGGAGGAGTCGTCTCTGGGTAGAGCAGCGGGACACGTCGAGGGCGCACTCAGCCGAGCACCGGGTCAGCCATTTTGCTCATCCTTTTTTCATGTTCCACAAGTTGTACACTGTAGGACTTTACCTGGGAGCGAGAGAGCGGTAGCAGTGTACGGCATGACATACTGCATGTGTGTGTGTATGTGTATGTGTGTGTGTGTGTGTGTGCGTGACTTCTCTACAAGGACAAAGAGCTCAGGGGGCAGACAGAGATTAATGATAGGAGGTGACAACTCTCTTTCAGTATTAAGGGAAGGAAGTCCTGTCATTGTATGGAGAATGGGGGGAGGGAGAAAGAGGAACAGGAAGAGAGAGACCCTGCAGAAGCTTAACTGACTCTTTCCAGTGGTTTCAACACCCCAAAATACGGCGCTCAATTGAAATATCCACCTTCTGTAATTACCAACTCATTAGCTATTAGATTCATTTCCATCTACTGAAAATATAAATTCATTTTACTGACTGTCTTTCAGCTCTAAAGGGCTGTATTCACTTTGTGTTTTCGTGATCAAACTCTTGATGCCACATCCTGGTTAGTTGTTGTTTCACCAACTTCTATTACATCTGTTGCGTTCTCTCATTGTCTTCTTTCAAAAGGTTAAATATCCCGCGGTTGTCTAACCATATTCTAATATTCTAAGAAAAATGAATATGTGCTTCAGCATTTCTGAGGTACTAAACTGACAAATACTTCCACCACTTGCGTTAGCATTTTGCTAATTGCTAGTGCTGTGACTTCATTATTCTAACTTAACTTGTGTGTTCTGTATTTGCAGAATGTGTCTTTGTTGTGTGTTGTCAATTTAGTGATCCTAATCTGCATTTGTTGTATCAATTTGCAGTCTTTTGTGTTGTCAAAGTGGTGCATTGAGCTCTCTCAGCCACTGTACTTTCTCCCTTATCCATGATAACTCTCTCTTATAATGTCATCTTTCCTTTTTTTAGGGGTAATATCAGCTGTCTTAAAAAATGATGTGTTGTTGCGCCCTCCCTGTCCGTTCACATATCTCACCTCAGTCTGTCATGCTAGTGATGTTTTACCTGCAACAGTCTGACAACAAAAGAGCGAACTGTACAACATACTGTTGAGCATGACTATGCTGTAGAGTTGGATTCTCTTGTTGTTGTTATTATCTTTACAAATATTAATTTTGAATCAGGTTTTCTTACTTCAGGAACAGAATTAGGAAGTTCGTCACGTCAGCTCTCTAGAGTGTGATCTAATTTGTTCAGCCACAATTCCGAAGGAGGGGAACAACTCTTAAAACATGCTGTTCATCAACACGCAGCACAGCTGGGGAGAAAGGAATCACATCACTTCCTTGTTAAAAATTAATATAAATCATCCCTTTGGGGCAAATAACCTGCAGGTAAAACACAAGCTGTTAAATTAAAAACTTCTACAGTACATGACGAGGGTATCTCTTCCCCCAAGTTGTGCTTGATCAGAGGAAGAGTAGGACAGTGTTTTGACATCCATCAACTCAAACCTGCCAAAAACTCCTAATCACAGCCAGTGTTTCTTGTCAGAATAAAGATTTTCAGTTTAAATGACTAAAGTCTTCTATATCCCCTCAAGCTAGTCGTTTCTTCTAAGTCTAACATAGTATGTACAGTACTCCTATGAAACTATCCACCTACAGTTTACAGGAGCATTTCTTTTTTAAATGATGCTTTCAAAATGGAATTTCAGTCCAAATACAGGATTGATGTGCCAAAATATTTGATAATACAGATATTTTTTCAGAAATTGGGTACAGACACAGAGATGATCGAAGATGGATTCCAGTTGAACTGTGGTACAATCCACATGCAGTCAATCTTGCATTGCTGGCAACAACAGGAGATATGATTATATATATATATGATATTGATGCTACACAATATTTTTTTCCTAAGGGGATATGGGGGGCTCATGTTTTATTCATTTGCAACCCATATGGGTGGTTGTGCTCCCTTCAGTTGTAATCACGTGGCTCCCCCCTGGCCACACATTTTACTCAGTTTTTCCCGCGTGGATCAATCTTGTTTCCGGGCAACAGAGGTAAATAGCTGCATTTACTGACAAAAGGATGTAGTGGACCGCGAATGGGAACAATAGTAAAGAACTCTTGAAGCAGGCCAGAGGGGTCAGATGGTAGGGGCTTTGTTGCAAGTGGGGCTAAATCTGTAAAGTTTGATCTCAGGTTGGTATTAAAAAAAACAGTTCGTGAAAACAACAAATTCAGTCGGATTCGCCATCTGAAGAGCCTGAATCAGCTCACGAGATTTCATTCTGCAGCTGCTAAGTATTTTCATTATTGATTAATATCTCAATTATCTTTCTGATTAATCAAATTAGTGCAGTGCCTGCTCAAAATGTGTGCCTGTTTAGTACGGGGCCAATTGCTTGGCCTCCAGTGTTGCTGCTTCGATGCACAGAAAAATGAATACTGTTGATGTGAGGTGTGAATGAGTATATACACCAACAACATAAAAGAAATCAACGTTCTATTATACACAGATGTTAAGTACTGTCATAGTGAAGAAATATTCTTTTCTCATTTCAAGTATAATGACAGACGCATTTAAAAATAAAATACATAGCAGAGAACTTCCTAAAGCATCCTAAAATAAAGTGGATCGTTCATTTATTTTCTGTTTGGATCATTTGAACGCTCAAAATATTTGTGCTTATATGAGATATATTGGTTTTTTGAACTGCCTGTGGGAAGTAGTTTAAAATTCTGTCCATTCTTGATTAAAAGCTGTGTCTTCGCAGTCTACTTTTCTCTTTTTAGAGCACGCCACGTGAAAAAACTTTTCTTGAGCTAAGCTGATACTAAAAGGTGACGTGAAAACACTGCAGACCACTGATTGGTCAGCCATTTATTGACAGGCTTTCTGTTTCAGAGAAAGCTTTCCATTGCTCCCTCTCCTTACTCCACCTCTCTCTCTCTCTCTCTCTCAGCTCAGCAGCCACACATTTCTCTGTTCTCTTTTTCTCTGTTTAGCGTCGTGAGGTTTGGCTAATCCAGTGTTGCTAACTTCGGGGCTAACCCCCTTCACTGATGAGACTTTTCTTGGTCTTGAGATGCTGCAGGATTTATTTTAGCACTGACACACTGTAGCCTCTATTGTACATTTAATGCCAGATTGACAACTTCCTGCTAACCTTTTTCTCTGCTCCGATTGCATTCGCTGTCACTTTTCTGCCACTCGCTCTCTCGCTTAACCATTTAACTACTCACTTGCTACGCACACACATTACGCACTGCTCTATTCCTTAGAAGGAGCTACGCTACCAAGAGTTTCCAAGGCAACAACACAGAGGTTGACTCACGTTTCGGACCAGCGCTGCACAGAGGCTTGGCGGGGGTTCTCGTTGACCTGGCGGCCCACCAGGCCTGTACAATCATAGGGGAAACACTGCAGCCGCCGTGCTTGAAACACACAGCGTTCACACATGAAGAAAAAAAACAACACCAATTTGTCCTGTTGTTCTTTGTGTTTACTGCTGCATGAGTTGGATGCATGAGGAGAAACGCAGAGGAGGAAAATGAAACAGAAACCAAGAGCATCTGTCTCCATATTAAATCACCAGTGTTTGATGGTTATTTAGTTGTGCTTTAGAGTGTAACTGCTGTGAAATAATATGGAAATAATGTTTTATTTCTGTCATTCACAGGTTTTCTGTCTCTCTGCCTTCTTGCTCACCAAATTCGAGACCACACGTCCTTGGGTACCCAGCAACACACCCGCCAAGTGAGAATTAGATCAGATGAACAGTTTTCAAGATACGCGAAGGACATATACATACAGAGACAGAGACAGAAAGTCCTTGCTTTATAGTTAGATATTTAGATAGTTAGATAATTAGTTGGGCTATAAAATGTCAGAAAGTAGTGAAAAATCAGTCAACAGACTAAAACCCAAAGATACTATTTTTAAAATGAGAAGCAGCAAATCAGTGAATGTTTGATATTTGTGCTGGATGATAGACTCAAATGATGATTTTTTTTTTTCCCCAGAGAAATGTGTTCATTCAAGAATAGTCATTAAGATTTATCAGCTGAGGGCCATATACTGTATATCAGCAATAAATATTATGGCAAACCAGTGTGTAAAGCTGACATTTTTACCTGAGGTTGGTGCAACAGAAAAGGTCACAAGTGTCCAAAAAAAGAGTTTATCCTCCTTTAGGATACATCCATATTACCATATTATGAATATCACAGCAAATTTCTTAGAAATCTGGCCGTTATTTTTAAAATATCTTGTCATTTATGAAAATGTTGCTTTTGATCTGACTGCATATACACACAAAATGACATGGTAATCAGAGCAGTTGTCATAGATACAGTATATCTTAGACCAAAGTGTTTAACAGACTGATCAACCACCTGACATTTCCATCCTTTAGCCTCTCACCTAGCAGGACAAAATGACTTTCATACAGGTACTGTACATTTGCATCAGTACTCCTGGCTTTGCCCTTGCTCTCGCCTTTGTCCACTAAATAATTCCTTGCTGGCTTATTTCAATCCTCAGGAGTTCACAGAAGGCTTTTATCCATGCAGGCCAACACGCCGGGTTGCTGCTCAACACTCCAGAGTGACATCACCCTCTTCATTTCAAGGTCACCTGCGGGTGGTATACAGTAACAGGCAGATTTCGACATCGAACTTAAACCCGCATTCCTCGGGATGATTTCAGTTCAGCAGTCCGTTTCCACTTCATCTACTGCGCGTGTGTGTGCGTGTTTGTGTGTGTGTGTGTGTGTGTGTGTGCCCTCACTGTGATGTCATGATGAATGGGCGGCCAACAAAGCGGAGGAGAGGCAGAGAGAGAGAGAAGGGGAGAGGAAAAGCGATCTTTCCTCTGCCTTTTTATCGCTCTATTTCATCATGGAAATCACCTCATTTACTCCGAGCACTTCTCCATTCATCTCTTATTGTCACTGGCAAAACCCATTTTCTATCTGCATCGGCACTGTGTGTGTGTGTATGTGTGTGATGTGTGTGTGTGTGTGTGAAAGAGTCAAAGGACCAGGGAAAAAGCAGCAAGCTCACTGCATGCGGTTGCCTTTTGCACATGAGCAGTTGCATTATTGAACTCAGACTGTACGATACAAGTGTTAACATCTGCAATCAAACGTACAATGTAGGAATCTATTGTCCTTTTATTTTTCAATTGACAGGCTACTTGTTCACATTCACACAATCTGGGAGTATTTTCAATTTCTAATCAGACTATTAAAGGGGGTGTATCATGCACAAAATCACAAAAAAAGCATTCTCTCTCCTCTCTCTCTCCCTCGGATTTCTATGCAGAGTTTACAGGCCTTGTGTCTCCATCAAACCATCTCATCTACATTTACAGTTCTGCTTTGCCTTTTCTGTACAAAATTACAGCAAATATTAGCAAGGCAAATTGTTTTTGAAGAGCATGCAGGAACATGCAAGAATATACAGAGCGTTCTTGCTGTATGTATGGGGCTGACCGGTGTTGCGACTCTTATCATAGTCTAGACATCTTGTCTGCAGTTATTTAATGTCCTCTTTTATCAAGACTAAAAAAATCTGTTCATGTTAGTGGTGCGTAGCTTTTCGTAATCTTACAGTCTGTTCCCAGCTTTAGTTTACTTGCAATGGGTCCAGTTGTGATATAGTGTAAGCAGTGTATCCACAGATACTATCTATCACGTGAAGATGTTATATTATCAGTGGTCCAAAATACCAAAATAAACCTCAAGGGGATGAATTAAGACCCTGGTACCAGGCTCTGTATGTGATTTATGCTTTTATCTCTTGTGCAAAGTTACACATTTTTAATATTGTGTTGAATAAACTTTTTCCCCTTTACATTAGCTTGATTTTTTAAGCTGTATTAATGCACAAGCTGTTTTTTTTTTTTTTTTTTTGAAGTGCAGGAGAAGGTTTAAGCTACATCTGCTGAGAATCTAATCAGCATCTTGCCGTTTCCATTCCATGTCAACCTAGGGGTCTTTTGCTGTGGAGGCTGTGTGGAGCTGGTTAATGACATGAATACAATTAATAATTCAGAACGAACCCTATGCGCTTCTAAACAGAAACATGCCAGTGTGCCGGAGCCTTCAGTGAATAGCTGGAGAGCAGCAGCAGCAGGTCTTTTGGAGTAATCTGACATGACAGCACTCACCTCGGATGATAGAGAGTGGAAGAAAACTATCAAAATGCTTATAAATATCTTATAGAGCCACTGAGGAGTGGCAGAGCAAGGCGGGAGGGGGGAGGGAGGGAGGGCAGGACGGGTGAGGAGGCTGTCAGATGTGCTCTCGCTCCTGCTGCAGAGAGCAATATCACGCTACTCACATGGAAGACGCAGATGATGTTGTGTGTTTATCGGTGTGTTGTATATGTATGTGTGATCGCATGTGTGTGTGTATGTGGCTCAGCATAAGGTTACAGTAGGAGAAGATGACAGCGGATTCAGCCAAGCAGCTGCGGGAGGGAAGGTGGCTGTAATTTGGCAGCAACACAGTCATATAAACAGGATTGCCAGAGTATCTGTGTGTGTTTTATTACATGCGTGTGAATGACCTCATCATACATCTAGACCGCAGCAGAATATGAGCCAAGAAAAAACTAAAAATAATAAAAAACAAGAGTACAGTTCCCGAGCTATATCCCTCTACCTTGTGGCGTTGGCAAAATAACATAGCTTAAAGTCTTTTTCAGCGTGTTGTAACACGCTCTCCCACAAAGAAAGCCCCGAGTCAGATATTATGAGAATACACAGGACCGCTCAGATATGAACACTTCACCCTCGAGTGTTGTACAACAAAAACCTGGAGCGAAAAACCGGTTTCAGCCTCTGGTGATAGGAGGCGGGAGAGGGGGAGTAATAAGGGTGAAGCATCAGAGGATAACAGTAAACCTCTTCAGAGGCCCAACTGGATTCTCTTTTCCTTTTTTTCTCTTTCTCCATCTCTGTGTGTGTATAGTGCAAGAAAACAGTTTGTCCAACCCGGAGCAACAGATTCTTTTTTACATTCTTTACTGTATTTTAAGGAGTCGCCTTGGTTACATTATGTCAAATGAAATTATCCGTATGGTGAGACTGGATTACTGCATTGTTTCTATATTTTGTCCATACACAGACAAATTGAGAAGTACTAGTTACTATAGCAATAGAACATATGCAGAATACTGACTAACTAACCATTTTTTCAAATCCATATGAACCCTTATTGGCTCATAATATAACGTCTTACCTTCCTAACAACCTCCAAGCAATATGTTTTGATTCTTGAATAGTTCTTGGAAACATGTTATCGCTTGCTAGCTAGGCCTGCATGGGCATGTGTATAGATAGACCCTAGGTGATGATCAAGCACCTGCCCCTTTGGCCTGGAAAAGAGCCCTTTTTGCAAGATATTTTTTCTTATTCTATATTTTAGTTTTTAAATTTGGCTCATGGCTTCAATTACCAGTTAAAAGCTTGTTGTAATGCCCGACAACTGCATTTAATTCGAGTGACTTGCGGAACAGCATGATCCATTGTTCTCTTCCCTGACTTTATTGGTGACAGCCAGGTAACAGTGGTGTTTACCCTAAGAACCTGGCATTGTTCGTCACTGCTGTGAAATTACCACTGTTGAAACATCTCAATACAGCGAGCCTAACAAAGGCAGCAGCCCACCATTAAGCACAACAAGCAAGCTAGTCTCGCGTAAAATAGCGTCATCAATGAAAACTCCGGTAGGCTAGTTAGTTCCTTTGTCAGGCAACTGAAACAAATAAATATGCATTACATGGTTAATAGTCTATGCAGTCATATTTGGATGTCTCTCATCTCTCCTCTCCTCCTCTGTTAGCAGCAGTATTCAGGTTCCAAGGGCTTTTGGGGGAGACGGGCTTTAAGATGTCACCGGAGCAATTAACTGCAGGCTCTATTAAAGTCCCGCCCCGCCCTGCCACACACACACACTCACACACCTCCCTCCTCCCCCCTTCACATCCTGCACTTAAATCACATTCTGTCAGCCATCTTTAAGGTGGTGTGACTCCCTCTGTCTCTTCCTCCTCTCTCCATCCTGTCTCCGTCTGCAGTTTCCTCTCTCGTCTCGCTGAAATAGGACAACAAGACTGATAGTTTTAATTTTGCAGCAAAGTCGCGGTATCGTCGCTGCACTGCCTGCTGATCAATGTGACGACCCAACAGACGTTTAATGTGAATTAATGTATTCAGTTATCAGAGCCCTTTTTTCTTCGCCTGAGCACCGCCCCCACCCCCGCCCCCCAAAATGTCTGTGCACAGCCCTGGGCCTGCATGTCTTGGAATGGCAATTACCTCAAAATTTGTCCATGTCTATCAAATAAAAAGGGCTGCATGACGTCTGCTGCGATTCCACATGTTGACAGTCGCTGGCAGCGATGCAACGTAAGAGGGACAAAAGGGGGCATTAAAAAGGAAGCGTGACAGCTAACTATGGTTTCAAATATTCTAAAAAAAGGCTTTACACTTGTTTTATGAGGTATGAAATGGATTCAAAGTATTTGTTATTGTTGGAGCTACATTACCTGATTTATTTGGCCACATACACTCACCGGCCACTTTATTATGAACACCTGTGCAAACTCATGCAATCCAATACAACAGCTCTGCCATAAATTCTACATTTACAAAGCTTATACATTTTCAGTTTTTGTTGACATTGTCAGAAAGGTGATAATTCCACTTTATGTTTACTATTGAGCTTGTAGTGAGTGGTGGTGGTGTACTGGAGTGTGTTATACTGAATACTGTTCCTAATATTTTGCCCCCCTCATGTATGTTGATGAAGTGGACAAAATATTAGGAATATCATTCAGTATGATGCACTCCAGCATTAGAGCTGTTGTATTGGATTGCATTAGACTGCACAGGTGTATATTACCACCTTATAAAGTTGTATAATTATGTCTAATGTGTTTGAGAACAGTATTAACACATCCAGCAGACACAGAGTAACATTAGCTCTCATTTTAAGTCATAAATCTAAGTCCAATATTCGCTCTCTGCTAAAGAGTCAGCTGTTTAGCTGCTAGATGTTTCACTTTCTTCACCAGCTAGATAACTTTGTCTGTCTGCCTTTTGGTGCTGGGCACGTAGCGTACAGTAGGCTAATAAAAGCTCGCTTGCTGAAAACAGCTGCCCAAAATAATGAGCTAAAAGAGCATAATGGCTCTGTGGAGCATCATGGTGATAATTCTCTGTGGGTTCATCACTATGAGTGGCCCTTTCACATTACATGGTCCTTTCATTTAGTGTCAATATAAAAAATAACTGAGAAGCTTTAATATTTAATATTTATTCTGACACCATGAATTTTAATAATTCATGCTGTCAGAATAAAGAACATCCTGTCCAATCAGATCGCCGTGTCTCCTTCTCTGCACTAATCCTGGTGTTTTTCAGGTGTTTTTTTAAATTTTTTAAACCAGGTTTGGCCTCCACGTTGTGTTGTACCTTAATAAAATGGTCTTTTGGACTTTGATGCTACATCTCAGATGATTAAACATTTCCCAGTGGAGGGGAATCAGGCTGGGTGATATGGACAAAATCAAATACCACAATATTTTTTACAGAATACCTTGATATCAATGTTACGACAATATTGTAGGACAGATTACTAGTGCTGTCAAAGAATATTTACACAATGAGATTTTTCAGTAATGTGGATATAATGACTGAGTGGGTAAATAATAGAACAGCTAGAACAGTCAATTTACTTTAATGCAGCTTTTAAAACCAAGGAAAAAACAACACTTATGCCATATCAGTATATAACGATACACAAAATCTAAGATGATATCTACTCTCATATCACAATATCGATATAATATCAATATATTGCCCAGCTCGAGAGGGGAAGCACTCCTTTCTCTTTGCAGGACCAGACATTATTGATCACAAGAGCTTCGTCCTTCAGTCTGCAGCCTAATTTCGACTAGCTGCATTGTTTCCAGATGAAACACTCGACAACAGCTTCCTGCTGACTGAATTAAACGCCTGCTGCTACCTTTAAAGCCCATGGCTCTCACTTCATTTCTATCACCCATGTATGTGATATCATTAATCTCTCCCAACGCTTCACTCTGAAAAGCCTTTTTTTCTTCTCTCACCAGTCACCACAAAATCCTGTGAATCAGGTTTCCTCTCCCTCCACTCCCCCTCTTCATGAACAGTCCAAAAAAAATGCATTCAAAGTGGAAAAGAGCTAGTATAATTTATGCATTTTGCGTCAATAATCACATCTCTTCTTCTCAGACCTATAAATTAGGTAAACTGAAAAGCTGAGACGTCATACTGCTGGAATCAGATCAGATGAACTATTTTATGTCTGTACATAAAACACAGTACAGTAACATCCTTGTAACATCAGATCCTGTCTCACAATCACCAAATTCATACTTTTTCTTTAGTATCATAACTACTAGTTGGTTATTATCTGTACAGGAACTGGATCAAGAACTAATTCAGCCTGACTTTCTATGATTCAGATTATCCTAGATGCAAACAATTTAAGTATGTGGCTGAGGAGTAGCTCACTGACTTCATGGCAACATTACACTTCCTTTACGCATGATGGAAACTGTTGCAGCAAAACCCCAAACAGGTTTATCCCAAATGGAAATTTTTTAAAAAAAAGGAAAACAATAGGAGCTGCAAATTCCATGAAAAATTGCTAAATTGCTTTACATTATCAAATTTATTTTTACAACACTACATACAGGGAGTATTACCAACATGGTTTGCTATTTCTATATCACTAACTATTTCTATAATCAGTGTGTATTGTATTTATTTATTGATTGGGACAGTGTACAGTTTTAAACATTAAAGATGCACTGCACCGGAGTTAGCTCAAAGCTAATTTACATCCACAGTCCCCCCCACGATCAAAACATACAACAGCACAACAACAAACAGTACAAAGCAAAAAACACACAGAACACACCATACAAAATACAAAATACAAAGCTAAAAACCCTTTAGACATAGAGTTATGTAACACAATTTCAAATGTCATTAAACTTTTTTTCATAAAAACAGTGTCCTACATTAGAATATGGAGTGGTTATGGCAACTAAACTATGGTTAAGGTATGGTTAGGCAACTAAAACACTTGGTTAAGGTTAGTTAAATATTGTGGCTACAGTTAATAAAGAGGCTAAAATGAATTGCAGGTTTGAGACGGGATGCAGACTCCAGTCTCCTGCAACAAAGTCAGACTCACTACATGCTCATCAACCACACCAACCTCCACACTCTTACTTCCCACCTTGACTACATGAAGGGTACACTACTCACTATAAAAGTGAGTAAAACCCAAGAAAGGTTTAAGACTTAATATACACCAAAGATAGTCTCGGATAAAAAAAAAACTGCAGCCACTCTTCCCATTGTAATAAGGGCAATATATCGCCATCATCAAATGTCCTCTTGGATTCTAAAGAGATAATTAGACTCCTTAGTTTCATTCGGGCCTAAAAGCTCCTCATTAACATCACCGATAAAGGTGTCAATTACGTACTCGTACGCACCTATTCACACACAGTGTCAGTTATATTTTTTACAAGTGAAAAAAAAAAGCTCCACTATTTTAGATAGTAACCTACTTAAGATAGTGGAGTTACTCATTCCCCCTAAGCCAAACACAGATTGCTCCTCCCTAAACCATCCATATCCTGCCCGCAGATGATTTCACATGCCATTACTAGGTCATGAAACTGGCATCTGTCCCCTGTCGACCCCTCCGAGTGAGTCAGAGCACCAGAGCATCATAGGATGAAAGAGCAGCTCATTTCAAACACATCACCGCCACATTTCTCAAGCCTTCTGCTTGGCTAAAAAGAATAGAGAAAAAAAAAACAAAAAACTCCACAGCTTCTTTTCTTCTGTGAACCACTGCTGTAATTTTATATCACCATTGTCTTCAAATCAGAGAGTGTGCCGACATGTCACATTCTCATTACTCGGCAATGAAAATAACACAGCAGAGGTAACACGGCGGCATGAACTCTTTAGGGGAACAACAGAGCAGAACTAAAACAAAAAGCAGAAAGCAAACAAACACAGGCAAACACAGGAATATATGATGCATAAATAACAAGAACAGATTACTTACATTTGTTCTTTTCTTTTTTTTTGAAAATGGAGACAAAAACCAGCAAACTGATGGAAATTATGAAAATCATGTTATAGAAAGAGAATAATTCCTATATGAGGTAACAAAGCTAGATGCATACCATGTTTGGAAAGAAAAGGGGCCTTTTCACTGTGACTGATTTGCCTACAACGTGAATTATGCACTGCAACGCGCCTTTCACATTACTCTAAATGTACATGTCTGTACAGGGTGATTGTTTAGCACTATAGCAACCGCTAAATCCATTTAGAATTGTTGGATAATGAGGACTGAACGGTGCGATTACCTCCGCTGCTCTCCAGGACAACAGAGCTTCTGCAGCAGCTTGTACAGCTGGTGGACTGGATCTGTTCAGTCTGCGGCCGATTTACTGTCATTTGGCTTTGAGGGGTCAAGTCAGCTCAGGGAGTCACAGAACCATCTGTTTCTTCAAACAATGACCCTCATTTATCATCTTCTGGAAAAAGTGCCGCGGACTGAAGCGCTCTCAGGGATGCGAAAACATCCTCCATGCTATAATTACAGATTGATCAGATTCAGCTGTAGAGAGAGCATGAAGCATCATATCCATTCACTTATTTATATATGTCACATCATATTTTATGTAGTTGAGGTAGATAATTTTAGTTCTTTCTGACCTCAGCTGTGTCACTGACTTCCATGAGTGCTTTTGACCAGCCACCTCTTGGGCAACTTAAAGTTAATGGGTATGCTTAGTAAAATATTAGCTGTTGGTCTAGGAAAGTGTTGACTGGAAATGAGTAAATGAGACTTATGTGTATATGTCCAACCATGTTTTGTAGCCAAATGAGCTGTTTTTGAGAGACCTGTATTGGGACAGATGCAAGAGATGCTACACGTCAGCAAACAACTGATATAACCAATTTTGGGGTGAGGACAGTCTCGGTGGGACCATTAACTCTTTAACTTGTGTGATTATTGTATTTTTCGCAACGTTCTGATGATACCCTGAGGCTGTAAGCTCAGCAGCTCTGCACCACCTGCTACAGAATTTATTGCGTTCACGATATGCAATAGAGAATAAGAAAAAAAAAACTTGGCCACTTGGAGCACCTCTTTTGAGATTTGAAGTTTGGTATGTCTACACACAAAATCTAACATAAGCGTTAAATAATGCATCTCTAAATTGATAAATGAAAAGACTTTCTGCACTCCTAAAAGTGCTGTCAATGAAAAGTACATAGAAAAACTAATCAACATTAATTAAATGTTACACTTTGTCACAGAGCATTAAGTCTTTGATATTTTCCCAAAGTCTAATCATTTCTAATGCACTGTGTAAACATATGGGATTTAGCAGGTTTTAATGTAATATCTAAGCACAGTTACACTAACAAAACTAAACAATTTGGCATTTCATATGAACAGGATTCAATGTGTGCAAATATTATGATTATTGTTGTTGTTGCTTTTTAAAAAAGTAATCACATTCTTCTCCTCATCAGGAAATGCACTGTGCAAGTGTGTACAGTAATATATTTTTGTTTGTTTTTTAACTTCAACTTTTAAAGACCAGAGATGTATCATGTTGTTGCATTAATTGAATTGCAACTTCATGAAGAAACAGTTAAATATAACACATAAGGCTTTTTATTAGTGCAGACTCTCTCCTTACAGCCATAGTCACTTATGCTCTGAGGATGCTTCTTATAGCTGGTTCACCGTCTCCATCCTAATGAACCTCACTTTGCTCTCTTCACGGAGGAGATGGTCACTTTTCATCGGCAATTTGTTGAAACCTGAGCAGAAACGGCCTTGTTGTCATCCGAGTGGATCGTAGGTGAAAGCACTTCAGAGTTTGAGTGAACTTCTGCAAATATGTTTAGTGTGAATGCGGTCGGTTTATAGCTTGAATTGAATCTCTATTTGGGCCTGAGGGTTTTGCTCAGAGGAAAGAACTGATAAGAAAAGTGGCCAGCCTGAACATTTAATAAGCTCCATGGTCTGTGAGTGGTCAGAGGAAGCTGTTACCTCTGGAGGTGCCGTCATCTTCTATCTGTTGCTGCAATGTGACATTTTCCCCTGAAATGCTCTATTCATGATTAAATGCTGCTTGATTCTCCTGGTGAGGCATAATAATAAAAAAAAAAAACTGATTACTGCCAGTAATTAGTTTACATTATGTTGCTTCACTATAATTACTCTGATAAACCCTGCAGGCTAAATGTGATTGAATCAATATATATAAAAAAAAAAAAAATCAAAAAGTTCTTTATCATATATAGAGGAAATCTTATCAGCCTTCTGTAGACTGTTACAGACAAAGACAGATGGTACGGAACAGACTTTTGTGATTTTTTTTTTGTATTTTATATGTGTGCTACATTTACACATGGCTAAATATTCAACTTTCTGCAGCAGATATAAAACTACAGCTCTTGGTTACTTTGCAATAAATCAATGTAGGCACTAAATCAGGTATCCAAAACCATGGGTGTGAGCACAACTTTAACCTTGGTATTTCTAAAACCGGATTAGAATAATCAGTACTACAGTGCAAACCAATGATCCGAAAACAAACTCAAGAGAATCGGTAGAAATTAGAGCACCGATATATTTCAAAAGGAACAGTTAAGTGAGTGTTAAACACACACTGAGGGGTGGCGGGTATCAGAGGAAGACGGAAGGTGTGATGCATGCAAAGAGAGCGGAGCGCACTGAGAGTAGGAGGTATGAGGATTTGCTTGGTTAGGTGGGAAGCAAATGGAAAAAAAAAAAAAAGAGTATAATAAAATAAAGATGGAGGTGTAGATGAGCAGAAGGCAAGGCAACAGAGAGAGAGAGAGAGAGAGAGAGAGAGAGAGAGAAGAAATCCTTGGGAGCCCAGAAAGAAGCAGATGCTGCAGACTTTGCTGCAGTTGTCTGAATCATTCATTATCCTTTAGTTTTTTGTTTTTTTTTATGGTGATCTCAGTAAACATCGGCCCTGTGCTGTGTCAGAGGAGTTGTTTTCTTCAACAGCATGTGAATGCAGCTGAGAGATGATGGATTGTAAATAACAACGCTATTCTTTTACTTCTCTATCTCTCTTTCTTTTAGCCCCTGTATCTCTCTCTCTCTATGTGTGTGTGTATTGCACACACACACACATACACACACCTGCTAGCTGATGGTCATGAAAGTTTTAGTGGCTTGGCATGAAGTGCTCACCACAGTCTGAACCGCAGTCAAGGTTGACCGTTTCCTGTCAGGTATTTACACAGCAGTTGAAAACAACAGGGCAAGGCATCCAAATTGATGCAATATGCATTATGTCCCATATATATTTAATCTGGGGAAACGGTTATAAAAGCCGCACGCACGTTCGAGAACAGTACATGCTACTGCTGTTCAGCACAGCTAAGGGTACGCTAGGTAGAGATCACATTCACTCTGGTCTCCTCTTCTCCTTTCTCTCCGTTTGCTTGGTTCATTCATGCAAAACTGCTCTCTTACTATATCAAGGTCCACGGCACCACTAAAAGAATGACATTGTTTGTTAATACCTTCCAAAATGTACAAGACTGTTAAAAAATAATGTATATGACTGTTTTCCGTGATAAGATATGGTTAGGTTTAGATCCAAAAATGTCTTGGTTAAGGGTTTTGTAGAGAGGGTGTTTTCTAGAGACTAAGTTGTATCAGAAAAAAAAAAAAGTCATACAGTATGTTGACATTCAAGTAACAAAGCCATCTGACGGCCATAGGAATTACGACTCTTGTCTATCGGGAACAGAGGAGGAAATAGCTTTACATTGTTGGAGAACCACAGTCAGCAAAGGGAGGATGTCGGGGGTGAATGGGGGCGTTCTGTGTCAGACTTTGACACAGGAGGCAGGGGTTCATTTCACTTTTCCTTCCAACAGTTGACTATGGTCAACTTTTTTTCTGCTCTCATTAACATCCTGTGGAATCAAAACTAGTTTTATCCAAGGACATTGTCCATGTTTTTTCCTTACAGCAACCATAAGCATCAGATGCCATTGATATGGAGAAGACAAAGTTTAATGTTCAGTTTCAGCTTGCTATGGGTCTAGTCACACAATTTTAAGCTCTTTTAAGCTTTTAAGACATGCTCCTTGGGAGTAATAATTGACTTGAGTTGTTATGTTTTTAACTGGCTCGCACCTTTGACATTTTATCAAAGAGCTAGCTATTTTCTGACAAAAGTGCTCATCTTTTGTAGTGATGATTCAACCGAGGGAGTTTCATGTCCATCCAAGCCTTGGAAGCGCTCCAACTGTCAGTCGAAAATGAACAGGACTTTTACCTCCTGGACCTTGAACCAAGAAGTCCTCCTCCTACTTTGCAACTCTATTAAACATTAACAGAGATTACATCCGCAGCTCAGACAAACAACCCCTACGACTCCCACAGAGGACATGTGACAAGTGTGATCGCCATCACCACCCACTTTCATGCATACACAACACACAGCATCCTGTCAACAGGCCTGACAGAACAGCACACAACAGAGACATCCATAACATGTATCATTCAGAGGGCCTTGCTGGTGGCTACATCCATCACTTAGATGACTTTTTCCTGCAGCAGAAGCATTGTTTTACCCTCTTGATCCAAGTATTGGGAGTATTTTGGTAAAACATGGAACATACATTTACACATAGCAAATACATGCTCAGTTTGGAGCCCTACGGTTTTGTATATTGGTCCCCATCTTTGTTTCTGGAGACATGGTGTTAAGATAAACAGTAATTTGTAAGATATGATGGAAACTACTCTGTAAAAAGCCTTTTTGACACTGTCTAATTTGGAATTTAGTTTATTATTTTACTTGGAAATGTATGTGGAAATGTTAGCATAGGCATGTATAGAGAATCATGTAAAAGTAAAAATATATATATATATTTGTCTTAGCAGTTATTTCAGTCTAATTTTCTTGTGTATTGACCTATTGGTTCAGATTACCTCAAGTTACTGGTGTTTGTCTGGAAAGCCTGTGCAGGATTTCAACCTATGTGAAAAATAAATAAGTAATGAGACACACTTACCCTGAGACATGGTGCAATGAAAAACAAATTCACAAAAGGCTGAAATGTGAGTAAAACGGGACCTTTAAACTTTTCAGAATTTGAAAACAGAGCTATGACAGACTGAATAATTCATGACCTGTTGGTTAGTTCATGACTCCGGCTGTAAACAGAAAGACTAAGTAGTTTTTGCAAGCGTTACTGCTTGCACATTTTGTTGTGCTGTGAAATGATGATGTTGAGGAAATATTTGCAGGGAGGAAAGTTAGGTCATATATCCTTTCCCTGTTAAACAAAACATAATGGCTAGGTTTCACATTATAGATTTATGAACAAATAAAGGTTCATGCCAAATTATGGTTATGGTAAAAAAAACAAAAAATAAAAAGAAGAAAGCAGTACATAAAATGTCATGGACTATTTCTTCTGTAGAAAATAGGTCCAGGTATTAACAGTCAGGTCTGTGGATAATTTTAGGGTCAGCTTTTAGAATCTGAGCAACACAATCAAAATTCAGTTCACCTCCATTAAAATGTTTTGGCATCTCAGAGGCAGATATCTCAAAACTACAGCAGACTGAAATATGTAAAGCTATATACAGGGGGGAAGGAATTGGGTCAACTGACCCTTTACTCGCTTTAAATTATTTAATTTTATATATATAATCATTTTGCCGTAAAACAAAAACATCTCACAAAAACGTTTCTACTCCAGCTCTTTTAAGGGTCCGCATATTGAATATGTGGTATAATTCGGGTTTCTTTATTCAAATTTTCCACACTTGAGAACTCAGAGTTATAAAACTAAGTGGGAGTTTATTCTGCCTCTTCACTGTGGCTAACACCACTGTCTCTTGATTTTTAATGTGGAATGTAAAGCAAGGTCATTCAGCTGCAGCCTGGTCAGACTCACTCTGAATAACACAGAAGATGATGAAATCCCTGCACTTTCAAACACACATTAGTGTAAATGTCATGCCCACGCAGCCGACAAATACGTTGCCTTAGAAATAGCGATGCTGCTCTACTCAAACATCAAAGATTTACACAAGCTCTTCCATTAGTGACGTAATAAAAAAAAAACTGTTCACTTGTACAAAAAGGAAATTAAAGCTGATTTATGCTGATTGTATCACGCAAAGTTCAAGCAATGAGGGCTCCTCAGCTGCTGATGCTGTTATTTTTCCTATGACAGAGGACTGACAGACGCTGCACAGACTCAATGAGGCATCCTTAAAACCTTCACAAGGTTTCCCTACAACTGATTCAATTATTGGTTAAAAAAAAGTCCCCAATTTGATTTTTTTCTCCTTAAAACTGAGACAAATTAAATGACTTGTTATACTTTTCTGTTATTTTTTTTGTCAAATGTGTAAACTGCATTACTGTCACTCAGCATTAGGTACATCATCAATACCATACCTCAGTAATACCATTCTGTAATATAATCTCTGTTTCTCTGTTCACTGATCATGGTCAATAAAATCACTGATATCAATAACACCCATTAAAACAACATGGTTTGCTTTGAATGGTAATCAAGACCAACCAGCATATATTTATCATCTCATTTAGCTAATGTCATGCATGGACTAATAAAAACCTCTCATGCTGTGGCTACTGATGAACTATTTTACTAACAGTCTCTATTTGTGGTTATTTTTGCCAATGGGTAAATACGTTTTCATTTTTATGCCTACAGCACTGTATATTTCAATGTCACAGCATTTACACCACCATGCAAGTCATCATGCAATCTACTCAGTGGTAAGAATATATGAATGCTATTTGTGCTATAAGTTACAACTTTCTCCTCTTTCGGCTGTTCCCGTTAGGGATTGACATAGCGGATCATCCGTCTCCATCACTTCCTGTCCTCTGCATCTTCCTCTGTCGCACCAACCGTCTGCATGTCTTCCCTCACCACATCCTTAAACCTCCTCTTTGGCCTTTCTCTTTTCCTCTTGCCTGGCAGCTCCATCTTCAGCATCGTTCTCCCAGTATAAACAGCATCTCTCCTCCACACATGTCCAAACCATCTCAATCTTGCCTCTCTCACTTTGTCTCTATATTCAGCTCAAGTTGGACGTTTTGGAGACAGAGTGCAATTAAGTCCCGCCCACCCTGGAGGGGAAAACAATTCATTGCTCTCCATTGACTTTGCACGGCATGAAGGTGCCTCTTTATCACTTCCTTCTGCTAGGAAACAATAGAAAAATGCCTAAAAGCTGCTATGTGATGGGATGCACTACTGACAGGTTAAAGAACCCAGAACTAAGTTTTTATAAGCTGCTGAACCGAAAAACTGAGCCTTTAAGAAGACAAAAGTGGATAACGTTACAAGGCTGTGTGCCATGTGGTGGAGGAGACAAACCCGAACTGTGCTGCACGCACAGCCTGCAGCTCAAAAACTGTAAAACTGACACATATACCCGGACACGCTGCTGGTCACAGAGAGCACGCAGGTTGAAAGTAAACACAGAATGTTTGAGGATGTTTAATTGATAGGTATGCAGTGTTTGTAATAGACGTTTAAATCACAGAATAGCTAACCCGCATAAAGCTGAAATGGTAACTGTAAAAAGAGCCTGAATGGGAAATGACTGCGTGTGTGTGTGTGTGTTTACAGACTGTACTAGCCATATCAGCTGTGAAAAATGTTGTCATGGAAATTGTCTGAAAGCGCTAAACGCACATGTGAAATAATAAACAAAACACTGCTGGGTTGAAGATTAAAAATAATTATTGTCCAATAAGGAGACAGAACACAAACACACAAAGCAAATCATTACCCTGTCTCACTATACAAAGAGCCAAAAAAAACAACCCCATAGTTTCTGAAGGAACAAAGAAGTAGTCTATGCTTGGTCAATGTATATTATCTTAAACACTTTCAACTGTTTGGCATAAAGCCATGAGATGTTACATGACACAGGACGTCAAACATAAATATAGTCCTGTTTTGCTGAGCTGAAGTCCAACACACTTCCTTTTTTGGACACAAAACAAGATAGCTCCCTAAGACCCCCCAAAGAATAAACAAAGGGCCTCTCTGTGGAGCACAGTATGGTTTAAAGGCAGAGTTGAATCAATGATAAAACAATATAACTAAGTACTCGACTTATTTTGTATTCCCAGTGTCATACCAGCCTGTTATATGGTAGAGTTTGCTCTACAGTTGTTTATCTCCACCGTAGACGTGATGTAAGCCCTTACATTCATGTATTGCATTTTAATGTAACAGGTTTCAGCATCTTTTCCTCTCTGGTAGACGTAGGGTGTTAAAATAATCCTTTGACATGCTGAAATTTCATGTTTTTAGCTAACTACAGGCATTTTGTTAGCATCTCAGCCCTTGGTTGCATATTATGGCACCAATTATTTTCCCATCCGGTTGCACTCTGTCTCTATGATTATTCCTAATCCTGTCCATCCTCGTCACTTCCGACAAAAATCTTAGCATCCTCAACTCTGCCACCTCCAGCTCCACCTCCTGCCTTCGTCAGCGCTACCGCCTCCAAACCATACGACATAGCTGGTCTCACTACCCTCTTGTAAACCTTCCCTTCCACTCTTGCTGGTACCTTTCTGTGACAGATCACTCCTGACATTCTTCTCCTCCCTCTCCACCCTGCCTGTACTTCACCTCTCCTCTGTACTCCCCGTTACTTTGAACGGTTGACCCCAAGTATTTAAACTCATCCACCTTCGCCACCTCCACTCCTTGCATCCTCACCATTCCGCTGCCCTCCCTCCCATTCAAACACATGTATTCCTCTTCTTTCCAACGCAGGCTCTCCAGGCTCTCCTCAACCCGCTCCCTACTTTCACTAAAGATCACAATGTCACCCAGCGAACCCCACGGTCCATAGAGACTACCGCCTGATCTCGTCCATCAAGCTGTCCATCACCATCGCAAACAAGAAAGGGTTCAGAGCCGATCCTTGATGTAATCCCACCTCCACCTTGAACCCATCCGTCACTCCAACCGCACACTTCAACGCTGTCACACTGCCCTCATACATATCCCGCGCCGCTCTTAAATACTTCTCTGCCACTTACTCATACAGTACCACACCTCCTCTCTCAGCAGCCTGTCATATGCTTTCTCTAGATCAACAAAGACACAGCGCAACTCCTGACCTTTTCTATACTTCTCCATCAACATTCACATTCACGACGCATGCAAAGCAAACATCGCGTCTGCAGTGCTCTTTCCTGGCATGAAACCATGCTGCTGTTCATTAATCATCACCTCTCCTCTCAACCTAGCTTCCACTGCTCTTTCTTTCCCACGATTTTCATGCTGTGGCTTTATACCTCTGTAGTTACTACAGCTCTAATTAACAGCTATGATACGTTACAACACTTACATGTTACATTCCCTGCTTGTTTTGTACTGCAGACCTCATGTGATTTACATTTTACTGATATTTTTTAGTATAATCAAACACAAAGCAAATTGTAATGGATGTGACTGTGAGAATCTTATAGCAGAAATTTAATTCATAGGTCAATTTACCCACACTGAAGGTTGCGTTAGATTTAAACATAGCACGCTTTAAATTCAAGAATACACTTGATGACAGATTATAATGAGAGACAGGGCTTCCCCCTCTCTCTGCTTCATTAACTGTTCTTGTTCTGCTACCGCTTATTTTTTTTTTTTTTTTTCCATTAGTGACAGAGTTAAATGTTCTATTTCCCTTTGTTCATTGAACGCCAGCGACAAAACACTTTTTAATTACTTTTTTTGCAGAACTCTCAAGAGATTCACTCATGCATTTTTGGCACCATCTTTTGGACGGATGACAATGGAGAGTTGAGTTATTCAGTCATGGGACCCACGCTGTTGGAGATGCCAAATCATTTCATAAGTTTCAAAGGTGAGGTGTTACAAATAATGCTGATATGAATGATTGTTAATTAGCGCTGATGAACATGGACGCTTTATTTTTGTTATGATTAGTGTGTATGTATATTAAAAACAGTCCCCCAGTTATTTGCAGAGTTGCCTTTTCTAATTAAAAGTAAGAACTTTCAGGGACCAAAGATTTTTCTGACAATGATTAAACAGCAAACTCACAGGTGGAATACCAGCAAGCAAAGACCGTCGAAAAGAGATACTACAAAACTATTCAACAACTTCGCTCTTATACACTGTAGTGTTCACAAATCAATGGTCTCCTGTTGGTTATACTAAAACACTTAGTTTGGAAAAATGTGTTTCCTTATCTGTATTTATTTACCACAAAGCAATTACACTTAGGGTAGCCAAATGGTCAGCAACGGCCCTGCAAATAACACTGATATGAATGCTTATTGGTTAGCACTGATGAACATGAACACTTTATTTCTGCTATAGTTATAAAAAAACACACACACACAATTCTACCCGTTTTTTTTGCAGAGTTGCCTTTTCTAATTAAAAGTAAGAACTTTCAGGGAGCAAAGATTTTTTTGACAATGATTAAACAGCAAACTCACAGGTGTAGAGTTTCATTAGCTTATTCCTGCATTAATCCCTCATTTTTCCATTTTAAAGACTGAAAACATAGCCTATAAGGTAAATGTGGATGATGCATCTAGAATAAATACTTCTATCTCTAAAAAACTGTGTTTAAAGTGATCAAATGTATACTTTTACGTCAGAAACGGGCGGACCAACAGGTCTTTTAATCCCCTCAGCCAATCCCAGAAGCACATCATTGTATGAGACCGTGATGTCTTTCATTGGCAGCTAACCTATCAAGTAGGGAATCTGCACTGTATAAAGACTCTGGTCTTGTAGCCAATGAAATAAGCTCTGTAACCATATATGGCATGTAGTCGCCGGGACCAGAGGCGCCCGCGTAAAAGGAATTTTTTTTTTCATTGAGTTGAGGGGTGCGTGAGGAGAAAGTGATAACTCACGGGGTTAGGACACACGTCGCTGAAACTGTCTTCCCAGGAAAAAGTTTACATCTCATCGGACTGTGGAAATGCTTCTTTCAGAGTCTGAGGATGAATCGGAACAACTGCAATCAGATTTAGACTCTGAGAGTGAATACAGCAATTGTAGTCTGGATGAGGACTACATTCCGAAGGGGTTTTCCCGAGAATCAAATCAGTGAGTACAATGTACAAACACCCCGTTGACTTCAGTCCAATGGAATTAACCCGCGCATATAATTGATAATAGATAAATAGATACTGACATAGGCCTTCTCAGGAAGTCTATAAATTGCTGTTGTACAGTTTACTCAGTCAGAATAGATGTTGTCCAGCTCCTCTGCAGTATCGAGCGGCATCTTCCCGTGTTCACACACACACACTGCTGCCCGCTCTGGTGCATCTCTGCGGGGGTTTCCTTTGTACTCGGACACAATGGTTAGCGCTGTGAACATCTTCGGGGAGCACAGGAAACCATGCGGAAAGTTAACTTCGTGAGACTTAAGTACCAGCGCTGGTCGTCTGGTGCTGTTTTAAATTAATAAAGTTTGCTACAGTGTGTCTCTTTTTTGTGCGCGCGCGCCACCCTCCTGCATTTATCTACACTGAGGCTCGTGCGCGTTTCAAGGCCACAGTTGTAAATTTAAGCAGTTGTCCCGTTGATATGTCGCCTTATTGTGTTGGGCATCAACTTATAGGTTCACTTTAACTTAAAGAGTATGCATACATGCAATATTCTATGCAGGACAGTGGCGAATCCAGATTTTTATAGATTTGATTGAAATAAGCTTTGGCCCAGAAGAATGTGAGGCGGGTATAATAATGGCGAGCGGGTGCCTACATTTTGTATGGGTTATACATTTTTGTTTATTGCATCTTTTGGGTTATATATTAGCTTGAAATTAACGTTTGATAAAATACAATTTGCATGACAACTTCAAGGTCAGCACACCAACAACAATCAAGTAAAAGGCTTTTCATCAATGTACTACATGCGTCATCACGGAGTTAGTGAGAATTGGTTTTTGGACAAAACAACACTGTGTATCACCGTCATTATATGACTAACCCTTAATGGATCATTCCACCAGTTTAACACATGAAGTCCAGTTCAACTGAGCCTGTTTGTTTGTAAATAATGTCTGGCAACTGAGTCTATAAAGTAATAGTAGTATAACAATATTCTTTTAAATTGAGTTTCCATTACTTTTACAGCAATACAGTATATTAATATCACTTACCTAAATAAAATTATATCATATACTCACTTTCTTAATCACTAATAGACATATTAACAGTAGTTGGTGGTGGACAACATGGATAAAAACCCTCTATATGTAGTTTTGTATTGCAATATTAATATACAGTCCCATTACAAATCCAGTAAGAAACTGTCAATGGATATAATAATCTGATGACAATGTTTTTGGCTAATTGAATACTTGACAAATCAAGGTTTTATCACATTGTTGCAAAAATCATAAAATAATATTACCATAAATCAGTCAATGATTTGTAACTTTGCCCACAATGGCCTAATACTCATAGTATACTTTGTCATATTGAACAATGTGAGTGGTGGTAAACTCCCCACCGCTATTGAATTACTGTTCTTTCTTTATTTGTAGTAACACATTACATCCTTTTTATTAAAGTAGCAGCTTTACAATAATATTATGGCCCCTATTAGGACCACTTAATGTGTGTGTGTGTGTTTATGTTTTTATCTTTACATTTCACCTTATTTTTTGTAGATAACCTAGAATTACTTTATTTAAACCTTAGTCTTGTCTGTAAAGAATGGTTTGGGGAAAATAGCACTGAACAATTTTATTTATAGAAACAACTTTATCTTAATTTTTACCCATCTACTTTATTTACAGGAAAGACTTCACCACTGAGGACAGTTCAGATGAGGAGTGTGACAGAACCCCCACAAAGAGAAGAGCATCCAGGAAGCGTTGCCGCTCAGTTTCTGCTTCTTCGGCATCATCACCCTTGAAATCCCCATCTAAGAAGTGTGAACGGAGACCCCTCAGAAAGCAGATCCAACGTGCATCTACACCCAAAAAAAACTCCTCTCCCCACGCTGGTCGTACGGTATCCACACCACGCAGGAGAGGTGAAAGTGGAAAGAGCAAGCGCAAACAAGCACGAAGCTATGTCGGGAGAGAGGGAGAGGACGGAGCAGATGAGGATTGGTGGCGTAACCTAGATGAGGAAGATGTGGAGCCTCCTCAACCACGCTTCAGACCTGAGAGGGACGTAGGGCCGCAGCTGAACAGAACTGCAAATTACACACCGCTCGAACTGTTCCAGTTGTTCTTCTCAACAACAGTAATCGATACATTGGTAATAAACACCAATATCTATGGGAAAAAGAAATGCGAAGGCCAGAGGGAAAGCTGGGTTCCTGTCACAACAGCAGATATGTACTCCTTCATCTGCCTTGTCCTCTACATGGGTATCGTACCGCTAAAAACTCTGAAAGAGTTCTGGAGAGGATCTAAGCTGTTCAGCCTGCCGTTCCCCGGATCTGTCATGCCCTGCAGACGCTTTCTCGCCATCTCCCGCAGTCTACACATGAATGATCCCGCAGTTGAAGCGGCCAATGACCAGAAGAAAGGGACATCAGGGTATGACAGACTTTGCAAAATAAAGCCACTCTACGAACAGATTTTGGAGGCCTGCCATACATTCTTTCACCCCCACCAGCATATCTCCATTGATGAAAGGATGGTGGCGAGTAAAGCGAGGATCGGGCTCAAGCAGTATATTAGAAACAAGCCTACAAAATGGGGCTTTAAGCTTTTTGTTTTAGCAGACTCTGTGTGTGCCTACACCCTGAACTTTTTTGTGTACGCAGGAAAGGAAGGTGAGCCCACGGGGAAGGGGCTAAGCTATGACGCTGTCATGAGACTGCTGAAGATCCCCTTTCTAGGCAAAGGATACAAGCTCTATGTGGACAACTTTTACACCAGTCCGACTCTATTCCGTGACCTCCTTCAGAAAAAAATCTGGGCATGCGGCACCGTTCGTTGTAATGTATCCGGTTATCCCAAAACAAAAAGGAACGACATGTCCGAGAAAACACCAAGAGGAACCATCCGGTGGATCAGAAAAGGAGAGTTGCTCTTTGTTAAATGGTTAGACACCCGGGAAGTAACAATGTGTTCAACCATTCACAAAGCATATAGCAATGACATGGTCAAGCGCAAAGTGAAAGACGCAGATGGACAGTGGACAGTAAATAAAGTGCCTATTCCAGGTTGCGTCAGAGATTACAACCAGCACATGGGGGGTGTCGACTTGTCAGACGCGCTCATTGGCTACTACAATGTCCTCCATAAAACTCGGAAATGGTACAAAACTCTGTTTTATCATTTTGTGGACATAGCCACTGTGAATGCCTTCATCCTTCATAAAGAAATGTGCAAACTGCAGAATCGGCCTGTAATAACACAGAAAAACTTCAGGGAGCAACTGATTTTGTCCCTGGCTGAGATCGGGTCCACTCCACGCCGGTCAGCTCCTCAAAACTTTATGATGCCCGCCTCTCCGTTCAAACTGCCACATCCCTCCCCATCGAAAGACCTTTCAGCCCGCCCGACACTTTCCTCCCTGTCCACAGTGCCGCCTGCCTCCCCGTCCACCGTGTCACCCCTCTCGCCTCCTGTCCCGTCCAACGTACCTCCTGCTTCTTCTTCCACATTACCTCCTGCTTCTCCATCCACTGAGGTGCAAACTGCTACAGCCGCAGATGTCCCTGGTCTAGGTCACCTACCAGCTTACTTTGTAGAAAAAATGAGAAATGTGGCCTCCAGAAATCGAGCCACAGCCGGCAGAAGGGCATGCGTGGTCTGCAAAAGAAAGTCGCCGGTCTATTGCAGCACTTGCCAGAAAACACTTTGTTTCACTACTTTAAGGAACTGCTACAGTGAGTGGCATAGAAGCAATAGCATCTGTGTCTAAGTAACTGGACTTCTTTGCTTATAGTTTATATAAAGGGCATTTGACAGGCAGAAGGAACAAATGTACTCAGGCATCTATGCTAAATGTGTGCCTTTGATCACAACTAGTGAACAAATGTCAAACTTTCTTTTGGTTCCTTTGCCAAATTACTAACCCCTAGATACCTATGTTGTTAGCTCATAAGGTTGTGCTTAACAAACCTGTTCAAATTGTCTACAAGTAGTATTACATATCTTGAGATAATAGATGTAGAACAGATAACCTTAAAAATCTTAAGTGAACTAGAAGAGGATCTCCATAAATAGATGAATCTATGCATTATCATAATCGGCAGAATTAACTGTAATACTCAGTATATTGTCAAGCTTCAGTATGTCTCCTGGTCATAGCCCGTTACAATACCTCAAAGTGTCTCTAAAACCCTTCATAAAAAACATTAGGAATTTATATGGAATTGTAAACTCTCTTACAAACTGGGAAGCGACCATGTAACTGCCTTGTGTAATTTCAGGGAGAGCCTAGCTGCACCTTTGTTCTAGCGACTCAAGGGGTGGAGTTGCAGATGCAGCTCATGGGAGTCACACTGTTGGTGGTCTTTGACTAACCAGCTTGAAAAAGTTTTACATGACAGAGTGACCTCCTGGCCTTAAATTGGACTACATGCTCTTAAGGAGAAGGTCCATATTTTATCCTTAAGCTATATCAACCAGGACTGTTTAAAATGCTTTAATACATTTAATCACAATAAGGTATTATGGAAACAGAAATCTTGGGACTGAAAACTGGACTATCATCTAAAACACCCTGGAGAAGTGATCTCAGACCCAGTGACTCTGAATAATAGGATTCTGAAGATTTAACATCATAAGTGGATATATATCTACTGTATCAACATCTACCTGAAAGACTACTGTGAAGATATATACCTCATGTCTTTTGTTATCTGTGACTAAGATGTTCTCTCATAACATCCCTGGAACCTGAGATTACTTAACCAGTGCTCACTGGTGTTGCTTCATGAAGGAAGTGCATATAGATTTATTTCAATGTACTCTTGATGAATGAATGCAGATTGTATACTGTAACTCAAAGAAGACATGGGAATTACACTTGAATATAAAGACTGATGTAGAAGACAGTTTTTTTTAAAAGGTACCATCAAGTATATTTACATGTACTACTCTATATTGAGTGGGTTTTATCTTGGTTTGAATGAAACTTCTTTGTTTACATGATTATGTCATCATCCAGGTTTCTGATCATCTCTGTTGGCACAGGCCTTTTGGGTTGTTTTTTTTGCATGTCAGCCACTCTTTGACATTTCTGTCTTCTGACTTTCCTCAACAGTTGAGGATGAACTTGTTTTAGTTTCTGGTTGCATTTAAACATGCTCATTTGGATTTGGCTTCTTCAGTTTGACTCTGACTATAACACAACTCAGGTTTAGGATGCACCAGCATACATGACAGACTGGAAGGAACCTGTATAAGGTGTATGCCATAATATCCCAGTTTCTGTTGGTGTTTTTCATAAAAGTCCCTATTCTGGTTTTGAAACTGAAATAAAGATTTCTAAAACCAGGATGTTTACACGAGCAAACAGCATACTTGAAAAAAAACAACACTATTGTGCTTTTAAACCTACTCATTACTGGTACTGTATATATAGACTGATTTATTCAGTCATCAACTCTGCCTCACTCCACAGAAATGACAGAAATACTGTTAATGCAAACTTGAATTATCAGACTTATTTTAGATGTAGTGTATAAGAAAGCTCCCTCTTCCATTGTTACCTATCTCTGCATCAAACTCAACATCTGTGACAAGCTGACTGATACGACAGGAAGTGTTTAACCACAGGACCCGTATCTTTGCCTTTTAGGAATTTTAACAACTGTTGATGCCTATTTAAGGAATTATCTCTGTTTACAGAAATACCGTACTGTACCATTATATAGTGCAAAATAAAAAATGCAGTGACCTCAATGTTTAATACTTATGTCCTTATAGCTAAATGGGTCTTGAAATGAAAAGTTGTGCTCCACTTGAAAAGATAACTTGTGTTCTCAGAAATTGGTGCAACTATTTCTTAGCAAGCTGCAGTCCTATTTACTGTATATGGAAACGTTGCCAAAATAAGTTTCACAACTGCTATGGACCTCAATACCTCTGGTTAACCTTAATACATCTCTAATTAATCCAGACTTTTTTCACTGTGCCTCTTCTATGACTTTTTGTATGTGCGATGGGGAAGAGATTAGGAACTATGCTCTTGTGTTTGTTCTGTTAAAACATGAAAATAAAAATGTTTAAAAAGATCTGTATATGGTGAGGGTTTTTTTTTTTTGGTATGGGGGATAGTTTGTGATCAAAAAATGGACTTTATTTTTGTCTTGAAGTATTATTTTTATCATTACACGGTGGTGTGTTGGATAAATTAGGAAAAAAGCGCTAAAAGCATAGAGTACACTGCAGCCTACTTTTATATCTAAGACGAATCAATCAGGAGATAATCACATTTACTAAACGATTTAGTATGACAGGAATGAGCTGAGATAATTTCAGCACTTTGAAAGAGATGCTTGTGGACATGATTCAGTGATTCTAATTATGTAAAATAATGATGTAGCACATTGGGAGTGTTACAAATATAACATTTTTCATTATCATGAAAGTGATTCATCATCATTTGGTAACTTGGAGCACTCACGAAAATAATTATATATCAAAGCCAGCCTAAAATCTAATTCAGATATTAGACAGTTACAATGAGAGATCATATGAATACCAACACAAATTATGACTAAGTTGCTGTATTTTTACTGTGTTTTAAACTTTTTTCTGTCTAATGCTGCAGCAGTTCAGCTGTAGGGTTGTGGAAGTAATATACTAAATTACATTTTTGTTTGTTTGCATGATAATTTCTTGCACATTCATCATTTATCTATTTTTGGAATTATATACAGTTAAAAGGCAGAAAAGACAAAAATATAAGTAAATATTGTTCAGTAAGTTAATGGGACATTTAAAACACACATCCTGCCCTAGTGAGGCGATATCTACTCATCTCTTCTACTACTACTCATTTTTCAACAGCAGATTACAGTAACTCCCTCAGAGCATATTTCATGCATGAATAAATGGTCTATTGATGAATGGTAATATGGACTATATTGAAACCATATTATACTCATAAAAAAATTACCATGAGCCCTGAAGCAAAATTTAACCAAATGTCAAATACCTCTAAGGCACAGTTGCATTCTGGCACATTACCATTAGCGGTAGAAACAGCAGGTTAAATGGTCTCCGTGGAGACGACAGGTTTTGATTGTTATGCGATTTCGGTCGGGTTAAAAACAAAGTGTTCCCTTTTATATAATGATTTTAGGGTTTCACTTTTTTAGTAAAACAACCTTTATCTCTCCTGAGTTATGGTTGGATGAGACTTGACATGTGTTTTAGGAAGGGGGCCTAAAACACAACTCCAAGTATTGTTTCACCACTGCAACTGTACAGTATATCGGATGTCTAATATATCCATATGAGCTGGACATATGTATATATAATAAATAACACCAAAGAACAAGTAAGAATTTTGAGACTGTTATCGGCACTTTCTACTCTGCATTAGCAAATTTGTAGCTGCTATTGTTATAAAATACTGTTTGGTGGAATTACTGCAGCAATGATATCTTTGTCAGCTCTTGGCAATTATCTTTTACAAACAAAGAAACCAAATTGTTTCTATAAATGCATACATTTCTAGAGGCTGTTTCATGAAAATTCGATAGTGAGACGGTAATCAGAGAAACAGGTGACAATCTCAGCGCTATGTCAAAGGCAACCAGATTTGGAATTGTATTAAAAACATTTGCGGGAGGGAGGGGGGTTTAACGCATTGTGAGAATGACCACTGGTCAGACGCAACAGCTACATTATTTAGCTGATAACTGCACCAAGGGTAAAAATAAGGTTAAATGAATATGGTAATAAACCACATAATAATGGAGCTTCTCATAAACAGAGCCTGGGCTTAGTCCGAATATTCTAAATAGTCATGAGGTTTATATACATATATTGTCTCAAAACCAATTACTGCAACAATAGAGTGGCCTGTGCATGTAAATGTCCCCCTTGACATTTTGTCCACAAATGAGATTAAGTGTGCATGTTCCTTTTATTATGGCTGGGTGAAAAGAAAAAATAGAAAGACTGAGAAAGTGGAAGGAAGCTGGATTAAGCTACGCTAAGCACGCTAAGGCTGAGTGAACCTTGAACCCATCCAGCTCTAGTCTGATGGAAGCTGTACATGAACACATGCATTAGCAGCTGGATGACAGCTGTTCTGCGTGAGATTAATAACCCGATAGCTCCCTTTTCTATGCGAGCAGCCTCTCAGGGTGTGATGTGAGCATCCCTCTGTGATTATACGTATATCCTGTGTCTGCAGATAAGAGACTGTTTAACCTTCTGCCAATCACAATCACCGACGCTATTTGGTTTTCCTCCAGACGTTAAATTGGGAGCAATTCTGCAGGTGCCATTCTGAATCTCATACCTCAGTCCATAAAGCAGAGGCCTCAGAAAGGCAAACTTTTGTTTCCATTTCACAGGAGATTAATAATCTCCAGCAAGGTAGAGCAAGCTCCTGTCTGTGATAAAATTTAATGTCTACAGACGAAATAGACTTGTTTGAGTGTTAATATCACATTGCTTATTCAATCTTTCCGCTGCATTTGGATTTATAAGCTTTCTTTTTTCATTCATCACAGCGCATTTTTAGTGGTGGCACTGAAGCCCAGTGGTTAATACAACTTATTCTTCTGTCTAGTGCATGCTGGGATAGACTCTGGGCCCTCAACCCCTCTCGATCCCGTGTAACAGTAGCCAGGCAAAGACAATGAATCACTGCGAATGAATGACTGACATCCCAAAGTCAGTTCTACAGTACTGATGTACGCTCATTTGACCCACACTGTTGGTGGTATGACAGTAATCCCTCATTAAAATAAATGGATGGCTCTGATGCCTCATAGCCATTATACCCATTTTATGCTTTTTTGATTGTTTTTTTTATTTGTTTTATTGCTCTTTTTTATTTATAGAATTGCCCCTCGTGTCTTCTTTTTAATACCCGTGTCTTTGTTTTTATTTTCTCCTGTAAAGCACTTTGAGCTGCATTTTATATATGAAAGGTACCGTATATATGAAGCTTATTACTATTATTGTTATTGTTAGAGGAAGAAAGTCTTGGACTCAAATCCCACCTGACAGGCTGGGTTCTTTATGTGTGGAATTTCCATGTTCTGTGTGTGTGCTGCAACCACATTGTTCTCCCACAGACCTCAGAACTATTGATCAAGGAGCCACAGGAACTAAATCAGTAACTGCAACCCCACCATGACCTGTCGCCTCTACTCTGCAAGTCTACACATATGTATAACAATAGGTGCCTCATCCCTTTGCTTAGTGAAGAAAGGAAATAAAACCTGCTGCATTTAGAAGAGGAGGGCAGGCTGAGCAGCCTCTCGCCAAGCAGAGAAGTATTGAGAGTTAACTGCATAACTCAAACTCTAACTGTGCTCTTGTGATGCTTGAATGGATGTTGGAATGGAGACGTCCACAGAGGTGGAAAAGGAGATCTAAAAAGTCAGAAGGGCAAAAACTGTCTGTAAAATTTCCATCTCCAGTCTTAATATTTATATTAGCCGGTTCTCTGGTCGAGCTTCTGGTTCTAGCCAGTCTGAAGAAAAGCTGTTCACAGTTGATGGCCAATTAGTGACAGCAGAGACTGCTCTATTAGCTCCATGGTAATATAATAATAATATGAAAGTACTCCCCCTATAGCAGGGACATTCTGGGGAGCAGGAACTATAAATTTAAGCCTCAGTTTCCCATGATCCAACTGAGGAAAGTTGGACCAGTCCCTAAATGTTCCTGGAAAAGTTCCTGTGTTCAAAAAGGTCCACGTGATAAACTCTCAACCTGTCCATACCTGAAAAGCAGAAACAGAAATAAACGGATGAATAAAATAATTTTAGAATTGGAACAAGTATTCTGGTCGAGTTTAAAATGTTGAATTCTTCGGGTAAGTTTCTACATTCCAGCAGTGAAGTAGATTATCAGCTTTGTGGTGCAACATTTTTCACCAAGAGAAACGGGTGGCACAAGCCTCACAACACATTATTCATTATGTCAACCTGATCACTGACCCTAAGCTTGGCCAATCAGACGGACAGCATATGCCCTAACAATACTACGTGCCCTGTCATTATGGTAATGGTGCTGGATGTCAACACCCCGCTGCTGCACTCTCACAGGGTAAAGCCTTATCACATCATTACACACCATTACTGTTCTTAATGAAGTCAGCAGCTCCCAAGCAGAGGATACCCTCTCCGCTGTCTGACTCATTAAATGATCTAACATGTGAATAACCCAGGGCTCAATTATCAAGTCACTCAGCTGTCCTCGTGCCTTGCTCACCTCCTCCTCACACAGCAACACTGATGCTCAGTCACAACTTCTGCCTGTTCTGCCTGTTCTGGCACTGTAGGTGTTGGAGATGTCCTGATTAGGGTTATGGCAATTATTTTATTAGATATTCAGTCATGCTGTTTACTGGGGTAAAATACATAATTTTGTGGTTTCTTCTGGCATAAAAACTGTTACATATTAAGATACTAACTTACTGCATTTACTTCAAGTAACTGAGCTCAGCCAGACACCATTGAATCTGGCTTGTTATGTAACCTGTTGACTCTGCTTTGTGTTGTGTCGGGTGGATGAATGATGCATTGTATGGATAGGAACAGAATATATTCGTCAGTGATACAGTTGGCTCCCAGCACACTATAAAAGATCCACAAATTATTTTTGCACAATAGCTAGCTTGTTTGACAAATGCACTTTGTCAAATGATCAATTCAATATTATGAAATGCATTATATCCATTCCTTGCACAACTTTGTAGAATATTAATAAATCACAAAAACAACATTTTCATAGAAGGGGCATTTTAATATGAATTTGCTACATTTGTGTGACGACATTATAGCTACCAGTGGCATTCACCTACTAAGACAGGGCACCCATGAGCCATAAAACATAGACAACTGTCATTGACTATAGTTTTAAGAAGTGGGATTGTGGCCAGAGGGTTGATGGTTTGATCCTCCGGATAAAGGATAAAAAGAGCAGCGTTTGCCCCTCCTAAATACATCCTGCCAAGGTGCCCTTGAGTAAATCACTGCGACATGAGACCTGTTGAGGGGCCGAGATATCAGACTGTAGTTGTACCGAGCTCAATATCACTATCTGCCAAATCAATGCAATATACTAGGGAAATGTCAGGTATAAATGAGTGTAGTCATGTTGGTGTGGAGGGACATAAAAAGAATGGTCAGAATTCAACCAGCAAAAGCCAAGGTCACCTGACTTTTAGAGACTAGTATGGCTGATGCTCCAAACCACTGACTGTATATAAATATGGACGTCATGACAGCTCCTCAAAAGTGAAGCTGAAAAATCTTGATCGCTCCCCGGTGGCTGGCTGCAGTATAGGTCATAAATCTCACCCCCTCCATGTTAGCAGATGGGACATCCTGCCACCCAACTCTACTGCGCAGACTCTGGCTCCAAATGATGTCACACAAGCAAGATGGCAGCTCCCAGACATGCATAGCTGTAGGAAGTGTTGATGCATTGTCCATCTTTATATGCAGTTAGTGCTCCAAACACACTGAATCCTATATTTCCTATAATGGATCTCACTTCTTTTTGTTAGATCCTCCATGTTCAAACTAAATACCACCTGTTTGAAACGCAAGATGTTCATTACAAATTTACAGACTTTAAGACCAAACCCAGATAATGTCAGCAGGATTATTTTTTACAACTTTATAAAGCTCCATCTAGAGCCACATAAGACATCATACAACTGTTTTCACAGGCTGTGAAGTACTCCTCATGATATGGTAACTCAAACTCATGCATAAAATCAGTGGAGTGCTCCTTTCCAAAAAAAAAAGAGTTATGATACAGAAAGCATCTGTCTACTCCAATCCTCCTTCTTGTTCTTCTAGCTATGATAATAAAGTGCCATGTTGTAGACTTGCAGAAGACATTTGGCTATTTGGCTAAGAACCAAAATATGTAGTGTAGAAGTCAGTCTTATTAACCATCATTGAAATAGTACACAAATGTTTGACACTGTGTGTGTATGTTATGTGTGCGTCTGTAGGTGTGCACGTACGTCATCCATCAGAGGAGTTGCACACGTGTGATTGGGGAGTTCCCCTACGCTCACTGCAGGACGATCATCACATGAAGGTCAAACCAAAACTCCACCAGCTGCTCTTCATTAACACTGAACCTTTCAATGCAGCCATCTGCCAGCCAGAGAAGTGACTGTTTCAAAGCATTTCCAGAGGGAGCGTGAAGATAATCAGAAGACACTGGTTTGAATCTCTTCACTTACGATGACCTTCCACTGACAACATTTAAAAAACTAAGCTTAACAACTGCCATTACATGTTTAACCTCTATCTTTACACCGTGTTCTGTCATTTCAGATTTACTCTAAAACAGGCTGAAGACCGGGGAAAAGTTCATTCATTAATTAGCCCCCTGGTGGTAAATACAAGAAGGGCTTGGGGAATTTTTTTAATGCTTTGATATCTCTCATTAGCAAAACAGAAATTGTGAAAACATATTAACACAGGTTGAAAACATAAATTAATTTTAATTTAGCAGACCGAGACTTATTAGCTCACAATCAGCTTTGCCAGCAAAATATTAAATGTTCAACCCATTCCTCTGCTTCATCTGAAAGGATGTGAAAGCAGCATGACACTAATGTAAGCAATAGCAGTAATAGCAATAATTCTAAACTAAACTCTGAACCCTAAAATTATAACCTAAAACCAAACTCACTAAACATCAATGAAAACACAAAGTGTCACACAAAGCCTTTAAAGCAAAGGGATGCTGCCCACTAATAAGACAAACTCAGCAAAGGGTATATTTGTTGTAAGCCATGCAAACAAACAAAAGAAAAACAGTAAGGCCATTCAGAGCCCTAATAATTTCAATTCAATTTAAATTTAACTTTATTTCAGACACATAGGTCCATATAAGTATAAAAATAATAAAATACAATACGAGGACAACAACACAGAGATATAATCATTGCAGTTCACGAGTCCACAGTGATTAAAACACATGCAGACATTTGTTCCAATATTTCCAAAAACAAGAGGAGTACCTTGTGTCACTTCATGTAGACTCAGGTGAGGCCATTATGATTGACATGTTTTGAATCAATTAATCGTCATATGAATTTGTACGTAAAATTCCTCAACACAGCATGAAAGGTGGGGACGTTACTACTTACAAACATATGACTTGCACTTGTCCATTTTGGTAAAATTCATAGTAGTGGTTAATAAACCATTACAATGACTTTTTTTTGATGACCCTTTATTAATGCCTTTATAACTGCAGACGTTATAGTCAGTAATTAATTAATAATGGGTCATGAGTTTGAGTTTATCACTTTTTAATGAGCCATAAAGTCTATAGTCATACACATTTTTAAGCCTTTAGAAAAGGGCCATGTATTTCTAACTTTAAAATAAGCCTGCAGCTATAAATGCTATGACATCAGTCACACCCAATAAAGGCCTCTTCTACTTCGATAAGTCATCAAGTTGTGACCAAACTCAAAAGTTGAACTTATTAATCATGTATTACTGTAAAGCATTAGAAATTATTTTTACCCACTAATAAAGCTATTAGTTACAAGTCATAAACCCTTTTAAGTTCTGCTTCCTCTCAGAAAAGTTGTAACCACATATACACACACATAGACACAACTCTGCCTTTGTCCAACAGAAATCTCAGTTTTAAAGCTATAATGTAACAGGTGATTCCCTGGACAAACAGCTGAAATTGTGAGCCAACTGAGACTGTCAACTTTCTTTTGAACTGGCAAATAGCAGAAGATTATCTCCTCTCCCACACCTGCCTCTTCTGGACTCAGACATCAGAAAAAATCAGAAAATCAGGATATTAGAAGGCGAGACTTGTGCTACACAGTGTAGGATATCGAGATTTCCCCGAATTCTAAATGATAACAGTGCTTCGTGTGCAGCTTTGATCGTGTAAACCTCTAATAAATCGATGTGCTCTTCCCTCACTGTGCCGGCAGCCTGAACCGCTGCAGCAGGTCTAAACTACACCCCTCAAAGACAGCCACAGTTGATATGCTTTGGGCAACAGGTGCAGAGAGCTGAGGCCCTTTGTACTCTGAGCATCTATATTATAGCTGGGAGCACTTGGCAGATATTTTTTGGGAAGCACTAGATGAGACTCCTGCTGATGCTATGAGACTATTGAAAACCCCTTTGAAGCATGGCACAGTGCAGTTCGAATTTAAAATATTTTTAACTTCTTGCTCTGTTGACACCATAAACACGCCAGGCTCTTACAGTCGGAGACATACAGCGGAGTACCTATATACTGTCAACAATGAAAATAGTGCTGCAAAAGGAATGAGAATTAAGATCTAAACCACCTGCATTAGGTAGGCAAAAGCCCACAAACACACTCCTCCAGATTCACTTTGTCTGCAAATATGGAAAAGATCACAACACCAAAATGATCAAGAGAGTCAGGGACAGAGAGACTAAAGGATATCATCATTGGAAGATTCATTTGTGCAAAAATAGTGTTTGGTGTTGGCGAAGAAGGACCTTTCTGCCTGGGTTAACCTACTAAAAGCAAGTGTTTCTGCTTGTAGAAAGAAATGTACAACATTTGGCTTCATGTTCTACAGTTGGGGAGGATCAAAACAATATACACACAAAAAGATGAAGAAGAAAAAAGCAATTTACAAAAAACATTATCTTCAGCATTTGGTCATTTATACAGTGGGACAAAAGACATCTAGAAATCAAAATAAATTCATGGCTAAATTTGGTAGGGAAGGTTTTGTATCTAGCTGACAGCATTTCTGTGACTCCATGAATTTATCGTTATAACCAGCCTCACACTGAACTCACTGAAATGCTTGGAAGGCAATCCAGAAGTGTCTTAAACTGCACTTTCTTTAATGCCTGTCTGATGCTAGCTTCATAAAAATCTCTGTCTGCACCGGATCCATTTAAAAAACTCTTTCTCAGAAAACTTTAAAAAGGCCCCTTCAAAAATCTATGCTTGACATCAGCCACAGTCTATGCTGTGAATACAAGGAAACAAAGTTGAAAATCCGCAGTTTGCTCCTCTAAAACATTTCAAAGGACAACACTCAATACTCACTGCAATAACATTCAGTTAGATTAACTGACCTTCACTCTGTACACATTTTTTTTATAGACATGATGTGTGCGTGGCATCATCCCTGCTTCCTTATAAAGTCACAGCTCATCTCGGTTGCACTGGAGCATTAAATTAGTGCTGTGACAGTTACAATGAAATGTTGTTGGCGGGTTTAATTGTAAGCGGTTAAATATGGTGTGAATATAAGGCAGCCTGGCCTTAGTTTGAGGTCATAAACCACTCTGTGCTGTCGTGCTTTGTGGAGCCAAGCAGAAAATCACCACTTCAAGGGAAAATCCTTGACATGTACTCTGAGGGCTAAAATCAATCCCAGAACAAAGCTGAACTTCCTGATAAATTTAGAGTCTTGGCATACAAACTATCTCATCATTCCCTCAACAAAGGGACAACTGAGCCATAATATTCATTCAGTCATTCGTCACTTGACATACTGTATATTTAGGCAGAACAGAATGATTTGTGTGCTGCTGATACATAGTTTTTATTACAACCTGTGCATTTACTTGGTGCAGCCCCTGGATACTAATCTTGTCTTTCAAAAAGGCCTGTCAGTTCAGTAACTTTGTTTAAGAGAGTAATTTAGTTCTTGTCTTATTCACTAGTCTGAATGGTGTGTGTGTGTGTGTGTCTAAAAGGCCAAGGACACTGCCTGAGCTAAGTGGAGATGACTGATGTTCTCGTAGTTATAATTGTGTCATTACCACCCTGTGGAACATGATCATTAGTCCCTGCGGCTTCTACTGTAATTAACAGATTGGGGATGACTGAAGGGAAGACTGAGGAGGAGCGTCTGTCCGTGTCCAGACCCGACTGCAGCCATATCTTCACCTTCCAGCCAGAACACAGGCAATGACCTAAAGTGATTTTTTTTTGATTGTCTGTGTTCACATTGTAGCTGTGTCCCAATTCATGGCCTGCCAAAACTGAATATGTTGTAACGGGTCAACAAGGCCTGCCCCGCCGCAAAAGATCCTCCAAGTCCAAGTTGTCTTTTCCTGAATTTAGAGGACACAATCAAAGTCTCCTTTGCAGCTGTCTCCCAAAATCAACCGTACACCAGTCATATGTTATATGATACTTTCAAGGACTTTTTCAACTCAAAATGTCAGGAAATATGTAAAACAACCAAGTAGTTTGGTCTACTCATCTGTCACTGGTGAATATATCACATGGACTGGACCAATGAAAAAGCAACTTTAGAAAAATGGAAATCAGGTCAATTTTGTCCTTGTTAGCAGCTTGGATATGTTGTTGATCACTATGGGGCTTCAAAGTTTATTGGAACTTGTACATATTCATGATTAAACCATACTTTAAACAAAGGAATCAATTGTCAAACTTGCCCAACTGTATCACTGGTATTTACTCTATTGTTGGTCATTCCAGTGCAATTCCCTGGTGCTAAACTGAAATTCTCAACTGTATGAGTTGATGAAGATCACAAAAATGCACCATTAATTTGGGTCATGTTGAGGCTGGACTGTCTCTTTTGGAAAGGGAGTGCAAGAGTCCACTTTCCTTCAGTCCTTCACACCTCCATAAGCCATGTCCTTAGAAGGAGGTGGCCACTGAATTGGGACAAAGACAGTATTTGATTGATGGAGTATCTCACAGTACTGAAAACCAGTGATGTAATCTCTGCATGCATGTCTGCAACAACACTGTAGTGGAGTGCTACACGGCCAGTGAATGGCAATGTCTGCCTGCTTCAGCCCAGCAGTTTCCTTCATCAAACTGCAACAGCAGCTGGAGTTCACCACTGATGAATGCTATGTTTTCTATGAGTGGGTCCCTGTATTAGAATGCACTGCCATACTGCGCTATATTATTGAGGTGCAAACCCTACATCATTTTTAAAATGAGAGGGCCAGCTAGTATGCAACTGTGAGACACCTTATATACCTTATATATCTGACCCCTTGGCTTTACAAAAAACAACTTACTGGTTACATTTAGACAAAGTTTTATTAAAATCTGGCTTCTCTGAAAAGATTACAGTGGCGATATATGTAATCTAATTCCTAAATTGTCCTAGCGTTTGGGGCAAAACACTGATCCATGGTAATGAAATAAAACAGGCCTTTAGGTGATCTGCATTCAGTCCCATTACGCTACTTAGAGCAAATAAGTTTTTCAGGCTTGCACGGGAGCTTTCAGGCTCAATTCCAATGGAAATTTGAACACTTTAGCCCATAGACCATGCAGAGCAGCAAGCCAGCAAGCCCTCTGGCTCGAGGATTACCACTCCAATCCCCTACAGCTCGGAAATGTTCAGGAAATTGAATGGGAATAAGCAGGGATAAATATCCGTATGAGGAATGAGGCGAGGGAATGGAGTGATGCCAAGGACAGCATGGGCTGTGTTGGATCACATGCAGTCACAGTGTAGTGCAGATGGCAGAGATGGATGCCACCCAGAAGAGAGTTTGAGAAGTAAGACAGGGAGGGAGAGGTGGGACTCAGAGGAGCAACAATACACACACACACACACACACAGTACACTTTCGTTCAGTGAAATGACTGTAATTCATTACAAGTCTTTCATTGACCTTTTACGAGAGTGCTCACCCACTGTGGCTCTAGCTGACCTCTGCCAGTGTTTCACTGTAGGCCGAGGCATTCCACCTACTGCACATGGAGAAGCCCTGCTCACACTCTCAGACTTTCAGCACCATGGACAGAGCTCGGCTAGCAGCACTGCTTGCATTTCATTGTGCATTGTGTCCTCTCTTTCATGATCTCTTTCTGAGCGGAAACAGTTTTATTGTTTTTTTGTTTTTTTTACCCCTGCCTGTTTGTCTGCTTTTTTGTTAGCGGAGAGGCTTTCATAACCTTTTATTAAAGAATAATTCAGGTTTATTTCTTATTGTATTTTCATAGCTTTGGCCTTTGTTTCTATCTGTTATTGTACTCACCAGAGTAACTGCTGAGATCTGGGCACATGTCAACATCAATACAACAAAGTCTGGCACAGCAAGAAACCCAAGCAGTTAGGTAATAAGGCAGGTTGTAAACAAGCCAGCAGTTTAGCCAGATTATCTAAACCACAAGTGAGCGCACCAGAAATTTCTGCAATAGTTCCACATTGTGCAGGAAAACTGTGCACACAGCTACGAACAGTAGGTCAAAGTTAAACCAGGATGTCGATCTGTAAACTGAGATGGATGTTTACAGTGGACAGTTTGGGAAATAGTTTTACTGTCCATTTCCTCTTCCAGACTTCTTTTTTGCAATGTTGCCACATTCCAAGATCTCTGCAATTAACTTTGTGAGTACAATGTTCTCATAATCACTAGAACTGAGGACCCATGAAAATAGGATAAACCAGGATAAACCAGAATTATCCTTTAACTGGGGTAGTTTCACTGAAAACAACACCCTTTTTTTCAAGAAGACTGCTCCACACTCACACAGTTTAACACTTTCACACCTGGAAGCTGCCCAGTGTTACCACAGTCTGGCCACTGAGCACTCATTGAAGCAATTGGGGCAGCGGAAAGCGCTGCTCTTACAGTCAGATTTTATCCTGCTGGTTGGGGGATTGAACCACTGACCTTCTTACTCGATTTGGTTCAGATATGGCTGACACATATCTTTTGACCTGCATTGAAATGTCTGTAATGTTCAGTTCATCCTGGGTTGGAAACTTATGCCATTAGTTCTCACAAAGTATCATATCAATTAATGTTGAAAATACAAACTTACTCTAGGATAGCAAAACTTCTATGTGACATTTTAAGCATAGTTAAAAAAAACAGCTTAACAAGATGACATATTTGTGAAATCAATTTGACTTGTGCTGCATGGAACCTGAATGAAAGTCTTGATAATACTGAATGGATGACAATTCATGTTATGGCCATATCGTGCTGGTTTTGGGTCTTTTTACACACATGTAATACATGTGGCTTTAACTTGACTTAAATTGTCAAAGAACATTTGTGAATTTGACACAGTGGGTTCAACATTTGTCAACAGAGAACCTTCTGTAATGGACCACAATTACTTTTCTTTACACAGACTCTCTTGAGTCTGTACCAGAACCCCTATACCCACTATAACTAGTGTTTAACCAGATTTATATTTTTCACCTTTTACTAGCATTTTGAACTGCTGTATCATCCTGTCTGTTGGTGCATGTGGGTGCTGGTGTGAATATTGTGGGCTTTCAAGTTGATTACTAAACAGGCATCATGTGCTGTTTGTCCGGGAGGTCAAGCAACAAACACGCATTTTTACAAAAGTCACAGTTTATAGCAGTTTGTTGGCAGATGCTTGTGCCACGGCCTTTTAGCTTGTCCTTGTCTTTATCTAACTTACTTACTGCCTGTCCGTCTACCCCTTTGTGTCTCCCCCCACCTCTAACCCTACCTCAACACCCTCTCTCTTCAATGTACAGAACTGAGGAAGAACAGACGCTGTTGCTCATCCGTTCCCTGTCATTACATCCTTGTTTTAACACAGCAGAGACAGAGTTCCCACAGAGAACCTGATTGATTCACAAGTACAAACATGGCCAATTACTCTTTAATGCCACTGAGTGAGAGCCAATTCAACCAGCAGTCCTGGCTGATGCCACAGGAGACAGACACAAACTGCTGCTCCCATCATCGCAGGCTGAATAAGGACAAATGAGGATTATCTAAACTGCTCCCAATCAATAAGTCACTTTCTACTGCATTACGCCTCTCAGCGTACATCTCATTTGCTCCCATCAGCACTGCATTCAGAACATTAATAGTAATGACTTGACTCTAAAGTGGTCTGTGATATAAGATGAATAAATCCTTCTTGACACAGTACAGGTGTGTATTTCCATGTTTCTCTGGCTCCTGGTGTTGTTATGTGTGACCAAAGTCGGTGGGAGAGAGTAAGCAGAAGCTGTCAGTTTAAGCGGATTACCTGTAGCATAAGGGCAGGTGCTGCACTACGGGTGGAGACACATCGTGTTTTCCTGAGCTTATCTGAAAACCCAGGACAGCTACACACACCACACACACACAGACACACACACGCACGCACACGTTCATCCTGACTGTGGATGCTCTACAGGCAGGCGGTGCCCTTGATTAGCTCATTTCCAACCTCTGTGGATATGATTCCTACAGGTTTGCACTCCCAGTGATCTGTCTGTATTTCTGTAGCTGAGCCCCCCCATCACCATAAATCTCTCTTGTCTGTCTGTGACTGTCTGTCTCTCTGTCAGTCAGTGTACCGTCTCGTCCCACCCGGATGCCAAATGCCCAGTTCATCTCGGCTCATCTGCAAACATATGATAACAGCACCTCTGTCGGCCACAGCAACATGGGGAGACAAGATGGGGAAAATCCCCAAATGACTTCCTAAATCCGAACTCATCTTTCCTGGGTGTGTATGGGATATGGATACTATGTGATCAGCAATGAACATCTCAGCAATCAGGACTCAGGACATGAGGACTCACTATATGGGATGCATTTACTGAACCAGCAACCAATGACAACCAACTAATGACATTTAAAGGGTTAGTTCAACCAAATATGTGTGAAAAAAATTACATGGTACCTAGCCATGCAGGTAGTTTTGGTTTTGTCTGAGATGTCTGCCACTGCCCATGTACAATAGATGCTGATGATGATCCCAGTGCTGAAAAATGAATGAAAGATCCCATTATCAATTATTTTCACTTAAACTACTTTCTACTGAAGAAATAGGCTCTTGGAAATTGTTTACCAGAGTGACTGGGACACAGTTTCAGGAAAGACACATTGCAATTGATTTTTTTTTTCTATTCCAACTTTTGAATGCTTTGAGTAGCACATACAAAGTGTTTACAAATCCATTGTATTGGGCTGGAGAAAGAAATCTCAAACTTCAAAGAGTGAACAACAGATCTAAAAGTTACACCGCCAAAAGGGCTATTCAAGAAAGTCATACAATCTGATTTTCAGGGTGATAATAGACTCAGAGATTGTGCCAATATTCCTCAGAAGTTCATATTTATTTAATCACAAGAGCATAATATTTTTCACCTCAGGCTTGATCAGGTTTGCTTTGTGAACTAGATGCCTTATTATTATGCCTCACTTATTTTAAGAACCAGACCAATGTTAATATAATAAATCTAAAATGCATACTACTTTTTGTGTTATGTTTTGTTGAACTTAAAGACACAGTCAATACTGTAAAAACATAATATCTAAACAAGTTGAATAATCTTACATTTAGCTTTAAACCCTAGTTGAGCTTAAGAAGGGCTGCTACACTAGGAAATTAAATTGAGCTGAATTAAAATGATAAACCATTAATACCACCTTTCGGTTGTATGCCTCCGCCAACCAGTCAAGTTGCAGTTTATATTCTTGTCTGTCCAGACTCATATAATATTTGAAATGAATTTTGGAGGAATTTAATAAAAGGTATTAAGTGTATTTTTTGGTGAAATGGAAGTTATCACTCTATTGACATTTATGATTCCAGTGAATAATTTCCAGTGAGAAACATGCTGTCCTCACTTAGAGACTGTTTTTGCAGAGGAATACAGAGGACTGATAGAGAGCTTTGCCACATGGTGCAACAATAAAAACTGAAACTTAATATCAATAATCCCAATCATCAACCAGTGAGCTTGTGGTGGACTATCAGAGGAACAGGAGGCCCTTTGTCCTGGTTGTAATCCAGGGAGAAGAAGTGAAGAGGGTGGACTCATACAAGTACCTTGGGAAAACAAAATGCAAAGAAGCTACAAATTCTAAAACGCGGATGCTTCACACACATCTTCAACCTGGTAGCACAGAAGATCTATACAATCACCACAGTTTCAAGGTGGCAACCCAAGATTAGTGTCACCAATTCAGTATCAGACCAAATGTGAAATATGGTCACAATCTCCCCTTCTGTTCCTGAGTTATGACATTGAATAATGGCCAGGAAAGTGTTTTGCAGAACATGCTGATGTCACAGTGAAGATTATTTTTAACCTTTTGGATATAAAATGTCATCACTTCATCTTCTTATCCTATTAGACATTTGTGTGAAATTTTGTCATAATTAGAGTATGAATTCTAAGATTTTGGCCAAAAACATGTTTTGTGAGGTCACAGTGACCTTGACCTTAGACCACCAAATTCTAATCAGTTCATCCTTGAGTCCAAATGGACATTTGTGCCAGATGTAATGAAATTCTCCCAAGGCAATCCTGAAATATCACGTTCACGAGAATGGGATGGACATGAGGTCACAGTGACCTTGAGCTTTGAGCTTTGACCACCAAAATCTAATCAGTTCATCCTTGTATCCAAGTGAGAGTTTGTACCAAATTTGAAGAAATTCCCTCAAGGCGTTCCTGAGATACCACGTTCACAAGAGAATGGGATGGTCATCAGGTCACAGTGACCTTAACCTTTTACCGTTGACCACCAATATCTAATCAGTTCATCCTTGAGTCCAAATGAGAGTTTGTGCCAAATTTGAAGAAATTCCCTCAAGGCGTTCCTGAGATATCACGTTCACAAGAGAATAGGATGGTCATGAGGTCACAGTGACCTTGACCGTTGACCACCAATATCTAATAATTTAATCCTTGAGTGCAAGTGGACGTTTGTGGCAAATTTGAAGAAATTCCCTCAAGGCGTTCTGGAGATATTGTTTTCACGAGAATGGGATTTTCCCATATGTTGTCATGTATGAAAATACCCAAAATGAACACTGTAAGTGGACTACTTGATTACAATAATTTATAATAATTTATATTTTATGTTTATATTGTGCAACATATATCCATTCATTCAGTTTTGATAGAAATTGATCTGTGGATGAATGAGAAGATTGTTAGCCTATGGGGCAGTGATGTCACTTTTCCCATTTGCGTCTCATTAACAGCCAAGGTACTTTCTTGTTCGGGATTGTCCCATTTTCGAGCTGGGTGCCCAAAGTCCCAACAAAAATGCCCCGGTTTTCATAATTTACTACCAAATTGTCCTGGTTTTCACCACAATTAAAATAATAATTATAATATTATACTTGTTTTCAGCGCTTACATAGATGTTTATCATGTTCTGTCCCACTCATTATTACCTAACCCAATATAAAAACATAAACAATGCACCATGCTTCTGAATCCAACACTGATTTGTCTTTATGTGCGTCAATCAATTGCTATGATGCTTGCAGAGCTTGCGGAGCTGGCAAAGAATGTGTCACAGTCAGCCATTTAGCCAACAGCCTGTGCTTGTGCAGACTGACAAATAACTTTGTGGATTTTGGGAGACAAAAAATAATTTTTTGTCTCCTGAGGCGCTGTCCATGGTGTTGAAAGGTGCGCTCAGTAGATATGCTAAGTGCTGAGATAACTGTCCCCCATCCTGATGAAAAAGCCTATGGTGTGTGCATATATGTGCATGAACGTGCAATACATTTAAGGGTCCTGGTTTGGGGGTTTGAAAATAAGGTCACCCTACTCTCATGACCAGCAATTAAAAAATTGACAAGAAATTAATTGCAGCCACTCAAAACCCACACTCACTTTATAGATTTTTTGTAAAACACTGGATGGATACATCTCAGAGTAATGTAGCTGCATTCACTGGTGGCGCTCTTAAGTGATTTTATTGAGCTTATTTTCTATTAATGCTACTGGATGAAATTAGGGCACTACAGCTACAGTAATTAAGATGACTCATCCAGTGACATCCATACAGCATGATGATCAAAGCATTACCTCTACTATAAGACATAACCTTGCTTTTTTTAAATGCTGCAGTTTTGTAAGACTACTACACTGAACATTTTCATTGAATCCTTTCTTAAGCTTTGATTTTTGTCTGGTTTTATCAAAATATTAATGTTTTACTTCTTTTTAAAATTGTTATTATTTATTTCTCTATGAAGCACATCCTGATGTATTTCAATATATTAAACAGGCTATATGAACACATTCATTTCACAGTGATTGACTGATTGCCTCTTCAATCAATCAGTCAAAACGCAACACGTCAAGCAAGACAGACGCCTGAAGTGAGTTCAAGCAGCTTCAGTAGCAGTGACTCTGATGCCATTAGCACCAAAGTCACGGCATATTACCAGGAAGTGGTAAACGCTGGAGAGAGAGAGAGAGAGAGAGAGCAAAGAAGAGAGGAAGAGCTGAAATCTTCTGTGGTGTCAGCTGAGATTGACTGGAGATCAGGGACATCATAAAGTGCCTCCCTAGAGCCTGTTAGCCAAGGGGACACATCAGAGAGTCAGTCCCTGAACCCAGGGAGTTCGGCTGCTCCGGAGCTAAATGAAAGTGAGCTGAACAAACAGAAATAGCCCTGTTAGGTTTAATGTGTCAGTCTCACACTGGGCTCTAATCTTATTACCCATAGCAGAAAAAAATAACAGCAGGGCAGAGTCTGTTGGCCAAATAAAACTGCAGAAGAATGTTGCCCCAGCTGGTGATTGACAAGCGTGTGAAGTAGAGAGGGAGTCATAACCCATATTTGATCAAATGCATGTTAATTAGGCCCGATTAAACTTAGCAATTGTACTCCAAACAAAACACGGAGCTGGTGAAGCAATGAAACAAATCTACCTTCACACATGAGACAGGGATGAGTCAGTGGTTGAGTTGCACATAATGTAAGAGCTGACGAGGAGTTACAGGGCACAACAGGAGCTAATTTTGTCATTAATGTGGGTATCGTGACCCATGAGGATTCTTAACAGCAGGAGAATTATCCACAACAACCTCATGAGAGCATTTCTATGGAAATAAGCCTCAACTCTGCATATGTGAAAATACTTGACTCGACATGAGCGCCTTACTAACTGCTCTGACTTTTCCCTAATGTGTTCACACATAAACATTTCCAAGGACGCGCTGTGGTGATGGAGCCTCTCATTGGAAACTTGGAGGAGGGAGGAAGCGCACAGAAGACGCACTTGGGAGGCTGTAAAGTCATATAAGAAATAAAAAGTATCCTGCAGAGTGGGAGATCATTTGGGTGTATTGGGGGAAAGGGGTCATAACGCTGAGAACATATCTAAGAAAGATGTGCACTATCCAGGTGTGCTCTGGTTCAACATTAGACCCATGCTGGGATTTCACCCACCTCAGAGACAGATGTACAGAGAAGCCTCTGTAGTAACAACTGGCCATTTGGGAGGAGTGTCCCTGCTGCACTCAGCTAGGAAACGGGGAATTATGTTATTTGTCTTCAGCTGATGCAACTGTTCTGAACATCAGTAGGTCTGGCACTTTCATTATTTGGAGCCTTATTCTGAGTGGGTTCAGCACTTTGTGTTTCAACAATACAGGACATCTTTTAGGCTACAGTTAACAAGCTGTCAGCAAAACAGCACCAACAGCGTTAATGTGTCTGTGTCCTCTGGAGCTAAGAGAGGATACAGTAGATCTGCTGGGACTCTAAGAATATCACTGACAGCATAAACAAGAGCTGATGAGGATAATAAGCCTATGATAAACCCATTAGCACAAATGTGAAAAAAAATACAGTATGCTGAATGTAGCTGCATCAGGTAGTGTGACACACTGAGATGGGAAGAGAACAACCCACCAGATGAAGGCAGTGCTTTTCATCAAAGTTAATTATAACGTTCAGTCTTGCTTCATGGGATTTACTTTATCGTACAGATAACATCTCTCATCTCTCAAGTTACAAAACTGATAGTTCTGTTTCATTACATATTAATAGATAGGGCTTAGATGCTGTGTACAGTAAATGTTACAATAAGTGGGATGTATAAATGTTATCTTGCCCATTTTAAAATTAATTTATGTTGCCTACAGAGTAATGACAGTTATCGTGGGTACATGTGCCATATATATTTCTGACAAGTAAGTCATGACAAAATGGTGGAAATGTTCCAAAACTTGCTTATGACTCAATGGCCTGGATCAAAAAACCTCAATGAACTAACCAATAATTCCTTGGTGCATGGCATAACATTACACCACTTCACAACTAACAATGATAGATGATACATGTCAAATTTATGACTGTTGCAAGGTTTTCATTTTTGGTTGGAGAGAGAAAGGATGATTTTCTAGAAAGAAACAGAACATTTTAAGAACTTCATAACTTCACTTATAATGGCCATGAAAACTACTTGTTTCACTGTTCATAGCCTGCAGGTAACAACAACCCTGAAGTTTTATGCTGCATTAAGTGAATCTATCCACATAAATACTGTAATAGCTTATTTGAACATGCTGTACTGTATACAGAAGTTAATATCCATTGAAGTAAAGTAAATTAAGTAAAGACTTGACAAAAGGAGAAGGAAAATTGGTGACACTTTTTAGGTTTTCTTTTGTTTATCTTGGTAAATGATGTGACAATTACTTCTTTGGCTACTACTACTGCTTATTTTTAATTGGCTACAAGTGTTGTTGCTGATAGTGCTGATATAATCCTATATCAGAACACCTCAGACCTACTGGAGTTCCAGACCACACTGCAGAGTGCTGTGAACTTTATGAACCTGTGTGTCTGAGGCCCTTGGGCAGTTGCCCACTTTGCCCATTTGGTAATCTAACCTTGGCAAACACCAACAGTACAGTTACAAGATTTTTAAAAGATTTTATACTACACTGTGCAGTATATGTTAATGCTGCTCACATAGTTTGATGGATGTGAAAGAAGGTAATGGAGGAAAAACTAAAGGTACCTGTGGGGAGAACATGGAAGGGTTGATGACCTTCAGTGCAAACGGTCACTTCATGCAGAGTCCAACAGGACTGGATCTTTGCCTATTGTGCTTCCTTTGGCCAGTCTGTTGCTGAGGCAGAGCCAGCAGGCCAGCAGTGTTGACATGAGCAATCGATAGCAACCACTGCCTTCTCCCAGGCTTCTTCCAGGATTAGAAAGTATTTCCTAAGCTTGAGAGAGGAGGAGCAGCTGTCTTAACATCCAGTACGCAAAGCAGTACCTCCAACTGAACTTCTCTCTTAAATCTAGAAAGATGTCAGCCCATATGCAGTAATACATCTTTAATGGAGTAAATAAACACAAAGGCCTTGGTGGGCAGGCTAGCAAGGTACAAACCATCATTAGCATGTGCTCATGTTTGTTTTTATTCATGTGCATATTCTGCATATGTAGGCACATTTCTGCTTTCTCTGAAATTAGACAGATGGCTTTGAATATCAACTCGTTCACCACATTCTTTTGCTGGGTGTTGAAATCAGGCCTACGTCACACATGCCGCAGCAGACAGATACAATATGCTGCAGCATCATTAACCTCTAGCGCCCAAGCCATGCATTTTTTGTTAAAAATGACACCATATCTTCTCAGTGTCATAAATCAGTCAGATGGGAACACACAGCCACCACACATATACTGCTAGAATGAGCCCAACTTACTATTCCCAGTAATAACTGCCTCTTGTCAGCTGTGACAGGGAGCAAAGATCGAGCAAAATCAGCCCAGGATTCAAATTAAATCTTAACCTACAGCAAAACGTCAAGATAGCTATGATATTTTAAGAGAAAAAAAGATCCACTAATTTGATTGAGTAAAATCTTTTTTGTGTTGAAGGAAGAATAAAAAATAATTAGTCCAACCTCTCATAACACTGAGGCTCCACATTCTGTACTTTTACACTTGAGGCCAGTATCCCGGCCAAATATAACATTAAGAATAATAGTGTATTAAGCTTTAAGAGAGGGAGGGATTGGCTAAAAAATTTAAGGTACCACAAGCTGAGCTCTGTTTAAATCCTCTGGTCCCTACTCAAACAGTCCTGTGATTACAAGTAAATAACCTTATCTTCAATCATTCTGCAGCTCATTAAAACATTTATGAGGATGTGTTGGTCACATTTAATGACAGCTTAGAGCCACAGTCAGACACAATCTCCTGTTTACAAGAGGACAAGAGGAGAAATTCATTTGCTCTGTAAAACATCTATTACAATATCAGTGACACCCCGTCAGCCCGCTACTCTTTGTTTATAACTCAAATAAAAGAACAAAATAAGATGTGATTACCCCAGCCTGCTGTGAAAGACATGTTATCCTAAACCAATTTAAGTTGCATGTGACAGTGAAGCCATGTCAAATATCATCATACTTTACAGCAAGATTGAAGCTAATCCATTTACAATAGAAGTTTTAGCTGCCTTCGGGGAGCAACCCCTAAACATGGATAATACCGTGGCTCGATGATTTACATAGTTGATCTAACAATCAGCGTCTCCCAGCCTTCACTCATATGGTGTGGGACTGTTGTGGATTGGAGTGGAGCTCTGGGTAAACCTCTTTACCATGCAGATCAAACAGTGGCAGAGAGACTGGAGGGTTTGTGGCTACCCAGCTCTCAGCATGTTTAGTGGACTCAGTCTGCCGTGGCTCCGACCCAAAGACAACTGCACCGAGCATCGGGCAAATCCTTCAATCCGCCGACCGCCGCTCCCAAGCTTCTTAATCAAATAAGGCCATTAGCTTCATCACAAGTGCTCTGGGCCTCCAGTACTCACTGATTGGGGCTTTTACTCAGCCAAGTCCAACAATCAGCAAATTGGAAGCATACTGACGCTCACCGTTATGATGCTGGGATCTCTTGAAAATTTGTGAATTTGTGATTATGTGCCATCCTACATGGAAAAGATTATGTGAAGTACACACAACTAGAAGCAACGGGTATGTTATTTTAACCTCAGAGCACGGATGATCCATCATTGTGGATATCAAGCCTGTATTATTTCTTGTTATAGTTTCATGTACCGCAGGTGCAAGCATGGACTGCACAAGGGATGCCAGTCGACAGGTGACAGGAAATGAGGGAGAGAGAGCGAGAGAGAGAGAGAGACGCAATAAAGGTCCCCAGCCGGACTTGAACCAGGAATGTTGCAGCTCGTGGTTGTCATATTAAAGAGAAACTTCGGAACCTTTTTTCCCATCTTTTTGTGTCTAGGTGACTAATGGGGACAACATTTTTTTAAATTGGTCCAGTATTGAGTGCTGCAGCTTGCAGCCATGAAACGGGCTGCAATGTCATCCAACGGGGCAATAGTATTTTGGGGTTTTTTGCCACTGACAGGCTCATATTGTTATTATTATTATTAGTGTCTGACAACATTATGGAAAGGACCATACAGAAAAATAAAATGTTTTGTCTTTACCTTTCTCTTGATCCGATCTGTTTGTTATTGTGTCTAACCAAGTCTCACTCAAGGAGGAATCTCATTCTGAAATCTCGCGAGAGTTGAGGTGTTTACTAAATCAGCTAAATATTCAGCCATGACAGAGTTGGAGAGAGGAGTGCTGGGAGGAGTTTGTTGTGTTGGACTACAGAAAGTGTAGGTTAGTGTTATCTAAAAGATTTTCAAAGACATGGTTGAGATGGGAAAAGAGGATCCAGGTTGAAAAATACCGAAGTTTCCCTTTACGCCCCAGGAGCACACAGAGGGAAGCCCTGGTGGTGAATGTGATTCTTAAGCTGCGTCTTAAGTCTTGAATATAATAATACAATAATGCAGTACGTGCATTCAAACTCCATAGAAACAAGAGCTGTAGCTTCACCACAAATAAGAAGTTTTCAAAACAATCCATTCAAAAATTGTATTACCATTAGTTGATATCATAACTGTGTCAAGTTTCCCAATTATCATTTGCATAATAAATGGTTTTACTTGCCTAAACTGTACCGTAACCTTCAGTTCTACCCATCCAAAAAAACAGTAAGATATCACATAACAGTCAAATCAACATATAGTGTTTTACAGATCTTGCTCTTTTCTTAAAATTCACAAATCCCTGTGCTCTGTCAGACCACTGACTCCATAATAAAGGTGTAGGTTCCGGTGTAAAACTGACCACAGTGCTGTCTCATAACTCGTAACTCATAATCTCATAACTCTCATTACAAATCCCACAGCGTGCATAAACACCCTCCTAAAAGAGAACAGTGAATTAAACACTACCGCCCAGTCTGCTTTTCACATCTCTGAGCTAATAGATATTATGAGTCAGTCACAGGAGCCTCAGCACAGTGTGAGATGGGTAAAATGTAGTCCTACCTTCACAGTAAGTAGAATCCCCATGGATGGAGGCATAGCCGCTCTTGCATTCACACTCAGCTTTGGTATTCCGGTTTTTACACTCAGAGTTTTCTCCACAAATGAGCCCCTCTGCGCAGAAGTCATATCCTGAAAGAGAGGGACAATCGAAGACTTGATTTATTATGGTCTTAAAATTTGCTCACACTCAAGGCAGTGAAAAGTTGTGCACAGATACACACCCACAACAACTGTGCACAGAGATAAAAGCAGACAAATGCACAAGCAACCAACCTTGTTCCTTTTGCCCACACTACTGTGGCTGAGAAGAAGCCTGATGTATAAAGTTTATGGCTGCAGTAAATTTGGTGCAATAGTAAAAGCTGTGTCTTCCATGAAAGCATGCACAGTGTAACAATGCACAAAAGAATATAAAACATGTTGCTCATATGGGAAGATAGGACAGGAGAGTGAAAGAGTCACTAGTATGCTGCTCTGTAGCACAGGACAGTGTGTTCTTCTGCTTCCCTGTGTTCATATTTGAGTAAAGTGTGCTGACGTGCTGAATTTTAAAAGATGCTCCTTGAAAAAAATTCAACAGTAAACTAGGTGTTCAAGTAGCAAAAGAGCCAAATGTGAAAAAAAACCCAACTCTGCAGCACTAACTGACTTACTGGAAGAGCCTGTGCTTTATTCAGCCCACATGTTTCAACACAAGAACTTCATCATGGTGTTTTACAGAAAAGGCGAAAGGACAGCCTTTATATGCTCCACAAGATGGCTGACTCTTTATCAGTTATCCAATGAGGGCTTGACAAATAGGCCAGCCTCTAAAAGATGCTGCACCTCCAAACACAGAAGTTTCAAAATAAAAGTACACAACAAAATGTTACATAAAAATAGCCACTTACCAAATAAAATGCTAAATAAGCTTCTTTCAGCTACACTTTGGGCTATGAGGAGGTAATAGTACAACATGGAGGTAGTGTATTTAGCTCTGTTGTGGAGACACTACAGTATGTATGTAAACATATGAATAAGCCAACCCCTTTATAGACTATTAATTTGCAAAACACATATGTTTTAGAGGAAACATAATGCAGTCATTCTGTCAACTTAATGATGAAATGCTGTTAATCAACATATCTGGCAAGTTGCAAAATGTTGATATTGAATGTATCAGTAAAATGTTCACTGCTAACGTATTTCTTTTTTTTTTTGCCAACATAATCTTGCAATACAATATCCTCTTGCAGTAACTAAAGCATCATTAAATATTCTATGGTTATGTTTAAGCACGTGCAGGACTTGATTAAAGTCAGAGGAAAGATCATGGTCTTGGTTTAACACAGACAAACGTCTGCAGTGATTTGACACGTGAGGCGTGATGTGTTGATTAGTCGCTCCCCACTCAAAAATGTGTTTTGCTTATTTTTCTGTGGAAAAACCACACTAGACACAAATAATCATTCAAAGCAGAGTATTTTTTTTTTTTTTTTACATATCTAACATGTCTGGATGGAATTTTAACAGTAAACCCAAACCACAATCCTTCATTTCTTTCACTTACACCTGAAGCAAAGTGCTCTTGTTGTCTAAACCAAACTAAACAGAGGACTCAGGATGCGATCCCTGGACTCTGGTGTCAAAGTGCATGCTGTGCTTTGTGTGCCCACCATCCAACCCCAGCCACACATTTACACATTTTTTGCTGTGACTCTGGGTCTCAATTGAAATCTTGTAACTATAATACAGCTGCTATCCCACACAAAAAAATGGAGCAAGCTACAAACTTCTCACAGCCAACTTTCAAGGTCATAGGTGGTGGGTGTTTCCCTGCATGGAAATCAGCGGTGCAGGACAGGTCACGCTCCCCCACTGGTGAACATACTGAGTTGTGTTTGTTGGAACAACCAAGACTGAGGAACTGCTACTGAGATTTAAACCCAGATGGTCTCTATGATGGGAATTTTTACTCCAGCACTGCCCGCGAGCCACGGTACCAGACTGGGATCCTACACATGCACAGAAATGTGAAATGACTGTTGGACAGACGGACTGAGGATTGGTCAGACAGACAGATAAGGAGGCAGACAGAGTGATGATTGTCTCCTGCTCAGTAGGTATAGGCTGATGTAGCCCATCATGTCCTGTAATGAGTGACAGACTGGCTGCACATAAAAGCCCTGAGAGCCAGGGAGCCTAGGGAGTCATTACTGGGGAAAGAGCTTCTGCATTATTCTCCCTCTCACCCCCCCCCACCCCCCCACCCCCTCACCCACCCACCACCTACAGCAGCACCCCACAGAACAGTGTATATATGTTATAGGACTGATTACACTATAATCAATGCACATGTGAATTTGTGTAGTACAGATCAGTTGTGGCCACAAATATTACTTAAACCCAAAAAACACACCACAGCTGTGTCTATGATTTGTGACAGCTACATTTTTTTTTATTTCACATACACACAAATATGTCCCTCACTGTAAAATTGTCTTTTTTTCTCAGTAAAATAGAGGGGCATGAACGCGCATTTACAATTGTGTAATTACCAGTTTAACGGAGCCAGGATGACTCTGAGGACTCAACAGCGAGGCATGAGTAAATTTTAGAGTGGAGGCAAAGTACTGAGTCACACAGTGGAGAAGAGATGTGGAGATGATTTTGAAATAATGAGCTGATTTTTAACGACTGTGTGTGTGTGTGTGTGAGAGAGAGAGATAGAGAGAGAGAAAGAGAGAGAGAGAGAAGAAAGATATAGGGTTATATACGAAGACGTGCTGTGACTCTAATCTTTCGTTTTTACTGTATAAACTCTCCTCTTGCCTACACTTCTCTCCTCCCCCTGCTGTCCATTCCTTTATACTCTTTACCTTTCTTCTCCTCCCTCCATCTCTCCACCCTTTCTTCTCTTTTCAACAAGGTAAGTACTGGATGTCTTAATCTTCCTTTTCCTGTCTTTTTTTTAATCTCTCTCCTCTACTTTCATATACTCTCCTCTCACCATATCAAGTCTTTTCCTTTTACCTTTCTTTTCATCTTCCTCCCCTCCCACTTCTCGTCTTTACACTTTCCTCTCTCATCTCCCCTCTCTCTTTTTCCTTACCGTCCCTTTTGTTCCCTCCTTTTCATCTTCCTCTCCTCTGAGTATGGTGAGTATAATGCATGCAGCTTATCTTACCTAAATGAGAGTTCAATTTTCTTCGCTCAGAACCTACCCCAGGTTTCTTTCATTATGGCTCTATAGCTGACAGCCACCTACAGTTTGTTTATTCAATGTATTTACTGAATTACCGGTGGCTATTTACCCTGTAGTACCTCCCTGCCAAAGCAGCGGGGTTCAGGCAAATTGGCATAGCAGGTGCTCTATAGCAGACAGACCAATCTGCTCTGATAGGTATCTGAGCCAAGAAGCATTCATACTGGGTGGAAAGAGAGAGAAACAGAATTATTGCGGAGGCGCAGCCTAAATCAGCATCCGGCAGACTGGTTGTGTTTACTCTTCGCAGTGACAGGGGACCGCTGTGTGCACGTCTAAAGAAAGAGCGATTCATGCAACCGTAGAGGGAAGACATACCTTTGCAAACATTGCAGCATCTGCCATCTGGTAAGATCTGTTCACTGACGGTGCAGTTGAGCTCCGGACAAGTTTCTGTGACTTTCACCATCAGGCCATTCTGGAAGGACAAGACAGAGGCAGGGGATGATAATTATAATGCTGCTGAATTAGTGGAACACTATAAAACCTTCAATGTAAACAAGGGGTCATGTGTGTGAAGGGCGTGTGGACACATTACGAGTAACTGTCCTCGCTAGAAAAATGATACATGATATGAACGATCTTTGGGATCAAATGAGCACTTTCCAGTTAAACTCACTTGTCCAACCCTCGGGATACCACATTTTTTTCAACAAGACCTTACATGATCAAATGTGTCGTTTGACCATGAACTCCAGAATGACGTACAGGAGCATTTTCTAATCAGGCACAGTAATCGGTTAAAAAATAATGATGTTTTATGATGTGACAACACTATGACAAAGGTTTAGTTAGGTTTAGGCACAAAAACCACTTGGTTAGGTTTAGGGAAAGATCACCTTAACAAATTATCACTGTGTTCAGGTTAGAAAAACATGTGGTATGGGTTAAAGTTACTACGTCCTTTAAGTTAGGCGATCTTCGTCATCATGGCTACAATAATAACCACGGTATTAAGGTCAGGGGATGATTGTACTTCCTGTTTTTAAAAACTGTACCGACTTATGGTTGGAAATGTCAATCCATCTACTTCCATTTGTGATCATATATAGATGTCCTCTTTGTGGTCTGTGATTACTGCAGCTGCTAGATGGCATCTGACACTCAAATGTAACTTTAGGTTGTTTTTGGGCGACTGACATTAAGACCAATTGTGTCATTTTTCTTGAGAGGACAGTCACCATTTTTTGGTCTATTTCACAAATCTTGCCGAAATGTAACAATATAGATTATTGTTTGAAATATTGTAAAACTCACTGAACATATTGAATTGAAAGGAAGCTTAGCACAGATTTTTGAAGAAAGAAAAAACAACGTAAGAAGGTGTGAGTTTGTTGCCAACTGTTTTTTTTGCTATGTCCCTTTTCTAAACATGTACCGATGAATGTCACCATGGACACAAGTATGTTCACACAGTTTCATGCATATTTCACCCTTAAAACTATTAAAAATATGGAACAAAAATATGTGATGTTTGGTAAATCTTACAAGAGGGTTCCACATGGAGAACAGCAGAAATATGTATCTATTTTGGCCATTTCTACACACATTTAAATACATGCAGCCCCGGGTTTAAAAGACATTTTAGTGGTCTTTAGGTGGCCACAAAAACCTGAGGGCCAAATCAGATCAGCTCCAAAATGTTTTAAATCCGCCTCTCTTGAGTACAAATGTCTTATTGGTCTAAATGTGTTGATTGTGACATGATGTAAACCAATCAAAGGGTGATATCCCTGCAGTTTTTTGTTACTGTTTATCTGAAGACAATCACAGCTGTACAGGAAGTTTCTATGCAAATCTTCTGCAGGCAGCATGGAGAACAACAAGACAATTAACACTACAGTAACATTTTATTTAAATCAAACAGACTGAAACTCAGTGATCTACAACAGTAATAGTTTACTGCACAAAAAATATGCTCCATTATAAATATTTACAGAATAATGTTGAATTCAGTGTTCAACATAATGACCATTGTGGTGTAGTCACATAATGGCTTGTCTCTAATGAAAGCCAGACTCCTCGTTTTCTTAACACAGAGCAGTCGATCATTATTTGAAGGTCTTTAATTGGATACAGCAAACGTTTGAAATAACAAAACTTCATGTTTTACAACCCTGCAAATCAAGCCAAATGTGACCTTGTTTATTTTTTATGTCAATCAGAACCTTATAATATGAACCTCACAAAAGGTAAGATGACACCGCTTTTCAAATGTATTAAATCACACTGATTGTTAAAAAGGATTTAAAAGAAGAAATCAGGGTATTTTAAGATGCTCCTGACTGAACGAGGCTGCCATGACAACAGAGAAGGCGGGATGTAAAGGCTGTACGTGTGCTGCTCGCATTCACGAGGAGGGCAGGAATACAGATTGCAGGTAAGGTGCAGATATGTGCCACCGAAGAAGAGAAACAAAAGGTAGATAAAAACTCTGTGTCATCTTCCCCCTGGGCCTTCAAAACAAATAGCAGACACACAATAGCTGCAGCAGCCCGGCTGGTGTGTCAGAGCTCAGCTGGTCCCTGCGATGCTTCTCAAGGTCTGAAGTATCGACTCAAATCCCTGAGATGCTTTTCTCCTTCACGACTTCCTCATATCATTTTTAAATAGTGCAGTCACTTCGCACTGTGAGCCTTTTATCAGTCACATCATTTTCCCATTAACTAATGAGTATGTTCATGATGGACTGATCATATTTTCAGTTGATCGATTAAAGCTGAGCTAATCAGTCTTTTTTTTATATTAACGATGGATCAAATGTTTAATTTGAAAGGTATCACTTGGGGTAATTAATCAATGGATGATTACACTGTTTAGCCTCCTTTGGCTCATTGTTTGTTTTTTTGTGATCAGTTTTTTATTGAGATTTATAAAGGGCTGGGGTTTCAAGTTTGATAGACCACAGAGAAAATAAATGAATGTAATTGCAAATGTCCATGTATTAACCAAAATAAGATGTAAGAAGTAAGAGCATCTGGTTTGCAACCTCACTACAGCTCATTGTTTTAGTCTTACAGCCCTCAACTCCATCTCAAGAAGCAACACTAAGGTGTTTTCATCAGACAAGCTCTGATAAACCACTGCCTGTTCCAGCAATAAGCAACAGATGGAAAAAAAAAAAAAATTAGCAACTAGCTGGTGAAGACAGTGGAATATCTAGCTTAAGAGACAGATGTTTTCTCAGGGGTTGGTGGAGATCAAAACAAAGCTAAGGTATTCAATGATGCAAAACAACGAAAAGTAGCAAATCCTCACCATCCTAGTATTTTTGCTTAATAATGTAGCTTTAATAAACAATTGATCAAGTATTAAAAATGTTCAGCACTAGTCTTATTATTCTACAATGTCAGGCAGCACTGATCTGTTCGTTACTGAGGTAAAACTCCTCTGCACAGCAGCATAATTCAGCAGCATACCGGTCAAATGAAGGATCAATGTAAAATAATCTAAAATGAGAGAGGATTTGGCTGCACACCAGCTCTAGCCCTTGTTAATTATAATTTTCATTTATTTCTGCATTTTAGTAACTCCTTTCACTGAGTTCTGGTGTACAGAACTCTAAAACCTTTCTTAAAGAGACAAATGACAAGGGTGATAAAAAAAAAACAGACCAACCAGTGAATTTCATCATCATACATCATCTCAGAATCACCTAAGATTTTCAGTTAGTCTGAGTGTATTAGAGGCAACAATAGCAGAGGTCAATGGGAAAATTAACTAGCTAGAGCACCGGAGAAACATCAGTATCAGTCTACAATTCAAAGACTATTCCCAGCAACTGTAACTTCACTTTACCCATCAATCATGTGTGATGCATGTGCATTATTTACATTATTTTTCACAGAACATTTGTTCTAGTTTTCAAGCTGTGAACAGCTTGCACGGGAGATAAATACACCTTCATTGAGATGCTATTCCATATCAAGACACAAGTGTTGTCTCCCATTTTTTCCCCAGCAACCTGCAATTCACCCAGGAGCCATGAAATTAGCCCATAAATGCAGGTTACACATGGCATTCAGGTCACTCAAAGCTTTAATTTCAACCTCAGTCTTATTTTCATTGTTTTGCTCATCATTCCTATTAGTTGTATCAACATTTTATTCATCTGTTTCTTCGAGATCACAAATCTGCCAGAGTATCCTGGAGTACAGAGCAAACAACACTGCAGAACCTTTAAGTGTAGCTAAATGCTTTAATCTCTACAAAACATTTGAAAATGTTATCACAATGAGTAGAAATGGGCAAAAGTATTAAAATAAAACAAACGTTGTAACAGTGTTAAAACAATCAGTAATGTCCTTGAAATTAATGTCTGTTCTCGTTATTAAAGCCTGTCTAGTATGTCAGCGATGTATCAAATTGCATCACTGTATTCAAAAACAGTAAAATTCCCAGTTTTGGTGATAGCTATTTTGAGTTTCAGAGTGTTATTTGTCCATAGAGATTCCATAGAAATGACCTGGCTCTAAACTGAAAACAATGCCTGCCTAGAACGTAGATAGTCCAACAAAAAATGATGGAATATTTGGAAAACGGTGAAGGACATATGATTTGTTGTAAATGGCTGGAAAAAAAAGACCAATATGGACATTTAAATGATCACTGATAGTTTTAGCTGTGGACCAGAATGATCTGATTCCTCTGTACATAGTTTAATGTGGCCTCATTGCTCTTGCTTATTCTCTCCACATGTCAACGCATATATTCATTGTTGTGAGAGGACGGAGAACTGGTCTGGAGAAAGATGCAAGGTTACAGAGCTAATCGATATTCGCCAGAGGCCTTCTTCTAAATGTGACATACAGAAATCACCAATAAATTCATATAAAGTTCACATATAGCTGAGATTTACGGGGCATCTTGGAACCAAACGCTGACACTAGAAACCACTTTCTGGGGGCCATTCTAAAAATAATTTGACCACAAATTGCTCATTTAGCAGCATACACATTGAGGAGTAAAGGATGGCTGTAATTGTTTGAAACAAAGTGTACAAACAATATAATGATGTTTCAAGGTCTCTGGGGGCCAATAATGAGTCCAGGAATCCACTGTGTGGCTCTTTGTAAGCAATTACATGCATACAACGCTAATTTTCTCCTTAAAACAGTGCCTTTAAAGATAAATGGCTGCTCAGTGAAGGAACCTCACCTCTGTTCTATGGTGAACTGGAATAATGACTTTAATTATAATCCACACAGTGATGAAGCTACATTTTAAATCAGGCCTTTGTGTTGCTGTCTTCATAAGTTATTCTAATTACCTGGCTATCTCGCCATTAGAAGGAAGAAGAAAGGCAGATTAAACAGATTGGGGGAGGGAAGGAAAACTAACAAGGCCTGTGGGTTAATTGAATAACACACCGCGCAGTCCACCACACAGAGTCATTACATGTTCATGCTGAAAGTGAAATGCTGCACGGTGATCTGATTGTAGAGTAAAGGCTTAACACCGAGGGAGAAAAAATTGTACAGAAGGACAGAAAAAAGAAGTGTTACCTTGCATTCCCTGCAGCTCCTGGATAAAAAGCGCTGGCCTTCAGAAAAGGTCTGGCCCATGTAAGTACATTTCGCTGTGGGCAGAAAAACAGAACATAACTGCTTCCATAACACGCTATTATGGTAAGTGCAGTGCAGCTATGATTACGATAGAATAAAATAATTCCTCAGCTGCTCCTGTGGTACTTTCAACAACAGTGAAAAATGGTTTTGAGATTGTCTGCAAAAAAAAAAAAAAAAAAACAAAGTTTCCAGGCTGAAGTTTTGCTTAGTTAATTCTGTTAGAAACAAAGTTGTTCTTGGCTAGTGTGAATAAGCAGAGAGGAAATGTAAGAGCGCATTAAGAATACAACAGAGAAGACCCCTTCTGCATATTCCTCTGGCGATAATGCAGAAATAGAAAATGAAGCATATGATATGAAGTCCTGCTTTCCTCCTCTCCAGGGTGCAGGACCATGGAGCGCTGAATCGCAACTCTGGAGCGCAGCTCCCTTGTTGGTCTGTGCCAGAGCTCTGATGTTCACATGGGAGGAAGAGGAGGATGAAGGAGCGAGTGGAGAGATGGAGGGAGGAAGAGGAGGGCTGGAATTATTCAAAGATTGACTATACTTAAGGGATTTAGGGTTTTTGCATTATAGTAAGAGACACAGTTGTCCGTGTGTCTCTGAACAGCTACCAGACCCCCGTGTGCTTTATACCAGAAATAGTGCCTCCATTTCAGCTTCCATGCAAATCAATGGTCTTTGTTCTCACAGATAGTTTATTTTAGTTTCACAGCGAGAGCAGAACATCAACCACAAACGCCAGGCTTCTCTTTGTATATACAGTGGTTTTAGTTTTGGTGGCAAAGAGCATTAAAAGCAATAAAGTTGAGCTCAAACACACACACACACACACACACACACACACACAAAGAACAAAAAACAAACACAAAAAAACCAACAGCACTTTGTTTTTTTTGTATTTGTTGAAATGCGTAGAACAACTTATGTTAATGTTAAAGATAAATGGATAATGACTGTCTCCTCACCAGCAAAGAACAGGAAGTGGCAAATATTCTTATAACACTACAAAAAGACTTAAAGTGCGGTCAGACCAGACATTTAGCTGTGACAGAAAGCAGGACGGACAGGAAATAGTGTTGTCAGGGTTGCAAATATAAGTTTGAAGGCTAAAAACATCATCATTTGCAGGTAAGAGTTCGGTCCGACGGGATACAAATGTGTCTCACCCTAAAATTAACACCTGTCAGAGGCTAATAATGCCTGTCTGCTCCAAAAAAGACAAAACAACAACAAAAACAAAAACAAAAAAAAACAGCACTGGTCATTCAATAAAGTGGTACACCCTCTACATTCAGCTGCAAAATGGTGTGATGCTGTTATACCACCACAAAACTATTGTAAAACAACCTCATTGACTGTTTCTTGATTAATATGTATAGATAGGACTTTTATATTATGATTATGATTATATATATGAATCAATGTTCAAGAACACAGCTGTGGAGAGATGATATTCTTAGCTGTCATGCTGTTTTATAGAGAAATAAAGAAATAAAACAACTGAATCTCTTTTGGAGTAGACTGTGCAACATAACATTGAGCATAGTGTTAGTTCAAGTCAAGCTCAGCTCACAAACCCAGCTACATCAGCTGATTCCCTTCTATGCATGCAATTGGCAATCTCATTCAGACGCCTTATTTTAACCCACGTCCACCCCAGCTCCTCCTGACTTAAATAATGTCATTTTTGTTGTCATTGTTGCCTGCTCTGTTCTGTACCTGGGATCTTTGCTGCTACTCTCCAGGAAAGAACAAAGCCATATCACCAAATATAACTACTGCAAATGGCAATAAAAGTTTTCTTTTTTGACCCAAGTGGTCTTGAAAACTTAAATCTTTGAGCATTTTATATAATCTCCACAATCTTTTTATATTGCTTAGCAAAAACATAAATGAGCAGCCATGTCAACACTACATATTACCTGAGCTTATTTGTGCGGTGTGAAAGATATTTTTGTGTATATGTTGATGGGATTTTCCCTGTTTTGTTTGTGAAAGTGTCATCCCGCTTCTTGCTCCACACTTACGTCTACATTTCTTGCAGCAGGTCCCGTCAATGTGTACAGGCAGTGAATCCTCTGAGCAGTTTGCCGGAGGACAAAAAATCCTGCGACACTCCACCACACCATTCTGCAAGAAAACGATTTTTTTTTTAAAGCAAAAAACATGGAAACATCAGAAGCAGAGCTCCAACACTCGGTGTGAACATACATATATGCCTGTGGCAGTGCCATAAAATCCACACTGAACACATGTCTCCTATTTCTCAATTTACATTTACATGTGCATTATTTATCCTTCTTTACCCCCAGCTCAGCAACAGTTCACATACTGTATATGTATCACATTCAGTGTACTTTATACTTCCTTCAAATGCAGCCAACAGTACAGCCCAACCCTGAGAGCCTAATGCTCCTGCAGTGTTATCATCATGCAAACCACATCAACACTATTCAGAATCCCACCTTCGGCACTGCAATCTGAAACTGAAAGCTATCATATTTACAAATAAAAAAAAAAATCATAATGTTATAAAATCAGGTAAGAGATTCATCATCGAGTGCTGGATGGTGGATACTGAAACCGAGCAGCCTGCTGATGGCAGGTAGTTTGCCTTCATTTTTGAGGCTGATATCTCTCTCTGTGTGCGCCTCTTCATTTCATGACTCATCGGAAATGGTTCCCCCAGGATGCCGCGGTTATCAGTTAATGGTATGTCTGCGGGAGAAAATCAGACTGACTAAACTCCACCCTGTGCTTGATGTGCAATGATGCAGCAAGTCTAATTCCCCAGGGCCCCGGATGGCCTGTTTCAACATATTTCAAAGTCTGGCTCCCATGTCTGAGTGCAGGCAGGGAGGCTTATTAGGGAGCGCTTATTAGGGGGTAGGCAGGAGGCAGGGAGAGAGGATGCAGGGGTTGGGATAGAGGGGAGATCTGATTGGAAGGCAAAGTGTTGAGAGTGAAGGTAATAGGGATTGTAATGGCTTTCCATTAAAGAAAGAATCCCTCCTCAGATCCCACTAAGCTGTTATGTATCATCTATCTGTGACACTGAGGGTGAGCTTATTTTGTTATAAATCCTGTCATTTGCCTTTTTTGGTCTACCCAGTTTCTCTTCACCGCTCCTATTTTTCCTTTGCTTTCACATGATACACTGCAAAAATATTCATTTTATCGAGGCGTTTTTGTCTTATTTTCTTTAATGAGTGAAGAAATCTGCATGTGGTGAGACAGTTTCATCCTGTTTCAAATACAAATCGACTTCATACAAGATGTGGTGGCTTGAGTTTGAATATTTTACTCAACATATGAAGAGTTGAAACAAGCTTGTACAGAATATGACACTGACTGAACACAGAAACAGGTTCAATAATCTTCCTACACTTGCAGGTTCCTTCACTTGTTTGAGAAAAACATGACTTTCAGGGCTCAATAATAGATTTTTTGCAGTGTGATAGTTGAAAGCCAGAGCTTCATCCTTTGATTGTGGGGATGAGGGTGACACTCACCTTACATGCACAGTTCCTGCAGTTCTCCGGCTCCACCCACAGCTCCTTATCCCTGTAGACCAGACCGTTGGCGCTGCAGGTCCTCTCGCAGTGACAGCCCTCCAGCTGGGTCAGCCTGGACTCAGCGTAGTTCAACTGGGGACAAGCACAGAATCACCACAGAGTCACGGCACTAAATCAAAAGTCTGAATGTAAATTTTAAATATTTGGGCATCTGTGTAACTAAGAACTATTCAGATTTGTTTAAATGTGATTTCTCCCTTTTGCTTGTTCGACTGAGTCAAGACCTTCACCGTTGGTCTCTCATATCTCTTACTGGCAGGATACATGCTTTCAATGCGTACTGTTTTCATTCCAAATTATTTTTTCCATTCACTTGATGGCTCGATTTCTCAGTTTATATGGAACAATCAAACAAACAAAAAAAACACAGAATTCAAAAAGGCATCTACAAAAAAATCAAAGAAATGGGTGCAAACATTTGAACTATATTGCAACAGTGTTGTATTAACAGTCAACCCCCAACATGGCTGCAGATGGAGGATGCCTCATGTGGTCTTCCTCTCTAATGCCCCTCTTGTGCCTCCTCCTGGTGTTAACATCATCATACTCCAGTAATACAATAGTCATAAACTATCTTAAGATCTGGACTCAACTCAAACACCACTTTGGATTCCAGGCAATACCTCTTCTATCCTCTGTACACTCCAATCCTCTGTTTCCTCCCTCTATTACTGATAAGGCTTTTGCAACCTGGGAAGGCCACGGGAATTTCTCTGTAAAGCATCTTTACATTTATGGAACATTTGTATCTTTTGATCAGTTAACTCATGTATTCAATTTACCGAGGACCCGTTTCCTCAGATGCTTAAAAATCCAAGATTTTATTCTTAAACACTTCCCTGGTTTCCCCGCGATTCCTCTTCCTACCTTGGATGACACCATTTTTAATATTAATCCTTACCTCAAAGGTACCATTTCAAAGCTGTATAATACTCTCTTCACGTGCCAGTCTTCAGCCTCTGATAATCTACGTACCACTTGGTCCAAGGATCTCATTATAGAGATAGAGACTGAGGTTTGGCAGTCGGTTTTGAAACGTGTCCACAAGTCATCTATTTGTGCCCGTCACAGGGTATTTCAATGCAAAGTAATTCACAGAGTCCACTGGTCTAAAAGCAAACTAGCTTGTATCTATCCTAGCACTGATCCAAACTGTGATAAATGTCACCTAGAACCAGCTAATCTCACCCACATGTCCTGGTCTTGTCCTGCCTTATTTCTATTTTGGAAGTCTGTCTTTGACTCACTCTCAGCCATCATATCTGCTAACATCCACCTCTCATGCTTAGTTGGCTTGTTTGGTGTCCTATCCACTGACCATTCACTGTCGTCCTATTGTGTTGAACTTGTAACTTTTTTCACATTGTATAAAGGTGTGTTGTTCTGATGCACTGGAAGAGTCTTCATCCACCATCTCATACCCATCAGATAAAGGATGCCCTATCCTTTGTGAAATTAGAGAAAATTAAACACTCCCTTTGTGGCTCTAATGTAAAATTTTCTAAAACCCTTCTTAGAACATGTCAGGTCCCTTCAGCTGGATGCTGCCCCCATTGGCTGAGCAACCCCCTGTACTGCACCAACATCCTGCACCTCCTGGCAAGGTCCTGTTTTCCCCATGCTAGTAGCACACAGTAGGTGTACTTGTCTCCAAAATGTCTTGTATATTGGATGTATTTTTATGCTTTGCTTTTCTTATTCTATTTTTTTTTCTTGTGTTTGTATTGTTGATATTACCCTCTTGTCTTAGTGTCATTACCTCTGCCAGCGTTCACCTCATTCTACTGATTGCTCTCTTTTATTTAATTTATTCAGTCATACATGCGAGGGTTTATGTATGTGTGTTTTTGTGTTGAAAATTCCACAAATGTATCATATATTAATAAAAGAAAAAAATATCTGAACGTGCAGGCTAGTTAACCCTTTGCTCCACCCTTCGCCCTACGGCGTGCCCCAGTCGGTTTTCACAGAGAGCTGCACCACTGGGAGCTACTCATTAGAGGAATAATAAGTAATCACCATTCAGCTCATGCTTCAGACCTTAGGCTATAATCTACAGAGGAATGACAGACAGGACTGACAACCCCGATCCTGCCTCATCCGTCTTTTATTCCTACGTACTGATCAGCCCGTCTTCTTCAGCTTATTCCATGCTCAACACTCTTAATGCTTGTCCCTCTTTGACAGACAGAAGTGTCACAAGACAGTGTTTCCTGAGAAGTGAACTCATTCTCATACAAATGATGACTGTAGCATGATTGCTATATTGCCAGAAAGCCTGCACTTAACCTCCTATCAACAGGGAAAGCATGATTGTGACTTTTCCAACCCTACCCTCACCCTTATGAATTATTTTTATAACACTTATGCGTTTTGGAGGTTGCAAGGTTATTTTACCTATAAGGGCAAGAAAATTTTCATATACTATGCTGCTGTAACAAAACTTAAAACCATGTTTGACAGTAAACATTTTAATGCCAAACCTTTTTTTACAATTGGAATTTAAATTGTGCATTATATATGAGATTCTTAAAATTAAGCTAACTTCATCTTAACTATTATTAATCCTTGTATAACATCTTGATACTGATTGTAAGACATAGTAGGGTTGGTAGTAGCAAGTTCATCCCAACAGATGCAGGAAGGATTTAAAATAGGGCTGCAACTAACCATTATTTTCATTATCAGTTAATCTATTGATTATTTTCTAGAGTAATCGAGTAGTTGTTTGGTCTAGAAAATGTCAGAAAATGGTGAAAAATGTTAATCAATGTTTCCCAAAGTCCAAAATGCAACCTAAAATGTCTTGTTTTGTCTCGACAGCTCAAAGATATTCTAGCTTACTATCATAGGGGACCAAGGAACCAGAAAATATTCTCATTTAAGAAGCTGGAACCAGAGAATTTTGGGTTTTCGTTTTTCACAAAATAGTTGGCGATTCATTTTTTGTCTAATCAATATATTGACTGATTGTTGCAGTCCTAGTTTAAACTGATGTTTTAGCTAAGCAGAGAGGCTGTCAATAATCTGAGCTTTTTATACCCTGAAAATCAGCATCTACTGTGGTTCAGTTTGTATTTATCTTTAATCTGCACACTTGTTATCCAGTGGGTTCTTTTTTCATGCAGAACAGCCCATTGTACTGTATCCATCAAAGCTCACTTAAAGCCTTCAGAAGGAGCTGTGTAGTTACACACACCAAAACACCAATTCACATATAAACTCAAACATCTTCACTGTCTGACCCACATAGAGTATAAACAATCGGAGTCCTGTCTGAAAGGTGAGAAGGTGGGGAATTCAAAAAGCTCCAATTGATCTGAGGAGCGTAGGTCAACTCAGAAATTGTAGGCCCACTTAAGACACTCAAGACTGCTCCACCGCTCTGCGTCCGCCCCCTCTGCTCCTCTGAGACCTTCTCAGGCCACAGTGTCAGAGAGGCAGAGGACTCACCATGAAATGATAGAGGCTTCTCAGTAAGAAAAAAAAAGAAAAATGCTGGATGCCACTGAAGCTTTTTACTTCAAGGTGAGCAGTAGAGGTGTGTCCTGTCAAAGCCCTAAACAAAATGTCTGAAATGCAATTTCAAAGGCTAGGAGGCTGCCTGAAGGCACCACAGAGGAATACCTTTCCTGTACAACCTGAGCATCAAATGGCACAGTGATACCCACAAAGGATAATAGGCATGTATGGTTGATACATGAGGCAGAGAGACATGAGTGAAATAATAAAACAACAGCTGAAGACAAAGTCCAGATGAAGGTGCATTTATCACCTCTGATCCAGCTCTTTTTTGTTTGCCTGCTTGTCTGATGAATGAATTTCCATGAAATTCTGTGGACCAATCAGTCTTGGGCCAACAGACAAATATATTTTGTTGGTAATCCAGATCTGGGATGTTTGCTATTAAATGATTAGAATATTTCAGCCATAATAATGAAACAAACACTGAGACACTAATACTTGACATCAAAATATGATGGTATGTTTGAAGTCTTAATAGAACAGTCAGGAGAATCATTTTCTTTTTAGCCTTTAAAAGGCAGCCTGAAAGTACAAAATAGGGAAGTGAGAAACCAAAATTGTTATAAGCATTTTTGTGAGTAATATTAGAGGGTCAGTTCCTCCATAATACCCACTTACCTCTAGCGGTATCTACTGTCAGTATGCAGACAATTTGGGTTTTATCTTGTCATATCTGTGACTGACCTTGCTGTCAACCGTTTCCAGACTATTGGTCGAAAGTGGTTTAAAAAAACTGTTGACAGTGAAGTCTGTGGATTACCCAGAGTAACTGGGACACTAATTCTGAGAAGAGACGTTCCTGCTGACTTAGAAAATGTAATTTTGGAAATGCAACTTAAATCCAGCTAGAGAGGTAGATATTTGAAAACTTGGGCAAATATCACTTTCTGCATGGATACACACCACTAGAAGTAAGTGAGAATATCTTAGAATGTATCATCTATATTGGTATTCCTCGTCATGGTAGCAGAAAAAGTCTATTTCTACTGCATGTTTGGGCAAAAACAGCCATCACCACATATCTGTGCTCTCCCTGACACACACACAGTGGCAGTTAATTGTCATATCACCTCTTCTTGACTGGTCTCGCCATACCAGACAATTGGAGATCTCCACCTACTGAAGTCTGGGGATTTCTAAATGTACAGTAATTGATTAAATGGCGGCAAGAACGGTCACTAACAAACCCCCTTACATTTTGTTAAGGACAAGCCTTACCAGAAATGATGCTCTTTCCCCATTCTCCTCTGTAGTGAACTGCACATCCCCAATATGAAGGGCCACCCTAAAAACATTGGATTGGTTCTGCAATGCAGGTTTTTTTTAAACTCTCTAATAGTTTCCCCCCACTTTTAACGAAACCTGGGATATTGTCCTCAGTCTCTATGAGCGAAGCGTTTAGTGACTGACCTGTGAGTCCACTTCTTGACACTCCACATTGTACGCTCAGGACCGAGCAATTACTCACCCAGTGCTGAATCCCTCTATTCTCCAGCACATAAAGGCAAAGAGCCATTTAGAGCTGGAGATGACTGCATCCTCCCTGCTGCGACTCGTATGAGCAATGAGGTCAGGTGGCAATAGGTCGGGGTGTGTTAATGTGAAGGAGGAGGCGTTGAAACAGCGGTAGGGTAATGTTTTTCATTTCACCCTTATTTACACTGAAAATTATTCTATAGCTGGCCTGCCCGCTGAGATGTCCTTGCTTCATTCACTCCCACCTGATAGCACTCACTCATGCGCATAGAAGCCCACACTCTCAATCTCATATAGAGTCAATCACATACACACTCACACACACGTAGTTATGCAGATGCTTAGTCTTATAAGTGGTTCAGGCTCTCCCACATGGCTCCGGGGCAGAATGCACACCTCCTGTTGTGCCAATGCAGCCTCCATTTGCTGACACCTTTCTGAACTCTGAGTGTACCTGTCCCTTGTGTGTGTGTGTGTGTGTTTCCAAAAAATCACCTACTTGACTCAATATGGCTCTCATCATAATGATAGCAGCACAGCAGGATAATGAACATTATGATATAAGCACTTTTTATCAAGATATTTAGTATATTTTTTATCGCCCTAACCTTAACATAGATGTAGCTGCTATTTAAGACTGGTTGATATAACAACCTATAATGCAACACATTCTCACAGGTCATAATAATAATTATGAATCTCTTACAGATCTAAATTTACCCATATCACAATTCCCAATAAATAAATTGTCTGAATCCCTCATAATTAAAGTTGATTGTCATTTATCAGGGAAAAAAAACATATCAGAAGTGAGGAAAATGAGAAAGGAAATATTATGTCTATGTTGTTTTCTTCCACCAGATAAATGTCCTTTTTTTCTAAACTACATGTATCAGATGCCTGGAGTTAATACAGCAGTCACTTTGCAACATGACATTATCTCATGAAATAATCTTTCACCCTGCCCTTCTTCTCTCCCTCCTTGCCTTATTCAATTGTTATGAAAGTACAAAACCCCCCACAAGGCATTCATCCAGAATTACATTCAACTCTACTCTTTTTTTTTTTTGGAAAAACAATCTAAACGCAAGGTCTTTGGTTCCACGGCAACCGAGCAAATTCAATCTGCTGATGAGGGCCATGTATTATGGTAAAAAATCTCCAGAACAAGCAAGTTATGTTAGCTGCTATTTACAAGGCCAAGAATAATGAACTGTCAATCCCTGCTCTTCTTTACTGTCAGTACTTTTATTCAATACTTGATATTATAGAGCTGAAGTGCAGGCATTCATATTTTCCTCTATTGTTCTAGTTCTAACTTTTATATCCAAAATGAAAACGGGTCCATTGTTTCCTTACTCTTATCCTGAGCGATTACAAACTGCAAAAAAAAAAACAACACAAAACCATGAAAGAAATTTCATGGGGCCAAGCAATTGTCTGTTCGCTGCTCCCTCTTACATGCACATTAATATCTTTCTTCATTTGTGTGTGTGTGAATATTTTAAAAGCGCTTTAATCCCTGCTCACAATAGTATGTGACAGAATAATCATATTTACAGAAAGAGATTAAGGTGCATGTTCATTATGTTTTTTGTTTTCCTACAACAACTATCTTTTTATGGGTACCGTCTTGTTGAAATACAACAAAAATTAGATACTGACTTTAAAGGATGAACTTCAATGAAAGTAGCAACAAAATCAAAGAATTTTGCCGCCTCCAGCTGTAGCAGAGAAGGAAGTTATTTATGTGTTTGTCAGGCTACAATACGGATAGATATTAGTGGATCTTTTAATTGGAACACAGACTTTCACTGACATGGTTGCTAATTTTGTATAGTTCTGGGTTCAAGTTTTTCCATATAGTACACAATCACCTTAGTTGTTGTACAGTCTGGTGAACTGTAGGTGGTAGCTTTCAGCATGTGAGGTCTGTCATTGTTCTTACCTTCAGGGTCATCTTGGCAAGTAGCTCCTGAAGGTCCATGATGCCTTGCACCAGGCTCAGGAAATCGCTGCAGGTCGGACAGGCTCATCGGAGGAAAAGGAAACAACAAAACGAAACAGAGAGGGGATAAGAGAGAAAGAGCAAAAGGGAAGAGTTTAGATAGAAGATAAACCAAGTAAATGAATAAAAAATAATTAGCTTGTCTGTATTTATTTGGACACAGCTCATGGCTGACAACAGCAAACAAAAGGGAAGCCTCACAATCTGTTTACTCTTTGTCTTAAGCTTGTGGTTGGTATTAGTATCAGTAATGAAGAGACAAGGTGTGATTACATGTCTTATTGATCAGTGACAGAGACAGTGACACAGCAGTGGCCTTGTATCTTAATCTGACAGTAAACAGATGGAGAAACGGGGCGGGGAGGGAGGAGGCTGCAATGAATCTGAATTACAGCAAAATGAAGATTACTGGAGGAGGGGAAGAAGAATAAAAGGAGCGAGAGTTTGTATGTGATCAATGGGGAGAGGTCACCACCAGCTGAAATATAGCTTATTACAGTCCGAGTCATCACGATACTTACTGCGGTTAAGGTTAGGACACTGAGTGATGTAGCCGTTGGGAGCAAAAATCAACTTCACATCCTGGATGACGCCCTGGAAAGACAAAGGGACGGGTGCAGGGAGGAGACAGAAAGATGATATGCGTGGATTGTGGGACATCTCTTTGGATCTCTAAATGTTTGGTTTATCCAAATTGTGTAGGTCACTGGCAGCCGTTCTCATAGTGACCATTTCTTTGGTAAGTAAGTAGCACTGGTTGGTAGTTCAAGTGAAACTCTTGACGTCAGTGAATTATGCCAAGTTGTTTTTGCATTGCTGGAATGTCATTTTAATGCTGCGAGTAGTACTGTTTTTGGGATGGAGGCAGAAATCTAAGAGATTGATACCTCAAAACCTGTATAAATTATATCCAAACTTTTTTGTCATTTGGGCAAATTTTATCATATGAATCTACCATGTCCCCATCTTTTTCTCCAGATTTTTCCAGTACGCATCTGCAAACAGTTGGCTTAGTTGAAGACATCAGAGCTTGTGTTTATTCTTTGGAATTAGTTGTTTATTATAGGTTAATATAGGTTGAAATTAAAAAACAAACAAAAAAAAACATGAAGAAAATTTATCCATATTTTATTGTTCACAAGTTGAGTGGTTTGCATATCAGAGCTAAACTGTAAAAGCACTCAGAAAATGTTTAATCTGCATCTTACAGATCTGCATTAGACTTCACACAACTGACAAACAGAAATCCTTAAAAATACTTGAATCTGCAAAAAAAAAAAAAAAAATCTATATCTAAATGTAACCCTCGTGGATGTCGACATCATGAATATCTTGCTAATAATCAGAAAACAACTGAGAGTAAAAACATAACCTCCCTCTGCTTTTTGTCAGTCAAATCACACCTACAGGGAAAAAAATGAAGTCTCCTTTGGGAAATAGCCCCTAAAGATGTGTCGTCCAATAAACTGGATCATCACATTTTGTCCCTTTATGCGAAAGTGTCTTTCTTAGCAGGGGAAAGCAGTTAATATTGAAATTGGTTTGATAGTGGTTGCATTTTAGAAATGGTAAAAAAAAAAAAACATCCATTCCTAACTGAACTCAGGCAAATGTACTTTACGCATATGCAGAAGTAAATGGCCAATAACTGGAGAGTTCTCTTCTTTAACAGTCTGTCTGTCAATCACCCTGAATGGCAGGCTATCTCCAGAGGTGCAGGGCTGGTAAATAGTGAGCTTCATAATGACCACAGAGAGCAATTTGGGGGGAAAAAAGCGTCCTCTTTAATGGAAAACCAAACTTGTAAAACACTGGGGTGCCCACACACACACACACACGCACACACATATGCAGAGACACTGGGGTAACATAATTTTGCCATTCCTTCAAATTGGCTACTGAAAACATGCTGGAAGGACATTAAAATTCGCCACCTCAAGCACAGTTGGCATCGACTCGTCTCTACTTTATGTGTATGTGAAATCCATTTACAGTGCATTCGGCGGGCCTGGATGCAAGCAACACCTGCCTCTGTTTCACAGAGCGAGAGAGCCTTGAGATGACCAGGCTTGCAGCACAGATTGAGAACAAATATATTCTAACGCACACACACATGCACACACACACACACATGCACACACACAAACACACACACACACACACAGGCTGTGTGAGCAGTGACTGGTGAAGAAGAGATTGTCAGTGTCACTCAGAATGAAAATGAAGGTGTAGATCACAGATGTCTGTCCCAGTGGTGTAATATAGGAGCCCTGACCACACATCACTGTCAATGATCAGTAGGTAATTCAAACTCCAGTCATAAAATCTCTCCTCTCACTCTCTCTCTCTGTCTCTCTCACTCACACACACACACACACACACACACAAAGGCAGATACATGCACACATGTGTTTCACCTCCCTGCCAAAGCCTATAGCAGATATGTTTGAATAGCACTATTTGGGAATAATAGTTCTCTCCCATGGTAAGCCGAGTCTACACAGCTACATTTCAAATCAGACATAGCACAGTAAATAAGTAGGAAGATGATGCCATGTTTTTGTCTCTATACTGCAGCACTTTTGATTTGAAATGAATGAATAAAAAGTGATTGAAAGTGCTGACTTTAAGTTTAAAGCCGCACTTATCAGTATTTTTTTTTTATATCAACAATGAATCAAAGGACCATATGTAATACAAAACAGGTTGCTCACAGTGATAAACCCACAGAGAATTAACAACAACTCTGCAGCCGTATGGTAATTTTTTAAGCCTCTTTTTAGATCATTGTTTTGGATTTACAGAACATCGTCAGGATGGTTCAGTCTCAGCACTCTCATCAGCCTCGTTTTCAGCAGAGGCAGACAGCTGTTTTCGGTAGACAAGCTCTAATAAATCCACTGTTTGCTACCCGCCCGACACCAAATGAAAGACAGACAAAGTTAGCGACTAGCTGGCTGCACACAATTAGCAGATTAAGAGCCAGAAATGTTTTCTCAGTAGTTGGTAGAGACCAAACTGGATCTAAAGAGAGTGAATATTGCTCTTCATCAGGTGGACATAAACATCATGCAAAATCCGAAGGCAACTGTTTGCTAACATGTTAGCCAGAGCAACTTTATAAAATGATAATATGAGTGGGGGGTGTGTTTGAATAGTCTAATAGAATTTGAATAGAATTTAAATTTTGAATAGTTTGAATGTGTGTTGTCTGCTTCTTCTTCTTCTGACCAATAAAATTAAACTAATGCAACTCTAAGGATGTTTGACACACACTGTTTGTAACTTGTAGCCTTTTTTATATATGGTCCACCTAATCTTAGGATGATCCTAGACACACAGAAGCAGGGGCAACCAATTATTTTTCATGGTCAATCCAGCAGAACATGCCTTTCCTCTTAACCTATAGCTCCCTCTAAGATTGGGGGACTTTAAAAACTATAAAATCCCATAAAAGCATTAAAAGCTGAAAGTCAGCAATTTGACACTGTTTCATTTCAAAGCAAATGTGCTTAAGTACAGAGACATTAAAATTAATTAAACATGTGTTAATAATTAAACATGTGTCACAGCACTTACAGATGGCACTGTTGTCTTGATTAATTGCAAAACAAAAAAAAAGTTTCTGTGTGTGTGTGTGTGTGTGTGTGTGTGCGTGTGTGTGTGTGTGTGTGCATTTGTGTGAAGAACAGATTGCTTTATCCTGTTGAATAGGTGAAAAAACAAATTAATTTAATCTTTGGTTTTGGGTTTAGATTTGAATTAAGATTGATTGAAGGTTTGGAAATGATTCATGCTGCAAAAAAGGGATTGAATAAAGTGATATTAAGTCCCCACAAGTAATGTAAATGTGTGTATGTGTGTGTGTTTGTGTCAGAGAGAGAGAGAGAGAGAGAGAGAGGTAGGCTTATGTGCTGGTTAGGCATCATTTGTTTCTCTGTGTCCCCAAACATTCTCAAGTTCACTCCCTGTTATTGCAGACATTACCTTCACTTCGCTTGTCTGCTGGCCTTTATAGTCATAATTCCCAGTTAGCTTGTTTATTACAGCAGTAATAGGCCAGGCGTGTTTGGCCAGCTCTTTGCCTTTGAGCAACATTGACAAAGGTTTATTACCCTGGGTCAGGCTTTATACTGAGATTCTTTTTTTCTCAGTTTGATCATGCACAACATGACCTTTCCATGTTCTATCAAGGTCTGATGACTTAACCTCCAGGTGCAGATCATCTCCCTGGACTAAACTAGCATCAGCAACACTAATTAACAAGTGTGAGAGAGGAGAGACAAAAGAGATTTGAACGGAGACAGAGAAAAGGAGATGTTAATGATGATGATCTCCCCAAAGAATTTACTTGTTCTTATCTTAAAGCTCTGTAGTACTAACTAATTCCTCCCATACACAATTTTTTGATGGACTGTAATGATTTAGCTTTGCTTGTGGTCAATACACTTTTTCAACCTCTGTTTGTGATGCCCGAAGTGTCAAAAAAGTCTCACCCTACATGCAGACAATGGTGGCTCAAATGTACCACAAACAAGTTGAAGAATCCAATCGTCACACAAGCTAAAATGCATATTAAACTAAGCTTGTTAGGAAGGCACAAGGATTTGTTGAATTTAATGTAAAGTAAATGTCATTGACATTAACTTGTGGTTTGCAATGCATTTTAACAACAAATGTTGGTATCGACTATCAAAAATGCACACAAGAAAATACAAACACTTGCATTCTGGGGTTAATTTGCCCTACTACTAAAAGTACTAAAAATGGAGCATCAGAGGATCAATGGGAAAAAATATTTTAATATTTAGCTCTTCATAATGAAGTTAAGTTTATTCCATAATCTATGTTTTTGTTTTTGTTTTCTTTCCAATTGATCCCACGAGTCTCCTTTTGCCAGAATGAGACAGAATTGGAGAAAATGATGTTGTGGTTGGTACGCCCTTTAAATAAAATGAAGATAGTTGCGAACAAAACAAACAAACTAATTTAAACAGCCAAGAAACAAAGTATTCATAAGACAGACACGGGTAAAGATCTGGGCTCTGAATCTTTCACATCCAGGTTCGGCTTTTCCTTCGTCACACTGCCTTATGTAGCGCATTCAAGCTCTCCATCATTGTCTGTGTTAGATTCATTACTGTCCCGTGGTGCACGAAACACCGTGCATTTCACAAAAGAACCAGTTCCAAACGCGCCCGCAGTGTCCCTGAGGAGTCAGCATCCTTGACACAATGGATTCTAGATAAAGATAATTTATTACAGTTGCTACTCAGATGGAGAGGCCCCCAGGAGGAGGTGGTGCGAGGCAGAGGAGCGTCTCCAGCCATTGCGAGGGCTCAGTATGTTTTATTTAAAGGCCTAGTTAGCTCGTCTTATCATTATCCCACTCCTGTGTTCTGAATGGGATAGATTACAGCTGCTGCTTTATTTCACCTCCTATCTCCGTCTGCAGTGTTACTCCTATAGCTCTTAGCTTTTTTATCCTTTCCTTCGCCTCCTGCCTCTTTATTCTTTTCTCTCGGTTTCCCAACAAGATCTTCATCATTCTCTGCTTTTGACAAGAGATGATGCATGTGGGTTCTGTTAATCCCCTGTCTTTAACAGGTTAAAGAGCAACTTGACACCTCGCTGTTGCTTGAACACTACCGCCCTCACAAATTCAAAAAAAATGACATTAGAACCCATGCTCATAACACTGCCCCCCTTATCACCTCAGTTTTGTGCAACTGCTGACAATCCCACTCCCCTCACAGCTGTCAGATTGTTGCCTCTGTGTTCCTCTGCCTCTCCCCTGACTAACATCTACAAACACCACAGCTCTTAATGCCTCAATATTACATCTGACAGTCATCCATGTGACCTTTTTCACTTTAACTTTTTCTTGCATTGGGGGGTAGTCTCGAAGACAGAATTACTAGATTTTCTCTGCAAAAAGGAAAATAACTTCTGTTGCAATGAACAACAATGGGATCAGGGACAAACAATAGTGAGTGACAGAACATTTAGATTTAGGGCCTTGTTTTAACGATCTAAGCGCACGGTCTGAAGCGTACGGCACAAGTGCATTTAGGGTGTGTCCAAATACACTTTTGCTGGTTTAACAGCAGAACAGAGGGTTATTTGTAATCTTTTGCATGTTTGTTCGCTGCTGCGTGTCCGTGTGTAAAAAGCAGAGTGTACGCGCGTTGTGCACCCGCCTATGTAGGCGCATATTGCTATCTTAATAATGTACCCTTAAAGTAATTGTGAAACACTGCACCATTGACTTAAGACCAGGTTTTTATTGGTCAGTCATGCAATTGCTTTCCACTGCCTCAAGATAGCAATGCGCCAACAATGCACCTGACCACACCTCATTTTAAGACCAACATGCCCATGGGTGCTCAGATGGGCGCAAGTGCATTTGCCATTTAAACAATGTGGGCGCTGAATGGGAAAATGACAACTGTGTCGGTCTTAAACTAGCAAAGACACTCGCATTGCGCTTGGTGCCACTTTGCACTGGGTGTAAGATAGGGCCCTTATTGTTAACTAGAGAGCATGTAATAGCAAAGACATATGTAAAGTTGGAGATGTTTTGTCTCTGCCTGTCTGAGTCCATCTCTGTTTATCTGTTTGTGTTTCTTAAGGTCTCTGCACACTACGGCTATCAACTGTTCGCCAAGAAACCACTTTGAAAATCTTTTAGATAACAATAAGCTATGCTTTCTGTAGTCCAACACAACAAACCCCTCCCGGCACTCCTCTCCCCGACTCTGTCATGGCTGAATATTTAGTTGATTTCACCAAAAACTCAACTCTTGCAAGGTTTCAGAACAAGATTTCTCCTTGAGCGAGACTTGGTTAGACACAGTAACAAACAGACTGCATCAAGTGAGAGGTAAAGAAAAATGTTTCATTTCTCTGTATGGTCCTTTCCATAATGTTGTCAGCCACTCATAACAATGTGAGCCTGTCAGTGACAAAATCAAGCACTTTTAGTGGACGTGTATTGACGGTACACAACTGCCCCATCAGATTACATTGGAGCCCATTTCGTGGCTGCCAGCTGCAGCACTCTCCCTCAATACTGGACCCATTTCAAAAATTGTTGTCCCCATATTCAATTATACACAAAAGATGGGAAAATAGGGTGCAGGTTGAAAAATACTTGAAAAATACTGAAGTTTCCCTTTAAAGTAGAAAAAATATTTACATGCATAGAGAGAGACAGCAACCTCCAGCTGACATGTAGCTGGGTAGCTAGCTAGCAGGCTAACATTATCAGGACACTGGAACCTAATTGGAACCAAAACCTATCGTGACTCTTTCAGGGGTTGTTAATTAGGTGCTCTATGACCTGCCATGAGTTTAGATAGGATGTCTATCCAATTTCTTCTTTTCAGATGTGAGTAGACAAGCACACATGGAATAAAATGCCTATGGGAATCTCTTGCACAGGGTTGGATGATGAGGGTCATGCATCAAACTATGAGACATGAACAAAACAATGATTCAATTGCACAGTGAACTGAGTCTTCTAAGGCAAGTGTCTATTGCTCCCTGTATTTCTACACTGTGACAGAAGCGTGTGGAAAACCATTTGAAATGTATTTGTAATTTTATGGCTTGAAGATTTGAGTAAAACTCAAAGAATTACTTCAAATATTGTCTAGAGTCAGCACAGTGTCTCTTATTGGAGGGCAAGAGTTAGAAAGTATCAGTGAGATAGTGAAGTGGTTTAACTGTTGACCACAGGATGATTTTGATAAATACCTGTCAGTCAATCAAAGACTGTATTTTCTGTAGCCATACTATGTTGACAGAGTTCATCCCACCCAAATGTGTGGTGCTGTAGCCTACACTCAGCTGCTGCACCTTTTTTTCTCGCTCTGTAGTGAGACTTAGCTAAAAAGAATAGCTACTACATGTGTATAACAACTAATAAAATTGTTTACTCATGCATATGCATGCATGCATGAGATAATTAAGCTACTCTTTAAAAAAAAGGTGTAGCTCTACATGGCCCTTCTGATACACAACAGGTCCTCGATTCAAGGTGTTACAAGTGCACCTGTCAGCCTGACATGCCAACTCATCCCAGTGTAAACCTAAAGGGAGAATCTTCTCATTCACACAAGCCCGTGTGCTTCCACACCATCTGCCTCTGCTGCTGACAAACACTTCTGAGCTCTCCCTGCACATGGAGGGTAGACAGACTGCGAGCACTGAGTCGACTGTGGGTAGGGAACTGAATGATGGAGCTGTGTCTTTCAAGACCAGAGTTTTCCTCCAGAAGGTGCTTCGTGAAGTCTTGATGCTACGGAGGCTGAAAGAAGAGGAGGCTGAGGTAGGTGTGCAGTGGCGATTGTGTCAAAGCATGGGAGGGATAATTAAGACCACAGTAGAGTCTGGTGGCAAATCAATATGTTACACAGCAAAAATAAAAGGTCCATTGATTGCATGGTGGGTGGCCAGGAGAGGAGGGAATATCAAGAGCGTGTGCATGTCTTGGTGATACTCTGCCATGTCCCCTCCCTACTGCCAGTGCATGCAGGAGCCTGAGAAAATGAGCAGTGATTAAAAATCGACAACATTGTAATGGACTCGGGAATAAGTGTTTCAAAGCACACAAACTTCTGTAAGCCCTCTGTACTCCTTTCTTGTATCTTCCACTTGGCTCTCTTCCTCCTCACAGCCTACTGCAAATCTGGCCAATTATACCAGACGATCTTGAATGTGAAGCACGTTCAGGTGCATGGAGGAAGCGTGTGTTCATGTGTACGTGTGTGTTTGTGCATCATCTTTGGAGTCTTACCTTGAACAGGCCGTGCTTGTGGCTGTGCTGGCCCAGCCAGACTCCACTGCCTGGGGTGAGCTCCATCTGAGGAGGGTCTATCACCCGCTCATAAATCCTGCCAAAAACAAATCACAAGAGAATGTATGGTTATGATAACGACACAGACTCAAACACATTTGTTTTTTGTCTTGTTCTGGCAGGAACACTGATCCAATACAGCTGAATAACAGAGTAAATCCAACAGATTGTGTGCATGTCCGCTCCCGCCCTCCCTCCTCTCTCTTCACTGGAAGCAGAGACTGTAGAGCAGAGGCTTCTCTCTTCGAGCGTGACAGTCAGTCTTGCCCCACGGCTCTCTAACACGGTATTGATATCTGGACCTGGTATGTAGGCTGGATTAACTGCCTGACTCCTGACATAGACACAAACAGGCTTTGGCATTATCAAGTCAAACATCCTCAGCATCATTCAGCACCATTTTTTCCTGCACTGAGGTGGGCTTAACGATGCCAGCAAGCTCTGATTGGCCTCTTTGAGGATGTCAGAGAACAATTTGTCAGGTTTTCTTTTCCTCGTCCTCCTCCTCCTCCTCCTCCTCCTCACACTATGAGCCCATGCAGAGTGACACACTCAGAATAGCAAGCTGATTTTTCCCTTGTTGTCTATTTCATTGCGGTGGAATTACATACAATAATTTAGTACTGGTTTTGATCTCTGTGAAAGGAGAAACTCCAACTGTACTTCAAAAAAAGTAATAGTCACAATGATGAGGGTCATCAATGTGAAGACGAAATAAATCACCATGTTAAATAAAAATTCTTCTTAATAGTGGTAGGGCATGTTTCCAAAACAGAGTAGAGGACAGAAAGTGAGATTTGTGAGCCTGAAAGGTCAGCAGCAGGACAGGTGATTGGTCTTGATGTATGAAACTACCAATCCTGTACTTTAAATCAAAGTCACTTTTATGCTTTTGGCTTAAGTATGTACTTAAAGCTCCATTAAGCAGTATTTTTGTATTAACATCGAGTGAAATGACTCCCTGTGATGTAAAAAGATTGCTACTGCTGCTAATCCCAGAGTCAACATCCGAGTCTGCAGCTCTGCAGCTTTCAAAGGTTTTGTCAGCTTTTGGTTTTACATGGCTTGCACATATGGTTGACTTTTAATGGCTCTCACCAACCCCCCCTACATAAAACCACGGCAGCTTACGCAAGCTACCTGCCCAGCAAAAACTTGAGGAAAGACATTTAGCAAGCAAACAACACAGTTTTCTGGCTTTAAGGTGTAAAAAAAAAACACTAATCACATTTAAATGTCACATGCATATCAGATAATTAATCTTGGAACATTATTCTATAATTGTATTCAAATGACACAATCTGTAAAGATCATCAGCTTTTACCTGCATCTGCTGCTTTTATTGTGACTAATACACCAACTTAATGCATGCATTTTATAAATAGTATTCTTTTATTTCTTTATTGTTAATATTTAATTGCTGTATGTATGTTTTCATGTGCAAACATTTGGTGCTTGTTCATGTTGATATGTACGTGCTGCAGTGCCTCAACACTGTTTATACTGTAGCTGTCTTATTTCCCACCTGCTGGGCGAGCTGTCACTGCGGAAGAGAATGTAGAGGTCATGTGATTATACTCTATTTTGTCTACCCCCCCAACCTTTCTGTCTTTGCTTCCCGCACCTTCCCCTTTCGTCAGCTGCTCAGCAGCGTTGAAGTGTGGGAGTTTCACAGAGGGAACACTGGAGAGCTGAGAAGCCAATTAGAATAGGGATATGCGCACGGGTACATTTGTACAGCCTGACACCACAGACTGCAGCCATCAACAGCTAATTATAGAGGACATACACCAGTCAACATACGGTATAGTATGATTAACAGTGCTCTTCTATCACCATGTTGCAGGATTCAATGAGTAATAGCTGCAGTTTACAACCCAGAGAATAGAAGAGAACGTGAAGAACTGCAGTTCATGTATTGACAACGTTTTTGAGTATCAGGAGATTCATTTTACATTCATCTTGGGTCGGTTAACACAAATAACAATTAAAAATCCATACTGTACCAGAGGAAAGGTATCTAGTCATGCAGATAGTTTTAGACTTATTTGTCCAAATTTTCTCAATACATCATATTGAGGGTGAATGGAAAAGAGAGAGGTTCACGGATAAAAAATGATTTTTGGCCCTGTACATTAGGGACGTTCAGAGCCCAGTATTTGTATTTGAATCTATATTTGTTGAGGCAGCAAAACTATTTGTATTTGTTTTCAAATAAAAGTGGAAAGAAGCTTAAAAATCCTGATGCTTTTAATTTTAGAAAATTAAAGTGTTACAATAAGTGTTCATGAATAAACTACCTTGCTTGTATTCGGGCACATTCCTACTGTACATGTTACCTAGACTGTTTAAATTTTACAATACATCTTAATTGAGTTCTTCTAACAGTCACCTTGTATTTTGCATGTTACTTGTTGATTGTTTGTAAACATGTATCCTTTAATTAATACAAAAAACTTTATCAACAATACCCTGTAATATTTACAACTGTTTTTCTAATCTTATATTTATATTGTACAGACTGAAAAAAAGCAAGTAAAATGTATTTGAACCATGGGACTAAATGGCAACCATGTGCACACTGCACTCTCTAGGTAATGTCAGACAGTTTGTTATCCACAGTTTGCGACCACAGACTTTTCCTGCTTAGGCTCAAACATGTCCAAACCAGGTATTATTCCATGGGAAGGGTGAGTGGTACCTCATTTATAGGTAGGTTTACTATTGCATCACCCACGTCGCTTTCCAGCTGATGGTAATTTTTGTTTCTTTGATATTCACATTATCTGACTAGCATTAGCAGGTTAATGTTACAAGGTCAGTGAATTTGGTCCCCTTTTCATGCACATGGCTAACTGAGAGGCTTGTTTGTTCAATAGATAGGGAGAGACTGTCTAACATTCATGGTACATGCAGATTTTATTGAAGAAAAAAAAATCTGAATTGTAGCCAGTGCTGGTGGCTTCAATAGACCTCACAGACATTGCAATTGGATCTGCTGGCATAATGTTACAGTATGTTACAGATAATATATTCCTCTTCTTACACTGTGGAAGTGCAACACAAGAAAGCCCCATACCTGCTGACAGATCCATCATCACTGATTGAACTGAGTGGCAGTCAGTACATCAGTAGTGTTGGTGTGTATGTGTGAGTGATAAAATAGTGAGTGGAGTGTTGCATGGTAGAAGGAAAAGCAAAGAAAAAGATGGGGAGCATAGAGAGTAGGGAACAGAGTTTCCTCTTTCTCTCTCATCATGGAATAAATGAGGTGCACTGTTATAGTACTGGGAACACACTGGTGTTCCCAATAAACAACAACCTGACCAAACCCTGCTAAGCATCTGCAACACAAAACACAAAGATAAGTAGTGTTTGTGCTATCTGGCCCCTTAATGCGGTATATCTCCAAACAACACTCTAACATCAGAGACCACCTAATTAATAATTGACTAGGGCATTTCAGAGAGTTCAAAAATGTTAGTGGGTTGTGGTCAGTAAAAACAACAACGAGCACCTGAACAACACATGCACATCAAAATGACAAAGCCCAGACTAAAGCCAAAGTCTCCTTTTCAATCACAGTAGTTAAGCTGGTGTTTGTTTAATTTCTTAGAGAAGAAATTTACAGGCCTATCCACCCCCTGTTTGTCAGACTGCATCAATACTGCACCTGCCCCCACATGACTGGCATCCACCTGCGGCTTGAACGGCTTTTTCACAAAGGGGGCAGCCAGCTCCGGAGCACTATGCAAAAGGGCCTTGACATTCTGGAAAGCCTGTTGACCAACAGAAGCCACACATATTTAACATCTGTCTTTAACAAATCAGTAAGGGGTAACAAAAGATTCCCACAGAATCTCTGGTAGTATCCTACGTATTAGCTCCTCTTTTGTCGTTGGCGAAGGAAACTGCTCTACAGCCAACACCTGTGCTTGCACTGGCCACACTTGGCCTTGGCCCACAACATGTCCAAGGTACATTACTGTTGTGCATGTAAAATCACATTTTGCCAGATTAAATGTCAGTTGTCTAGCAGCCAAAGGCTCAAACAATATGTGAATGCACAAAACTGACCCAAGACTGTCCCAACTCTCACTGTAGACAACCATGTCATCCAAATGGACAGCACAACCTTCCAAATCCCCAACCACCATATATATCAAACATTGGAATGTTACTGGTGCGTTCCACAAGCCAAAAGGCATCTCTTTATATGGATACAAGCCAGATGGAGTTATAAAATGCAGAAATCTCTTGCACCCTTTTGGACAATGGTATCTACCAATATCCCTTAAGCAGATCAAATTTACTCACAAACTTCACAGATCCAACCTGATTGATGCAATCATCCATCTGCGGAAGTTGAAATGCATGCGGCTTAGTGACACTGTTGACCTTACGAAAGTCAGAGCAAAATCTGGGGGTATTATCAGACTTTACATGCATTTGTTTGTTGTTTTTCGTTAGAGCATAGAAATCCGCTTTTACATGACCCTTTTTGCAACAGAAGTGACATACTTCTTCCATGTCACGCAAATCTGTCAACTTCCACCTCAGGCTTGACTGAACCCGCAGACAAAAATCCATGTCCACCAGCATCATCCTTAAAGCCACCGGCACTACACACATCTTCCCAATCACTGCAGTATGTAAGGACATACTGATCTGCTAACGCAACTGCCTCACCAACTGTTGTTACCTGTTTCTCAGTATTTATGTGGCAATACAGCTGGGAACTGCATTTTTTGAACTGTTCCAAAACAATAAGAGCACACAAATCATCAGAAGTTATCATATCAGAAGCTGTACACCAACAAAAAAAGTATCCAGCAAATTGCGTGAAAGGATAGGACTGTTTATCCCCCTTCCTACCGTTCCTAAACCGCTGGTGATAAGCCCCGGGAACTATCTCATAGACCTTAAGAACAGCGGCTTTCACTGATGCATAAATCACAGACAAAGCTGAATATGCCTCCCGCACCTTCCCGGTCAGTACACACTGCAACCTGATTGTGCGATCGGCATCAGGCCAACTCCTAGCGTCGGCCACCCTTTCAGACAGACAAAAAAAATGGTTCAGGGTCTCTCTTATTGAACCTCAGAACAAGCCGCAAATTACCCAGCAGATCCATATGTGAAGAGAAGCGGTCACCTGAAGAACTATTTCCACTTAGCCCTTGACCAGTTTCCAGGCTCAACTTACTTTCTCTGATCCTAGCCTGCTCTGTGTCACACTTCATTTTTTCCAAAGCCAATACTTTATAAACTTCACATTTCCTTTTCTCATTTTTCTCAACTGAAACCTGGTGCTTCAACTTTTCATGTTCCATTTGTAACGGTAAATCCTTCTGCTGTACTCTGACCTGTCAGCAAAGACAAACCAGCAGCATCCTCAACAATAACCGTGCCTGGCAACACATTCATCTCATACAAGTTAGCCTTTAAAAGACTGTGTCCCTGAGCCTTTTGTCACTGATTTCAACCTTAGAGTAGTCTGCAATTTTCAACAATTGCACCTTTGTACAGCCATCTAAAAACAAGTCTGATGGAGTCTTAAAAAATCCAGAGCATGAGGCATTTTACAAACCCAGACCAATGGAAGGCAGTAGTCAACATGCTGGCTAGCAAGGTAACTTCAGGTTTAACTCTGGGTTTTCAGTCCTATGACGGAGGTTCACTTCTTACTGAGGTACATCACCATGGTAACTTATGCATAACAGCTAACCTGCTCCAGAGCAGGTTAACTTCAGAGGATCAGATTACAACCTGTCAACACTACAACCACTGACCAATCAGATCACTGTTAAAAAAATTAGTCATCACTCCTACAGGATCCCGACATGGACAAAAGGCCTGAGTTAAAATAAACAATAAATAAATAAATAATGATAGCTGACAGTGTGGATGATTTCACACCCTGATTCCATCACTGCAGCTCAGAATAACATGAGACAGTTGTATGATGATAACTGGAAATAAAAATGAAATATTGTCTTTTATTAGAAAAATAATCCACACACTGTTAATTGGCTCCCATGATTATAAAATGCAAATGCAACATTTGGGTCAGATAGACCTCATCAGTGATTAACTACTTTTCCACTCTTTGCTTCCGTAGCAGAAATAGTCTGACATTACTTTTAAGTTTCTTTTTTTATGTGACATATTCAGAATGGTTTCTTCATCATCCAACTAAATAGCAAAAATACTCACTCTACACTAAAGTTATTTATAATAAGTCCTACGTGTATTTTAAGCCTTAGCCAACTTTTAACATGTGGAAAGTATTTCTAGTGTTTCTACATCTTCTTATTATGATTACAGGCTTGTTTGCGTTTCACTCTGTTGAATATGACTATTTGCTGTTCCTAAAACAGAAGTTTTCTGCAGGTACTTAGTATCATAGTTTCATCTCATATCATATGAAGTGCTTCATTCATGGTTCTGATGATGTCAGTTGTAATTAACAACCCTGCCTTTTTCACTTGAACGCGCTCGTAGATAATACCCTGGGTATGTTGAACTTGCTTTGTAGTACAGGCCTCAGGTCTTCCAATCCATGCTCTTCTGAACACCAACAAAGACACTCAGCTCACCCAGGTGTTTTCCCTGACCTCAATTACACAGAACGAGGCCAAAACCAGAATATGCAAATAAATCAAGGCATTCCCTGAGGACCTGCCCTCCAGGTGTTATATGTACCAACCCCGTCACAAATCGGTCCCTCCGCTCCGACTACCCGGGAAACCCCTACAGTCAACAACACCTGGACGCATTTCAACACAAAGAGAGTGACTGATTAAATGCACACAAACAAAACACCTAGGAACCAGACTAAGAAAAGCACCAAATTTGTCATGACTGGCTCAAAAACCATGACAAATAACAGGAGGCGACACAAAAAAGTTATAGCAAAAAACCACTAATTGATTTGAGACAACTAGTCAAAACGTCAGTAGTGTTATGTGTATGCACGAGTGATAAAATAATGAGTGGAGTGTTGCATGGTAGAAGGAAAAGCAAAGACAAAGAAGGAGAGCGTAAAGAGAAAGGAGTAGAGTTTCCCCTTTCTCTCTCATGAAAGAATAAGTGGGGTGTGCTCTTATAGTACTTGGAACACCGAGCCCAGGTGTTCCCAATAAACAACAATCCGACCACACCTTCTGGGCATCTGCAACACAAAACACAAAGACAAGCAGCCAGCCCAACAGCCAAAAGAGGTGGAGTCGTCACAGTGGTAAACACTTGCCTTCTGTTCATGTGTCTAAACCATTTTGTTTTACTGGCAGCTCCAAGGAAATACTCAGTAACTACAGTGGGTAGCTATTAAAAACTGGTGTTGGACCACACTTAACATTTATGTTAATTTATTTATTTATGCTAGTGGTTTTCAAATGGGGGTATCTGACCACTAGGGCCTCGCTGATCTGATATTTAGTGAAATGTTAGTTTGTATGAAGCAGTACCCTCAACACCTTCAGGATTTTCATAGTGAAAAATTCAATATGGACCACTTTTTTCCTGCCAGGAAATCTTACACAGTGGACATTTTATCCAACCTGAACTGAAGTTGATCATTGTAAATGCTTTTCAGAACTGATATAAGGTATCGTTAGAGAATCCAGCTGTCCTTTGTACAGTATGTTGTTTCATTCTCATAGACTGAGCCCTTAAGAAAGTTTGACTTTGGCACATTATTTTATTTTGTTGGCAACAAAGGCTGATTAATGTGCAATGTCTTATCTGTTAACGCACTTGACTCATTGTGTTACAAACACTCTAAGCAATATCAGAACTCTTGTACTGATAATGGAGAACATTTTAATAAAAAGTTGTCATCTGTACTATCTCTATATTAGGACAGTTTTGTTGGCAAAAAAAGTAAAATATAAATACTGCACACATTACAAGCAGAACCATTGCTGTAAAAGGTAGTTCAAATAATATGTAAATGTTACACAAATAATTCAGTCCAGCTGTCAAAAAAAATTTCTTCACAATAACCTTTAAAACAATAGAGACCAGAGCCGAAGTATCAAAGTTTAAATTTTCTTGTACAAGAAGGAGCGTTTCCCAATGCAACACACAAGATGAGGTTACAAAGAAAAAGGCTCCTCGAGGAGCACCTACAATGAGTTTTTATACAGTATAGGTGGGCGTTTCAGTTTCTCCTAATTTGTCAAGTACAGACTTCATCGTTAACGTCATGACCATTTTCAGTTCTCCTGTTGAGGAGCCAACCTGCAAATCTGACCCCCAGATGACATATCTCGCCCTGTCTCCAACAAATTTTATTTTCTTTATCTTCCTTTTTACAAATATAATGCTGAACTTCCTTTAACTTAAGCTGATGAGTCTGCTGATGTTGCAGAGTTGCAGTACAAGACAGGAACAATTCATCATGATTTGTGTAAGATAGTAACACACATACACAGTGTAATCATAATTTTTATAACACCAGCCTCTTAAAAGCTTAGAAAAACCAAGTATTTTTAAAGGAATTTGTAAATAAATGCAGTGGTAGTCTGAGTAAAATTTGCTTATGAAAACAGAAAAATGTTACTAAACTTTCGAAGTATTTCTTGGTTAAACTAAATGTTTATTGGTATGTAGATGTTGCTGAGAATATCCTCTATTAAATTTACAAGGATTTTCTGTGTGAGAATCAAGATTCTCATTACACATTTTTTTCAGTGTAAGTGAGAATTTTTATTTATTTTTTTTTTAATTTGGGTGAACTGATCTTTTTATATAGGATTAACAGTGGAGCTCTGCTTTGCCAATTCCCTTACCATCTACAGCACATTAGAAAGGGAATGCTAATCAATAAAAGCCTGTTGGACATGGAGTGGATCGCTGGGAATACATGATACAGTGGAGCCATATGAAGCAGCAGACCCATCACTTCATCCATAACCAGTAAAATAGGGCAGCGCTGTTCCACTTACACTGCTTCTAATCTTTATCAGTGTCTGTGTGGATGTGGATGTGAGTGAGAGAGAGAGAGAGAGATAGAGAGAGACCCACATCTCAATACAGAAGAAAGAGTCAGGCAGGTGTTAAGTGGTTCTGCCATCAGTCTTCTGAATGGGAAGGTTGAAGCAAAGAGAAAACCTTTAGATGTAAAAAGTGCTGCACAATGGCCAGCTAGAGCTATGAAAGCAACGTATGGTGGAGACTGTATAAATCCACATCTTACTACATATTTTGTTGACAGTCCACTTCAATAAGCTGCCTCGTTTCCACCGATTTACAGACTGAATTGAATAAACTACATTTAATCTCGGGCAGTCAGGATTTCAGCTATCCTAGCTGGGCTGTTTCCCAAATTTGTCTTTAAGCCACTGATAAGAGCAAATAAAAAGACGCACAAGTAAACACTAAATAAAGCCACAAACGCTATCAAAAGCCATGTCCGTCTAACTTAAGGATTACATGTCAGAAAATTCCACAACCAACAGCTTTCAACTTCAAAAGTGAGAGACAATATTTAGGTCTTTGGCAGCCTTTAGTGACTCCCGCTCCAAAAGAACAATCTCAGTCACAGCCTTCATTATTTGCTCTGCCAATATCTGTCGGCCACACTAAACTCCAGACCACTTCCAATTTTCCACTAGTTGAACTTGAGACATTTTCTGTCATGTTTATGCCTTTCCCCTGCCAGAGAGATGAAATCAGACACCAGAAGTCGAAGTCCCCTTTGAATCTTTTGCCTCACTGTGGGACAGAATTCTTAAAGCGCTCCGTTTATCCTCTGCCAAAAGCACAGGCTGGGATAATACGCATTATTGAAGGCCGATGGGAGATTACTGGTTACTGTGGTAATCTGGCCATGAAGCTAAGAAGAGTGTTGTGTGTTGAAAAATGCTCCCAAGGAGTTCAATAGCACTATTAAATTTGAAACCAATGTTGAATCTTCTTTCTTTCAAACCTTTTTCTCAAATTGAGTTATGTTAAGCTAGAACAAAAGTGAAATATCTCTCTCTTGAATTTCGTCTTTCAGTGTTTCTGTCCCGAGCTGATCCTAAGGATCAATATCGGGGGCCAATACTTACTATACTTGAAACAAACGCTGATCCTTTACTTTCTTAGCTGCAAATCACTCTCCTTTACAAGAGCTGGACTCTGATTGCAGTGGCTAAATCCAAGGATTCACTAAGATTTGACGCAAACAAATCTGTAATCAAATCTTTTTCCTCTTCTCTTTCTTTCTTATTAGCAAAGAGCAGTGCAGAAAACATTAATGTACTGTACTGTAGCAGCTTTCACCAGTTAAAATAATAAACATTACCAGTGGCAGCTGTGGTTAATTAACATAAATTTAGTGATTGACTTGATGGCAGTCCAAAATTAAATGTGGCTTGTGGGGTTTGTGTGCTCTCTGCAGCCAGTGTCTGTACTCAGCCAAAGATCATTTGTGAGGGGAAAAGCTCTGTAACACCACTATAAAATCACAAGTGGACTCAGTGTTAGTTCCAAGAACACCAACAGAGACAAGTCATCTCTAGTAATGAGATCTGGGTGATCAACGTTAAAGAGTTGCATTCTCCCACTTAAACTTTCATTCATATCATATTAATCATATTAATAAGTTTTACAGTAAGCTTATCAATAGTTTTGAAACACTAGCTTCACTATTCAGATTACGCTTGTGTGCTCCTCCTGCTTTTTCAATATGACAGAAACCTCTTAAATCAATATTGCATAAGTTCTTTGACTATGAATACCACAACTTTTTGGTGCACAAATGTATTTTGGGATGAGTTAAGTTCTATCTTATGACATGTTCAGGTTCTGTGCAGCTGTGTTATTTGGGTAAATATATGTATTGGACTGACCTTGGTATACCCAAAATGAAAGGATTGGGGACAAAAAAAACTTGGACTGGGATATCCCTTGTATCTATAGTACACAATCCAAAACACACAGTACTCTACAGCAGGAAAAAAAAAGGGTCCACGGACTGACATAAAGTGAAAATGTACAAGAATTACCAGATAAAACCTTCCCTTTCTGAACACAATTTATGCCCTGGTAATTCTAAGGTGGTCGTAATAACTGGACTGATCCTCAGTTGCAGTCCATTTGCTGAGATTGGATATGAATTCTGGCTCATTTGCATCTGAATATCTCCTCTTCTGTATAGAGTGAGCTACTTTCCTGTACTTTCATCTGCACTTTCGTTAAACTAACATACCATATATTTTTTATTTCTCTGAATAAAATATCTACCTCCTGTTAAAATGACTGATCTCTAGCATGAATCACCTGTGGACAATATGATGCCATCATCCTCTCAAGTAGAAGATGGAGATGGATGCATTACAGCTGCAAATATTTCTGCCAGTGTAACTGCCTTCACACATAGTGTATTACAGTAATATAAATTCTGTACATTTTAAGAACTTTCCTTAAGGACTTGCAGCTTAAAAATCAGTTTTGCATTATCACTTAGGGGTGACACACAGCCGAACCTCAGAAAACTGATATGGAACAAAATTTTACTAGCTGTCTTTCTCTTTTTTTCTTGGTAAGCGTCCCAATCTTAACCCACTAATAGTTTGAGAGCATGCCCAAGGCTGCCAAATATTTCATAACCTACCTCAGTGAACTTTGTGACCACAAAAAAAAGCTTTCATTTACAAATCATAAACACAACTCTCCTCCACCTTCATTCCCCGTTGTTAGGGATGTTACAGAACAGATCATAAGAGAAGACAATAAACAATCCAGGTGTCACAGGGGGTGTTTGTGCATAATTATGTCTCTTGGTAACACCTCTCTGACAGCAGTGGCAGAAAAAAAAATATATAATCAACCATTAGGTATCAAGTGGAATTCAGATACGTTTTGTGTTTCTTCTCTGTATATCTTTGTATCTGTCTTGTCTGCTTTTATATGCAATTGTGCTGCTCCCTGCCTCTATTCTGTTTTTATTTTTGTGAAGCTCTTTGTAAGCCTGAGTTTAAAAAAAGCAACAAAAAAGTGAAAAAAAAAAAATACAGGCTCACTTACTTGAATTTCCAGAGCTGCACTTTTAGAAGCAAAATATGTACACTTTTTTTATTATCATTTAAATCCATACAAGACAAACAAACAAGAAAGTGCCAAAACTGTCAAAGTTTTAAAGACTATGGGCTCTTTTTTTGTGGTGGTGCAACAACTCATACAAGCAGTCCTCTGATAATTTGGTACTCTCCTGACCTTGAGATTTGATTTGGCACCCCGTGTGGTATTTTAGTGCCCAGTGCAGCACGATGGTGCAAATGTGGGAGGAGAGGCAAAAACATGTGGGGTGTTCAAAGCCAGTTGTTAATAATCAGGTGCAAATTGCCTGTGAAAAAATTGCAGCAATAGTGAAAGAATGTTTAAAATTTAGATGCATTTAAATCTGCATAAAAAAAGAAGATCTGCATTTACTTATAAATCATTATGAATGATTCTTACATTATCTACTCCGTCTTACACTATGTGAAGCATTCTCCTTCAGTTCATTAAATCCCTGCAGCCATCTGCAGCCAGCAGGACAGATATGTTGATAAATCTCCATCATGAGTAGATCTCTATGGACCCCATTACTGATGGCCAGAGGAGTAGATTTAAAAGACACAACAGCATGAGACAACCCTGTTAAGGTAGCATGAAACCAGTTAAAACAATAGACTCCACATATTACAACCATTTATAGCAATGTGTCAACATCATAACTCTGTATCTTTTCAGTAAGGAAGGTTTCTGGCAAAGTTTAAACTATTTATGTGTGTCAAGGATATCCTCACAGCTTGTTACTGCTAGGGCTGGGTATCATTTAAAAAAAATATGATACCAGTACCAGTACCAGTACCCTTAAAGTGATACTGATAGCATTCGATACCTTTTTTTTCTACTTCATTCAATGAACTCATGATGTGAATGGAAGCATTATGTTGCATAAAATGCCACCACTCCTCCCCATCCAAATGGTTTGTACACAAATACATTTTGCTTCATTTGTGTTCAAATTATAGAAATATAATAACTGTACAAAACTGTACAATTAAGTATTATCACCACAGACTGTTTGGATAGTAGCTGCTGTGTAGATGGACGAATCACATATCACATTAAATCAAAGAACGCTTGCGGTGATTGGCTGTGAGCAAAAGCATACAAACAGTCATTTTTTTTCTAGATCTGTGTAAAAAAGGATCAAACATAGGTATCATTTGACTGGAGAAGTTTCCATGCTACTTGGTACTGGGTTATCTCGATTGATACTTTAAAGGTATTGAGTACCCAGCCCTAGTTACTGTAATATGAACTGATACTGTGGATAAATAAGGTTTATCAGTGAAAATCCATTAGGTCTACACCTATGCAGAGGCTACTTAGCAGTATTATAGGGAGTGAAAATGATATCCAGTGTCACTGGGCAGGGGCTGCAGCAGAGCTCTTCAGTGATGTTGTGGAAGTGGAGTAATGTTGTGCTGGTGTTCTTTCTTTCTTTCTTGACTTTAGAGGAAGCACTTCTGTATATTCAGGCAGCTGTCATCGCAGCTCCGCAGCATCTACTTCTAAAAGGGCATCTGTCAGTCTCTCTCATGTCTCTTAAGTGCTGCGAATGAATCGAACTGTGCCAGCTCCACTCAAACTGGAGCTCTGCCACCCATAGCGGTTGAAAGACACCGGCATTATGCTCTCATTTGAGTCAATACTCCCATTCATTGTTAAATCCAGTCTGAGTCATCTTCCAGTAGAAAAGACCAAAAAATCCCTGATGGATGAAATGTGGGCAAGGGGGGATTTTTTTTACATGTGTTTTTAAAGCATATTGGCAATATGTGATGCAAAAGAAACCGAATGCAGATAGTAACCAAAAAGAACTGGAGTATTCCCACTGAAAAAGGCAAGGAAACTATTGTCTGAAACTAGAGCATATCCTAATAAGATGGTAGATGTATCATGTTTAATGGATAAAATGACCCAAATTCCTTTACCCCCAGCTTGGTGCAGGGGATAGGACTGGTTTTACCTACAGTACAGTATGTAGATGAAGATAGAGTCTAATCTGGCTTTGTCACCCAATTCCCAAAGGAACAGTATGCCTGCTTCCTCTCTGTCTCAGATATCTGTAATTACTTCACCTCAACAATGACCTTATCTGTTGATAGAAGCTCCTGTCCTTTTCTGATAAGACACGACTACTGTATGGCTGTGGATATATTCTGTGGAGGAAAAAAAAAGAAAAAAGAGGAGATGGAGAGGCTGGTAAGGTGTGTGAGTATGCTTGTGTATGTGTCTATGTGTCCCCTGGGTCTCCTTGGAGCAAGGAGCCTCCTTCTGGTCCCCCCTCCTCCTCCTTCTACTCCTCACTGCCACCAGGGGCCTGAGCTGGGGCGTCTGTCTGTCTGCCAGGGAGGTCGGTCGGACCCTGCTGAGTTCGACATAAGGAGGTTACAGTAATGACACACTCCATCACACCTGACATGAGACAAAAGTGAACCCCGCACACAGAAGAAGGCTATCAGAGAGGACTAACAGCCTCAAATCTGCTCCTTAAAACAAAGTCAAATTACTGAAGCAGCAGGGTGATGGAGGCTCAGGGGAGGGCTAATGACGGCAGAAGGCTGACACCATGTTTGTCACACGGATCATGACCCGGACATAAGCAGATACATTTATCACACAACAAGATATTTAGGCAACTGTTGCTAACTGCTGGTGATAACTTATAAATACATAGCAGGAATATGAAGAAGAGAACATTTGAATCTGGTTGGACATCTCTAGTGCGTGCCATCCATCAGCTCAAGATCCCTAAGAATTAGATATAAGGATGTCTAATGCCAGTGTTAAGTGACAGCGTAGGACGTAGCATGGCTTTCAAAGGCAAAAAGGGGGGGGGAGTGGAGCTCGGGTGGCAGACTGAACTTTCATGCTGGAGAGTGAATGTTACAGATTAGCAATTAACACGGTTTTGTGTGGGTGTGCAATTTTTCTCTTCTGTATTTAAGAAATCGCTGTCGTTGATAAAATCCACCTAGAGCTGCTGCTTGATATATGATGTTGTTTACTTATTGTTAGGTGCATTTATCAGTTCTTATTAAAGCTACACTGCTACCAGTAGTTAATGGGTGCTAAGCAACTAAATTATGAATTTACTGATGTTTGGCTGTATGTCTGCCAGCTATGCATTTGTCCATACACGTCATGTTAATTGTGTTTACATAACTGTATTATTTTGAAAAAGTACTACAGTATATGTATCTTTACATTTACAGCAAACAATCATGTGCAATTACTTCGATGTCGCCCTCTACTGAGTAAATCATTTGGATTTTATGTGGTGACTGTGTGCTTTTTAATAGAAGCTCTGTAGCAGTCAATACAAATGAATGTGGCTAAATAATACATAATGTAGTTGCCTTACACAAAATTAATATTTTAAAAACAATGGCACGGCACATTCAAAAACATTGTCATTTAACTTTAACAGGGTTTTGCAGAATTGATGCTCTAATGATAGAACCGCGTTCTCTGATCTGTGTCTCCATGTTTTCTGTCTGTCAAAAAGCCCCAAAAAACAAAACAAAACAAAAGAAAAAAGAAAATAACAAAAAAAACCCAAGCAGATTCTTTTAGATCTGTATTACCAGTTTACCAGTTTTCACGCTTTAAATAAATTTCACGTGATGAATGCAACCTGATAGGATATAACAGGAGTTAACAGTAGGTTGCGACAGTGGAATTGCAGGCTTGTAACACTGATTAAAAATCCCATTCAGACGATAGAGATTTGTCTGTGCACCCCGAGTCACATGAAGGACACATTACAGAAAATCAATTGCAAAAAAAAAAAAAAAAAAAAGACTTTAACCAGCACCATTCATTGACATTTAAAAAATTCCTTCATTAGGCTGCATAGGGCAGGAGGAGTAATTACTCCAGGAGGCCTGTATGAGCTGCTGCACTGGAACTGCAGCCACCCATTGATCTAAATGTGGGTTATTCTGCTGAAGTTGCCCCATTGATTAGAGACCCAAGGGCCACATATAATTTCCTATGTGCTTTCATTGTGCTCTGTGTCCTGCCCAGCTGTGACAATACAACCACCTAGTCAAACAAAAGAGCCTTCCTCTCAGAGATACCCGACTGTATCTCAAGCTCAACACTTGCCAAGGACAAAGGCAAAGGTGCCAAGGTTACAGACAGCATCATGTGGCATTATTAACCTGATTTCAACTCATTATCATTCTTTGCACAGCACCTTGCTCTTAGCTGGGGCATCAATGATCAGGTAATGAAGTAATGAATGTTTGCTGCTCCGCTGAGCAGCGCTGGCACTGCCCTTCACAGGAAATTAAAACGTTACACCTGAATTTCTCATTTGGAGTAACATTTCTAGTTCTTCACGCATGGCTTAACTATGACTAAAACCTGCTCATGCATCTCACTACATCATATAAAATATATAGTAAAACATTACGATACATCACAGGATAGCAAAAAACTACGCTCTACATATGGAAAAAAGAAGCATGCGGTGGATGACAGAGAATAAAAAAGACTACATAAGAACGTTGAACAGAAAGCAACAGTATTATCAGATGAAGTGTAGCTTCATTGCATTTTCTATCATTAATCTGATGTTCCATTCCAGTGTAACAGCCTTTTTCTTGTCAAAATGATAGTTTTGGCCAGGCTGATGAGCTGCTTAGTAGGTAAGAAAAAAAAAAGGAAGAATATACCTTCCAGCTCACTGACTTCTTTAATAAGCAAAGCAGAATGTCATTTTCTGGCTGCTGGACACAAAAGCAGTATGAGCCGTATCATTATGAGATCTTTAAGGTGGAGAGCTCCCAGCGTCTCTCCTCCTTCATTAGCTGAGTATGTAATGAAACAGACAATACCTCATAACCTACATCAAACTGTACACTTGATTGCGAAAGGAAATCGTTGTGAAACAGGTCTGCTATCACCCATCAGCTCTACGAGACATCAATCAGCATACATTAATGTTGATTTTTATAATACAGAGGCTTCACAAGAGCTGAAAAAGATCTAATGTGTTTCAGATGATTGTAGGGATTACTAAGTCATCAGTCCACTTCTTACATGGATGTGCACATTAACAGCATTGTGGGAACTGTAAAATTAGAACAGTGGAAAAAAGAACAAATAATATGCAAGATGGACAAAAAAAAAGAAACACAGTCTAGTCTATAAATGGTGAAAATGATTAAAAAGTGCCTATCACAAGTTACCAGAACCCAAAGTGATGACTAATTGCTTGTTTTGTCTGACCAACAGTCAAAAAACCAACAATATCTCCAATATATATCCCAAAAGATATTTATTGTGACACAAAACACAGAAAAAGCAGAAAACCATCACATTAGAGAAGCTGGAACTAGTTAGCTGTTGCCATTTTCCTTGATAAATAACAACTAATAGATTAATAAAAATTGTTGTCTGTTATTTCTCTATTAATCAACAAATCAATAAACATACTAATCATTTCAGCACCAGTCAAACATAAGCATTGTATGCCTTGTTCATGTGTCAAACTGCTGGAAATTCTGTTTTTTTCATCCATTTTTCACACAATGTTCACACAATTTGTATTCCAAAAACATAACCCAGTTTGGGCCCATTTCACATTTTATCAGATTGTGTTGCAACAACCATCAACACTGACAGTCAGCTGTTTTGAAAACTTAATTAGGACATCATTCAACACGACTACCTTGAGACAGAAAGATAAAAAAGAGGAAAACAGAGGCAAAAGGGAGCATTAAAACATTTTAAAGAGATTTTTAAAGCAAGTCTTCACACCATAACTGTGATTTGAGTGGCAATAAGAAGTGTTGAGTTGGAAGGTAAAAACAAAAAAACACTAGCCGGTGGCAGTTTAATCCTAATGAAATCAATAATAGCCCCTTTTCAGCCACAAAAGGAGCTCGTTTAGGCCATAACAGCATCTTAAACATTGATGTCCCTGGATGATTTATAGGCCAAATTAGATGAATAATGTAGATCACTACATTGTTAGCCAAGCATCTGGTTTATTCAGGCCACGTAGACTTCTCTTCATTACCATGTCCTCATGCTGTTCAAGCATCTGCTCTTGTAACTGCGGCTGAACCAAGTATCCACTGGCCTCTATCAGTCATTATACAACAGGTAGTTTCAAACAAGCAATCTGATTGGTGGAGGACACTATAAACCAGCGCTAATAATTACAAACCCACCGTTTTTAATCTGATTTAGAGGGAACCTTGGAAGGATGATTCATCCTGGCACCATCTTATGGTACTAATTTGTGTAATTAGACATTTCACATTGCCAAGGGAAAAATCAGATTTGATTTGGATCAAAATTGGCATGTTGTTACTGTTTAGTTCAAAGCGTGCACATTTCACTCGCTTTTTCATCTTATGCTGTACAATTCTACTACTAAAAAAATATCCATGAAACAAGGAAGACTAAAAGTTAAAAGGCTGTTATGCTGTAATGTATCACACCTCTCAATATACAAAAGTGTTAGCCAAAATGAGCATCTTACCAATTATTTTACTATTGTGCTTTGATAGTAGTGGAGTTAAAACTTTTGTTTGTCCACAAAGGTAAGGTTTGACCTGCTGGTGGTGCTAAAAAAAAAAGCTAACTAGGATTCATCCTCTGGGTACCATGAATATCCGCTGTAAATTTCATCTAAATCCTTAATATGTTTTCTAGATAAACCAAAGTTTTGCACTCTAGTCTTCCTAATAATTATGTTAATATTGCACAATTCTGAAGCACAAGATTTACATCCAATGCCAACAGTCAGTGCTGGTGCAAAAAGTAGTGAGTCTTTTATGTATTGAAGCCAAAAGAAAGGGCTAATAGAGAGAAGTGAGAAGTGTATTCTACGCTATCTATATATCCATTTGCATCACCCACATCATTGTTTGTATGGCAGAGCTCTAATCATCGGCAATGACTCAGGGGGCACCAGAGCATTTTTAAAATTTATATGATTTCCTGTCAGGATATTTATATCTAACTCTCATGCTGCATTAGACAGCTGCTTCACTCCAGGCGACAGGTTAAATGAAGACTTTCTGCAACCATCAATGATGATTCAGACACCTCACCACAGCTAATGGAGCTGTATCAATAAATCTGTGTCTTCAAATCCTTGACCTTGAGTTATAAGTGAAAATAAAAAAAATCCTTACAGAAGTCAAATTACCTTGGTAAAGTGAGGCTTGACTAAGGCAAAGCTTCTCTGAGCCTCTGAATTGACACTACATTGCAAAACATTGTAAATGAAGTTGTAAATATTATTCAGTTATTCAGCTTATCCATAAGTAAAGCTTGTCACTAATGAGTGTACAAAGCCTGTTGCTGTGTCACCCTCGTTCCCTCAAACAAGAATGTAAGCAGAGAGAATACAATGGTAAACACACAACATAATGTGCCTTTAACATAATTGCTCAAACATAAAAGGAGCTGTAGCCTAAGACATACCAGCTAGGAGCCAAAAACCAAAGGCTCTTGACTCAATTTTTGACTGTTTCTCTTATTGGAAAATGTTTCACCAATACTGCACTTATCATTGTTGTAAGCACACTGAGGGATTACTAGCAACACTTTGAGTGTGCTTTCCGTGTTATGGTTTCATCTCTAGAAACTATTGTCTTGTTTACAATCTGTCTGACCATCTAAGTCTGAAATGCCAAAACTATGAAAGTAAGACCCAAGTGGTAATAAAACATTTTTTTTTCTTTTAAGAGTTATGCATTTTGTTGTTAATGCATATGCCTTTGAGATACCTTTTACATGTTTTCTCCAAATTTCAAATGGGCTTTGTTGACATGATCTTAAGTGTGCTATTGACTATGCAGACTGTAAGATGTTTACAGTGTAAGCATAACATTTCAGAATTATTAAAAACAAAGGTAAGCATAGAAAAAAATAATAATTGAAAGAAATGAGCTCTCTCTGTCACAAACACAAGCACATTTGGGGTTGAAAATACTGAGCCAAATAAACTGTGCCTTTCCATCTGACCTGCTCTCACCCTTTCCTCATTTTCACCGGTTTTCTTGGTCCCTGTTGTGATACTCATCCCTATCCATGACTCTCTGTACTGATAAAGAACATTTTAAAATACAAAATTCTACCAAGCTCTTTCTCTCTTTCTCTCTCTGAAACTGAAACTTGCTGTAAGTTAGCGACATAACAAGCTGTCCAGAGCTGTCTCCATGACAACTGAGCAAACTCCATCTGATAAGAAAGACTTAAATGCAGATAAAAGCTCAGGAAAAAGACAACTAATGGCCAGATAGTCACAAATTTCTACTGAGTATTCATAGCCCCCAGAAGATGAACCCCAACAATTTGTTAAACTTTCCAACAATTTGGTGTATGACAAGGTATCTTGGAAACTAATGGCTGGAGGTAGAAGACATTTACTGTGAATATTCATGGTCCTCATAGGTTGGTTCCCAGTAATCTTGGTGGCCCCATGACCTTTCCTTTAGTACCCTCAGAAAAAAATGTTCAATTGAACACAACAAATATCAACATCTAATGGCCGAATTCCCAATAAATTTACAGATTTACATGCTTCACAGAGGATGAACCATTTTCATTTTGGATTTTCATGAGCTTTCTTCCGTCAGGCCAGCTATACTGTCAGGCCAAAATGTCAGCTTCATTCATTAGATATCTATTAAGTAGATTTGAGATTTACTGAGCACATTCAAATCTCTCAAGGGGGTGAACAGTTTGATTTTAATGACTCTGTTACATTTACTCTACCACCGCCCTCAGGATAAATGTATATTTTAGCCTCACTCCTATCAAGACAATAAGAACAGTAAGATTTTCAGTATGCTGTTCAATCTGTTGAGTATATCCATGCTGTGGGTGCTTTCGGGGCTTTTTAGGTGAAATACAAATTCCTGCATACAGTCCACTGAGGCAACGAGAGCTAGCAGGCAGAGAACATGAAAGGCAAAAAGGGGGTTGAGTAGATCTTGAGAGGGGGTTGCTTTTGTTTGGAGCCTATTTCTGTGTAGTACCCCAAAGGAAGGGGCCAACGAGGAGAAACCAGTTACTTTAAACTCAACTCTGTTTGAAGGTTGGCTTTCATATCACATCTGAAGATCACACAGGCAGCAGAGCCCTGGCTAAACTGGGTGCCGAATAAGAAGCAGCACAGGAAAAGCAAAGAAGCTGGCAGCAAGAACTGAGCATAGCTGAGAGCAGCAAAGGTCCTCTGGGAAACACCAGCCAGTCTGCACATGAAATGACCTTCTGCTGGCAGAGGACAAACCACATGGTTGTAAGTGACAGGCAGAGCCAATGTCATTACTGTGATTATCTATTCAGGTCCAAAGCAAAAAGCTGACTGCTTGTGTGAAGAGGGTGTATGTACTGGGCATCAGCCATTAATTCAATTAGGAAAATTTGATGATTGCAATTACATACTACAGTTATGTAAGTGCCTGACCTTGTCTAAACTCCACAGTGGCATCACTGCAGGTAATATCACACAAATGTATGTGTGGTATGGAAATGACCTACAGTGTCCCAATGAAATACATTCAAAAATGATGCAAGAGGACTGAAAAAGTCATTGACTGTATGAGGGAGCACACAGCCATCCTCTAACTCCACACATCTGAATGCAATAGCATTTTGTATTTCAATACATATCATTATTTCAAAACGTTGAAATGCTTCTAAAATGCTGCTGAAGCAAAACAGAAAATTCATTTTTCATCTGGACAGGTGAGTTATAACATTTTCCTACAGTGGAGCAGGCAAACAGAACAGCAGTTTTTGGTCTGGATTTCAGTCAGTCAGTCAGTGACTTTGACAGTGAATTTATTTGTACTGTAGAAGAGTGGAAGATCAAAGTCAAGGTATTCTGACCCCAGACTTAGGCCACAGTCAAACCAGAATTTATAACAGGAAAACAGAACAATGGAAGTCTGAGATCGGTGGATTCGCTTGTGAAGACTAAATATATCTATGCAAACCTTTCACGTAGAGCTTAACTCTGGTGAAGTTTGACACCCAAATTTATGCTGTTGACAAATAGCAAACTGTCTTGACAATGTTGACTTGTAAAGGAATGGAGAGCCAAGGAATCAAATGAGGAAGGAATTTATCATAGTTGTGTTGCACCATACTATGTTATATAACCCTGCTCTGTTGGAGCATAAACAACTAAAAGCATGGCTTATGATTTGCAGTCAGTCATTGAACAAGATTGGATAATACACGTTCATTCCCTTGAACAACTGGGTTAACTCGTCTGGCTGGTGACCAAGTAGCATGAGTAGTTATGTTACCAACCTTCCATCACTATATTACCTACATCAAAAGGATGTGAATGAATTTTCAGCTAAGATACTTTTTTCCTTAATGAAAGGAGCTTAAGTTTGGCAAATCTTGTGATATTTTGACAAAACTGCTCTTTTTGGTAGTAATAGGTCCCATTTTAAACCAAGCAGTGGAAATATGTCAATTGCATATTTAAGTATTGAGTATGGTCATCCTAAGCCTGATGATAAATAGTGGAATTTAAAGGTGAAGTCAGCGATTCTAATCCAATACACTTCTTGTCAAATTCAGTGAATATCTCCTCGCGCTCTGTTAGCTGTCCATTCTTTGTGTGTGCAATGACTCTGTAAATGGCGTGGGTATGTAAACACAGTGGCCACACAACACTATTCCAGCCAGCCAGCAACAGCGGGCATTCGTGTTCATGGTACAGGACAGGGGGAAGTCATCAGAGCAGCTGTCTGAATGGTGGGGAGGGCTGGCGAACTGGAGAGAGAGGTTGTGGCCAAAAACGTTTTCTAATAGTACAGATACACTTCCATTTTACTTACATGTATCAATCCACACTGAATCAGAGACAGTCTCACGGAGACCCCCCACGTTATTTTATGCCCCGAGTCTGTTTCTGTCGCATTTAGTGAAGTGTAATCTGAGCAGGCAGCTGTTTTAATCACATAAATATCCTACTGTATATGTGTGTAGCTCGATTAAAAATATACATACATAAATAGTTGTCTGTAATAAATAAAGCTGCTAATTCAATAGGGTGGTATCTTTCTAGAGAGGTGTATCTAGTCAAATAGGGTTTATATGTACTTATGTGTTAGATTGTCAGCTCGATAATCTGCAAGAGGACATGTTTTGGGAGTAACAGATAACTTCTACTCAAAGTTTGCTGCGCTGTAGTCAACCTGAAAGAGGCCCGCTCGTTAATTAAGCGAGCGGCGAGTTAGCAATGTGAACAGACTGTAGGCTGCTGCTAGCTAATCCAGCTTGACACAGTAGCCTCGTCTGGACTTCTTCCGACCTGGAAACATGAGACAATAACCAGATAGCGCTCTGAGCCCCCCGGGAATGCTCAGAGTTCCTCTAGCAACACTGGATAACCATCAAACTCCGTGAATATGCCCAAGTGCTGCCATCCTGCTCGTGGAAAGAGACCTGTGGACTGTTAGCTTTCTCCAGAGTTTTCTCTGGATTTAATTTTGCCTTAGAATTAAAGTAAGAAATTATTTTCAATTTTAAATGGTTTCTGAGTGTGGTGATTATCTCAGAGGTTAAAGGACATATAGCCTTCACACACTATACCTACATATGTTAGACTGTGTTGCTTGTGTGTTAAAGGGTTAGTACACTCAATTATATGTTATATTGTGGTCTCGCAATAAGTTTTATCCAGTTAGGTATAGGATTTCCAGAATGACACAAGATAAAAACATTAAATCAATCAGAGTTAATATAACAAAGATAATTAGGATAAAGAACTCAGGGCCCCATCTACATATATAGAGGGTAGACAGGCTACGTGTTTTGAAATTATTAACCATATCAATGAATCAATGGATACAAGCACTGTTGATTTCTTCCCGTGGAGCCAACATGCAAACTATTTTTCCTCAGTAAATTTCTGCTGTCAGTCAGCCCGGTGAAGGCAGTTTGTCCGGCTGCCGTCCTCTCAGCTCCCCAGGAGCTGCAGCTGACAGACAGCTGCTTCTGTGGACAGAGACGCCGAATGCAGGTTGAGTGAGAAGTGGGGAGGCAGAAGAGAAGTGCAGAGAAGCGAGGAGTGTGGATGGATTGTTGTGCTCACATGAGACGGATTTTTTTTCCCACTCCTGATAAAGTGTGAGAGGAACAGAAGTGACTGTACAGCTGACGCATCGCTCTGAATTCCATCATATTTCTCTTGGTTGTTGCCTTGACATGTCCATGAATTTGGGGGATGGAGCTTCTGAAGGACCAAGAAGTTCAAATATCAACAATCTTCCTCCAGAATGACTGACTCTACCTTTAAGGCTCAAGGCTTTTTTTTAGTTTTGTTAGTGGAATGAAATATCCACTAGAAATATCTTGTTTGTCACTAAAAAACAGTTATTAAATACTTCATTTATTAATTTGATGACATAGTCAGTTGCTCTTCTTTAGCTGTTAAGTTTATTGTACCATCTTTACCCGACTTATTAATTAAGTCAGTAATCACTGTCACCTCACAGCGAGATGAATCTATTAATTTCCAAGCCCATTCAGTGTGGAGTTTTTATGTTCATATATAAAACATCGCTTTTGACTGACAGCCTTTTCAAGGTAAAATGATAAATGGCTGCATTTATACAATGTTTTTATCCCTAAAAAAAATTGCCCCTCAGTCACCCATTCACACACACCGATGGCAGCGAGCTACGCGAGGTGCTGGCCTAACCATCAGGAACAATTTGACGTTCAGTGTCTTGCCCAAGGACACTTCAACATGTGTACAGGAGAAGCTGCGGATTGAACCTTGGACATTGTGATCGGTGGACGACCGGCTCTACCTCCTGAGCCAAAGCTGATCTTTTGTTTTGAAATGTTTCTTTACTTTCCACCCAGCGTTTGCTGTGATAGTTTCAGGCGTGACGAGATACTGAACAGAAATTTGTGAAGAGGAACAGTATGCAATTCTGCTATCATTTAAACAAAATTCAGTGAACCAACTTTTTAGTAAGCCACTTAAGTTTAAACATGCCTCTATGATAGTTTTAAAATTCTTATTCACAGGCTTTACAGATGGAGAACAGATGGAGAATGAGTCCACAGCAGTCCAAGCAGGCAGGTCTCTGTCAGATTAGGAAACTACAATTAGTTGTGTCTCGGCTAAAACACTGAGGTCAAGCAACCCTAACACTGATTCCTCCCTGAGCAATCTGGATTCATTAGTATAACATTCACTTTCAGGTCACTACTGAACCACTACTGCGCAAGGTGGTGATCAGAGTAGAAGGAAATAGAGGACAAAATACCGGAGTAATGTCTCATCATATGGTTCGAGTGAATGGAGTAGTGGGGCAGTGTTGTTTCAAGTCAAGTCATACTTCTCTCAAAGGACCAGTGTGTAAGACTTAGAGGCATCTAGTGGAACGCAATTGTCAGACCTGGATCACACAATGAAGGATGGAGGACCTGTCATAGTTGATGTTGTACTTGAGTGGTGCAAATTTCTAACAAATATGCAATTAATCAAACTATGTAGATCCAAACGGTATTGTGTAAACCTGGGCTTTTGTTGCCCCTGGGCAGTTGCTCGCTTTTCCCGGTTGGTAATCCCAGCCATGCATGTAGTAAATCCACATGCAGAGACTTGAGAAAATTTAACTCACAGTGGCATCCATTAGAGTAAGCTACAGATTTTCCAAAAGCTCCTCTTTGATGGGACAGCAGCCAAGCCGGCACACACAAAGTGGAAAATCATGTACACGATGGAACGGAGGCACCGGGGGATTTATTTTGTTATTAAAATGACAGGGTGGAGGCTTGTGTTGCGTGCCCTAAAGGGCAGGAGGGTAAGATGTTAAGCAGAGGACCTACAGCTCCAGAGTCTCTGCAGTGAAGCAGGTGAGAAACAGGTCATCATAACTGACGGAAATATTGGTAAAGCTAAAACAAAAAGACAGAGGATAAAAAAATATTTTATTTAAACCTAGCTCCAGTACACCTCAGACCTTGAAACTCTAAGTGCTGCAGTGTATCCTGATAGCCTCAATAAGGCATCACCAATTCAATGAGCCCAAGGTGTTTTTCTAAGTGCTCATTTTTTCAGAGTAACCATTCAAAAACACAGAGATATAGTTTTCTCGTTCCTCCCATTGATGGAGCTAGAACATGCAAAGAACATGCTGTATGTTGTTATTGTTGATTCATTTCCTCTTGATGGATTAATCAATTAGTCGACCAAACATTTTGGCATTGATCCTTCGGCAAGGGATCAGATGTTAGATGTAGATTTTTTTCTGCACCATTACTTCATGTAATCTATCACCTATCGCTTTCTCATTGCATTGACATTTCACCCTGACTACTATATTTTAATTGACCTCAAGCTCAAGAGTGAACGTTTAGGCCAAAATTATTGAGAAGAAGAGAAAAAAATTTAAATTTCATGACAATGAATAAACTCCATCTTCTGATGAAGATCATGTTATGTGATTGAAAGTCCAGAACATGAACCATGAGTTCAGACAGTTTTGTCAACTATATTTTCTCTATTTTTTGCTTATTATTCTCTTTGCTTTTGGTTGTTATTAAGATTTTGTGAATCACTTTAAAACAATACTTTGATGATTTATTTTGAATTATTATAATTGGCATTATTATTATTATATGCCATTGTTGTTTTATGTTATTAGGAATCATATTCTCGTTGCTACATCATAATATACTGTACTTGTATGTTTACATATTTTGGAATACTTTTCCCCTTTCTAAATTCACCATGTTGTCTACTGATTGATCGGCTTCATCCCAGCTGAAAGCAACTGTGCATGTCTTTACCTCTGAGATATTTTCTTTGGATCGATCTCAGACAAGAACAGACGAGGAAGCAGACACGAGGAAATTTCCATGAACTCTCCAGTTTCTGATCCCCCTTCAGATCAAATCCAAATCCTAACCCCAGGTAAGAATCCTCCTCTTGGACACAGTGACTCAGTGAGGTGCGGTCAAACTAAATGACAGGTTGACAAGTTGAAGCTGTTGCCCTTCCAAAAGCCAGAGGATTTGCTTTTTTTGTAACAAACAGAGGCAGAGAGTCAGCCAGATGTGGCAGGAATATCCAAATGGATCAAGTCAGTCAAATAGAGGATAATATTGCTGGTTTTTGTTTTTCAAATGCAGCAACAAATCTGAAATCTTCTATTACCGTGACAACAGTTTATCTAATTAAAAATTATAATTAGGATGTTATTCAAATCAATTACATAGTTTTCAAAATACTGTAGAATAAAAAACCACAATGTTCATTCATTTATTGTTATTTAGTTTCATTTTCCTGTCTCCTTTCTTATGTCTTATGTAATTTTTAATGTCTTGTTTCTGCTTGGAAACCAGTGCCATGGTGAGAAGAAGAAAAAAAAAAACTCTTTAAAGAAATCCATCAGGTTTCATAAATGCAGAGCTGTCAGTAAAGAATAGAGCACTGACGAGCGATTCTATTTTCCCGAAGGGTGCAATGTATAAAATATTGATAGAGGATAAAGTGAACATTTGACTCATCTAATAATGATGATGGTGATGAGCAACGTGGGTCAAAGACATTTAATTAGTTAGCTTCTGAATTCATTACTGTATCTGCAATGATTATTTTAAAGTAGTTTCATTCAGGAGTAAAAGCAGGAGAATGAAATGTAATGTAAGTGCTGTATTCATTTCCCTGAATGCCCTTTGGCCAGGGGACAGAAGTGTGTGGGCAAAAGTTTTTCCCGTTGAGAAAAAGCGAGTTACCTCTAAATGTGTAAACCAAACCTGCCACACAGCTGTATCACATTCTGGCCCTTGCATTCAATCTGAGGAGCTGAAATCAAAAACAATTCTGTTGATGTTTAAGACAGCTAAAATGTTCATACATCAAACTAAATTGTAGCTGCTGGAAATATCATGAAACATGATTGACAGATAAGCCTTCAATGTGAGAAACATCAGCTCTCCTTAAATCATCATTTTTCCATTTTCCAACATGATGATCGTGCAGAGAAGTTGTTTTATTGACTTTTCAGTTTAGTTTTTCTTCCTGCAATATCGATGGCCGAAGAGCAAAACCTCCTATCTGAAAAATGCACTTTTTTGAGAAAACTAAAAAAAACTTGTTTTCTTGCAGAATGCTATTTGTTAAGGATACTCAATACATTATACACTGTTTTTGGACTATATTATTATATTACATGTTAACAATACCGACTAGATATTAAAGCCTCACAAAGTGCAGATAGGAGCTTTTGCACTTGGTGCAAGTTGCAAGTTCTACAAAACGATGCTCTAAATTAAGTTAATATTTAAAATAAAATTAAAAATAAAATTGAATTTGTTTTCAGGTAAAAAGATGTAGTAAATGTAATAGTCACTACATTGTAATTACTAGGCTCAGAATTCCTTAAATTCAGTGTATTTGCTTCCTCGTCCACTGGAAATGAATGTTCAGTGATTGTGTAACCTACTTGTGCTGTAGCCTCTCTACACATCCAGGGACTCTGCGTTGTGTTTTTGTTTTGTTGTACGACTTTTCTGTCACAATGAAGGGCGGGATTATCTTGCAGACAGACTGAATATGAGCAGCCTTCCTTGTTTGCCAATCAGAAAATTCTGCAGATAGGAGGTTTTGCGCTTTGACCATCGATATGTTATTGCTGTTGGTTTGTTAAAACTGCATTTTGGGGCCACTGGGGGGCAGAAAATTTTCGAAACAAGTCAACAGACGTGCAGCCTTTACATATTATCAATTTATGATCTTGTTACAGTCAGTGTGTTTGCTAACAGGTGCCATTTTACACACCCTGAAGACAAAGCAACATTAACAATCGTTAGCAGTTAAGTTTCTTTCCACCTGACTTTCATTTTCATTTCACCTCCATTTTGGTCTCCACCAATGCAACTCTGTCTATCTGCCATAGGATGTTGTTTATCAGAGCTTGTTTGCTGATAGCGGCTGTCCACTGTGGCTGGAAACGAGGCAGAGGAAACAAAACAATGATCTAGAAGAGGCTAAAAAGCTGTGTTGAGCTGCAAAGTAGGTGATGATTCTCTGTGGGTACAGCACTGCACGACTCTTTTCACATTTCATGTCATTTGATTCATTGCTAATATAAAAAAAATATATCATCAAGTGTCTTATAGTCACCGTCTTCCTGCTGTGTTTTCATCTGTTTTCCTGCACATCAGTCTGGGTGTTAAACAAGCATCAATAAAGCAAGAGCTGTCAAGGCCAAAAAAAAACTGTACACGTTAAAGTCCATGTGAAGATGTTTGCATAAACTGCATCCTCCCACATTTATGGATGCTTAAAACCATTTAATGAGCCTTGAAATCAATAAAGTGCCGTTTAGTACACAAATCAAATAGTTCTAAATTTCAAGGCTAATGGGTCTGCAATTGGCTTTGAATGGAGGGATCATTCCCAACACTTGAGAGGAGTGAGATGATCAGGTTGGCAGAGATTTGACTTTCTTTTTATTTTTTTATTTTATTTGTGCAAAGTTTTCATCACAACCAAATTTACCAGGATGTTGTTAGACTAGTGTGAGAGAACATCTGGGGGGGAGGGGGAGGGGTTACTGTTAGATTTCTAATTCTAAATATGTGTGGGATGAGCTCATCAGCATTAGTTCTATAATAAAACTTGTGTGGAGAAATACACTTGTGCTGAAAGTCTGTGCATAATGAGTATGCAAGATCAAAAAAAAGAATCTGGCAACTGTCTTTCTTTGTATCTAATCTAAATCCAGACCTCATGTAAACTATCCTCATTAGTGCCCGCTGGGAAAGTCTGATTGGTAATTCTGGACATATTCTTCTCACTGCAGTGTTTATCAGTTGTACAAAAGCATCAGATTACAAGCTTTATCTCTGTAGAATTAAGGATGAAAAACATGCACATATTCTATTCTACTGAAAAGTCAATATCAAATGAAAGTACAGTAAATGTAGTTTGATTAAATGGATTTTCATTTCAGCCCTTAAGGCAATCCAAACTAGGAAATATGAGAGACTTTTTGTATCCACTGTGCATCAGATCTTTGAGATTCTGTAAACACCCAGCACTGTTGATGTTAAAGGATTTGAGCTGATGATGCAGAGGTCAGTACCCCTGAAGTGAAACACCAAATGCTATGTGGGCAGTGACAAACTAAATAAATATTGTAGGTAAACAGTTTGACTGGTGTTTTTTACTGTATTTTAAGCTATTTTTTTAGCACACATTAAAGGCCATTTTGACTACAGCTTCAGATTTTCACACAGACATTGAGGTGGTGGCAGCAGATCATCTGATGTTGATGGGCTGAGGGAAAAAAAATTGGTGTCCTCAGCACCAGATAAGGGAAAAAGTGCTGTGCTGTTTCTCAGATGACGGGTATCATGAGCTGCAATTGCTACTCTGAAAACAGTTTAAAATCTGATTTGCCAGCTGCTGCTGTGGGGTGATGGGGAAATTCAGACGACTGAACATGTGATCAGAGCTGAGGACGAGGTGTTTGACCTTCCTGTCTGACCAAGTGCAACAGTGGTGGGAGGGGCTTGGTAACCATGGTGACGCTCATACTCTCACCTGCCTCACTTCCAGGAAATGCTTCACAGAGCAGTTCTGCATAAAGATCTTCACTTTCTCTCTATTTATTGTTAAATGAGAGTAAGCAAGTGCAGAGCATCACAAATAAACAGCATTAAGAAGTGAACAATAACCAAAGAGACAACATGCTTCAGTGAACAATATAAATCTAATTGCTTTAATTTAAGCAACATTTTCGAGGTATAACACACCTCTAAAGCACTTCTGTTGGTTGAAAACTGCATCTGACTGAACTTCAATGCCGGTGAACCTTTCTGCCACAACAGATCCACACTGATACTACTTTCTCCATAGTCTTAAATTTCAAAACAGTCCTTCCAAGGAAAACGACAAAATAGGTTGTAATGTCAGTCATCCAAAAACAACATATAGTTACGTTTGAGTGACAGATGCCATCGAACGGCCGTAGTAATCAGGACCTGGGGCAGTGGCACAGTTGAGATGACATATCCGAATTTCCTCGTTCAAAGGAGGAGAGGGGATACGGAGATATTAACTCAACAGTGGACTTTGCTAACAGGTGAGCCCCGTACGATCGTCCCCTAACCTTAACCTTTGTGCCTAAACCTAACCAGACCTTAACAACAGTGTTGTCACATCATAAAACATAAGCATTTAGTGATTTGCAACAATTTGGAAAAGCCCAGACAAATGATGTTGTCTTGCCGATTACTGCTGATAGGTGGCGCCAGATTAGAAAACACTCCTATGTGTCATTCTGGTCATTTATTTTGGAGGATAATTTATATGAGGCAGAATATATTTTCTTGATGCAAAGACGAGGATAATGGTTTGGATGCCTTCCGTACATGCATCAATAATCAAATATCGTATTATTTGAACATTAATTGATCATTTGTCATCCACAGCAATTACTAAAGGACTGACAATGTTTTGCGGTGGAAGGTAAAATGAAGAAGAATAACTAGAAGCAGGTTCGTATAGGAACAGCGGAATGAAATGAGCAAAAAAAAACGACAATAATATAGATGTTAAGAAATAAAATAATACGTAAGAGATAAAAAAGAAGATAAAAGAGATAAAAGAGAATATTAAAACAGCACAGCAGAGCTGTAAAAAACTTTAAAAATTAAAAACAGAGTTAGTGCCAGCAGGCTGAATACTAAATGAACTCGACAGTTAAGCTTAGGATCAATATCCAAACTCAACAACTCACAGCCAGAATCAGATGATAGAAGGCATCAAACTAACACATTCAGTCTAACGTGACCACTTAATTAACTCATCCAAAGAACTGTAAGTAAGCAAAAAGTTTTGATTACAATTTTTATCCAATTGCGTTCTGATCTTTTCTCCCTAATAACACTCTGATACTCTCTTTTATCTTCACTAGTAGCGTCTGACAGAGAAGCACTGCAGCGATAATTAATCGACAAACCACCGGCCTGATGGGAGCAATAGGCGTCTGGGAAGAATCAATACTATAACGCAACCCTCCCGTGTATCAAACAGCTTTTCATCCACGAGAGGTGACAGAGCATTACCTCTACTCAAATTTACACTGCTTGTTCACCGTGTGTCTGTCTAGCAACTGCATTAAGAAAAGGACAAGTGATGCCTTCTTGACTCTCATGAGGGAGTGCGGGAACTGAGACAGATTGTCACAGCTGAAGTGCATGTTTATAGATCAGCTCTGACTGAGTGCTCCTTTAGGAAAAAGGCCTTCACTGCCCAATCGATGCGCCGATTATATCATTGTTACTTTCCACTTCATTATGGAACATGTGAGCTGAACACACTGCCTCTCGGCTATATAAAGATACAGCCTTTCTCATACATTGCTATGTGTGTGTGTGTGTGTGTATTAATTTGTCCTCGGATGTTTCATTGTAAGCACTGTTAACAGCCTGTCATGCACACTGAGACATGATAAATATCAACAGCTCATTAGATGTGTCACTTCAAAGGAGCACAGTAAAAAATAAATCAGCGAAGCCTTGTCACAGAGATATCAAGGTGTTTCTCGTGTGAGCGTGTGAGTGTGTGTGTGTGTTACCTGTTACAGTCGACATGCAGCAGAAGGTGGGAGGCGCTGATAGTGAGAGCGATTTTGTGCCACTGTCCGTCGGCGAGGCGGTAAGGGAAGGACTCAGACCGTGGCTTGCCTTTGAAGCGGTAGTGGTAACGGATCTCCTCTCTCACCCCACTGCTCTCCAGCTCAAAGTAACTGCAGGGGAGGAGAGGAGGTCAACAGTAAGAGACACTCTTTCCTAGACAGTGTCTTTGTTCAAGGTAGAGAAATATATAAATTCCTGAAAAACACTTAACATTATAGGTACAAGGTTTTGTGCAAGCAGGCTATTGAAATATTTTCTGAATCATTTTAGGCATAAAAACATTATTTTTCCAACATTTTATTTGAGAATAAGTGGAAATCTTGTTAAATAGCATTTAGAATATAATTGAACAAGAGCTGAAACAATTAGTACGAACAACAGGAGCCACAATTTCAATAACAAATCAATCAACTATGAGTTTTATATTACTTATATTACAAGTTGAATATCTTTTGGTTTTGGATTGCAAGCGATCTGAAGATGTCTCTCTTGTCCCAAAATATTTAACTGTTGGCAGGCCAAAAAACAAATTGAAACACTTTTATTCTTACAGATTTACTAGGAATGCGGATATATGTTACAAGTGTCCCTGAGGTTGGTGCAAAACAGCTGGACTGAGCATGAATGAGCAAATTTCATGTCAGTCCACAATACCTGTTGGGTTACATGATATCTTGCATGCAAAGTTGATATTTTGACCTGAGGGTGGTGTGATAGGAAAACTCAGAGGGACATAAATCTGAATCTGCTTATTAAAATCTGACATTTTTTGTAGAAGTGGAAATTCTGGCCTGATGGTTACACTAGAGGGAGGATCAGGAGGTCACAAAGTCATTGGAATTCACAAGGTTTTCCTAGAAATGTAGCTGTTTGTTTTCCAGACACCTAGTCACCATCCAGAGTGTTGGTCAAAGGCAGATTTTGACTTGATGGCGACACATTGGGAGAATTAACCTCTGAGGTGAATACTGATGTTGATTGATAACAAATGTCATGAAAATCTGGACAAGATTTTGAACAGACTAGCCTCATCTTTAGGTTTCAATATATTGGAGAAAAAATATAGTCAGACAATAAAATGAGTTATGAAGTTAAATGTTATCGCAGAAAACCTGTCTGTAGCTGTGTTCTGGAAGAAACCACAAACATAGAGGCTGATTTCAATGATTTACTGATACAGTACTTATCGAAAAAGGCCAGCATCATCCTAATCCCTGAATACACACATTGTAATTTCATTACCCAGCTGACAAACAATACAAATGTGTGTGCACATGAAGGACAGGAAGATTATGGACATAACAAACAGCTCTACTGAGGTGATTGCTTAGCGTAAGCTTTGTGTAAAAAGACAATTTGTCAGCTTGCTCACCAAACAGAAGAAAACAGATATTCCTGTCTCAATTTCACCCACTATTCTCATTCTGTGGTGTAACTGCAGGTGCTCGACCTGCAGCTCGTGTGGGCAACATGTGCACTTTACTCTCCACCCTCATCAGCCACGCTAAATTAAGAGCCAGTCAGCCACAGACAGCAGCAGTCTGAGAGCCGCGGGCATCCAGTCATGACATTTCAGCTTCCCTGCGGCTGCAAATGACCCCAACACTGGAACCCCTGGCCCAGCACATACAAAATACTGTATGTGAGGAGCAGCTCCCTAATACAGAAACCAAAACTTTGCCAGAACCTAGCCTAATCCAATATACTGAGGCACACACACACACTCAAGCACATACACACAGGGATCAAGCCCATTCAATACCAAAGCAACAGCTCTCATGCATATTTATGGAAAGGGAGAGTGGACCCGCTCCACAGAATACCAATTGAGGCTGTGTGGTCGCAGATTTATCCATCTTCCTGTTAGGAAAATGAATGAAAGTGAGATGAACTCATCAGAACTCAACACAAACAAAAACACCAAACACACTAATCTTCACACCGACCAGGTAGAGTGGACGTCCTTCGTCTGGAGCTCAGAGACATGATGTAAGCACAACAGCCTCTGAATATGAGAAGATGTTTCTATGTCCACTCCGAAGGATTTTTGATGTAAATATAGATTATTTACAGGATAACTCGGATTTCAAATGTCAGGATTTCGAAATGTCAAATATGTTGCTCCTTGTTGCACAGGAAGACTGCGTGAGAGCACAACTACAGTTACCGCAGTAAGTCGAGTTTGAACCAGGAGATCCTTTTGTAAAAAATTACTAATATTTTAATACTTTTACCATTCAGCTTCATTTTGTCTTTCAAATAAACTCGGATAACCTGGGGGTTTGTTTGCAACTTGCCTTATGGTGCTTCTTAATCTGACTTTTAAGGGAGTATGATTACTGCCAATAGAAATGATGGCCAAATCTACCAAAAACAATGCAAAAAAAAATGCAATTATCTTTTAAGACTAACAAGAAACCCACCTACTTATGTATGTATATTATGAATAGCTGTTTGGTGACTCCCCTTAAGGAGTATTTCTAGCAGTTATGAATTTGCTTAATTATTATTCAGTTATTTTAATACTTGTCCAGTCTTTTTTTCGTTCTCTTTCCTTTTGTTTTTTTTTCATTTCCCTCACAAAAATATGCATGTTAATTTATCACATGTGGGATATCACTTCACATTATACAGGCACATGTGACTTTCACTTGTGAAGGCATAAATCTGACTTTATATTATTTTTGCGGGTTGAAATGATGGTTTTATGCACAGTAACCTTGCATGTAGTTGCTGAATGATTGAACTTTGTCTGAATGCCAGAATTTTTGTTGATGGATTGCAATAAAAAAAAAAAAAAGCATTAGTCATCCTGTCATATTCCTACGTACAGAGAATGAAGTCGAATACATTAATTGTTGTTACCGAGAAAAAAAATAAAGAAAAGAGAGAAGAGGAGAGGAGGAGGCCTTGATCAGTATGTACAGGCTTGCAGGGTTCAGCTCAAAAAGCTCAAAGCTTTCCACAGAGCTCATGACGGCTCATCAGCCCCCCACACAGCAGGCTGTGTTAAAACTAAAACAATTATCACACAGTAAATTAACAAACATCACAGAGAAGAGCTTTTCTACAACATTAAATTGCATTTGCACGCATCGAGCAGTGGCTGCTTACCTACTTGTGTGTGTGTGTGTGTGTGTGTGTGTGTGTGTGTACATAAGGGAAAGAGAGAGGTAAAGTCAGAACAGGTATAGCTGGCCAGTTCAGCTGTCTTTGTTCAGCATGTCATCACCCTGAAATTAAATGAATCCATCACTCCGTGGCTGCGCCGGGCACCGACCTGACAGTCCGTCCCCATCATGCTGCAGGAGACAGAAGCACTGATACTTGTCAGCTGGAAAAGAATCATTTGCATTGAACGAGGAGTAAAACGAGAACGAGAGCACTCCAGCTTCGCCTCTTCCACTGATGGAAGCCTCCTCAGGGCTTCGAGAGGCCCGGAATCACTGAGCGAGCAGAAACACTGTTATCCTGATTTGACTCGGGAAATAATCATCAAAGGCATTAACTCCACTTCACAGCGAGCGTTTATTTTATGAAGCATTTAGTGGTAGCTATTGTATCCCCACATTACAGCATATTTAATGAAGGGGAATAATCTTTTGGCAGGCTGTCCGTTTGTGAACGAATCATGCCTGACAGACATTGAAAATAACGTGTGTGTTTTGGTGCTTCTGTGCTAAATATAAACAATGAGTCTTATCAACTTATCAGTTTTAAAGGATTTTTTTCACGACTGAGCCTTTCGTAAACCAGCGTTTCAAAAAGCCACTTATTTGCCGATGGCAACTGCGTGGATCTAACAGACCCCTAATGTGAGCATCCACAGCTTTCAAGAAAAAAAAAATCATGTTTGCATATCAAAGAGCACAGAACATTTTGGCTTACAGTGGCAGAGGGAGACTCCTCTCTGATTAGAATGTGTTTCAATTTGATGTGATAGCAAAACCGCACCACTGTGGAGGCCACTATTTTCTAAACAGAGATACGCTTGAAAAGAAGATGTGCATGTAAGAGCTCAAAGGAGTCTCCTGAATTACTGATTAAATAATAGTTTTTTTACATGGTAACTACAGACATGTTACAGGGTAAAGGACAGAACAGGTGGTATAGGTTCCATTTATAAATGAACAACAAATATTCTTCAGGATCACCTGTACACTCCAATAAAATAATATCAATGGAGCAGTGGTTGCCCCTCCCTCATTACCACCACTGAGATGGACTTGAGCAAGGCCCTCAACCCCAACTGCTCCAGTGGAGCTGCTCAGTGGCTGGCAGATCAGACTGTGGTTGTACTGGTCAGCTTCTAGGTGTGAACGTGTGTAACTGTGTGAATGTGCAAAAGAAAGGCTTAGTCCAACTGACCACCTGATAAAATGCATTACAGACCTAGATTATTGGATGGCAAAAAAAACTTCTTACAGCTAAACATGAATAAAACTGAAATTCTTATTGTTGGCCCCAAAAAACAGCAGCAGGAAATAGCTTAATATCTTTTCTCACACACTCTAAAAGGCAGTGAGCAGGTCAGAAACTTGGGAATCATCCTGGATGCTGATCTTAACTTTGAAAACCACGAATTAAATATTACAAGATCATCATTCTACCACCTGAGAAATATATGAAAAGTGAAAAGATTCATATCACAGATCGATTGTGAGAAATTGGTCCACGCGTTCATGTTGAATAGATTCGATTACTGCGATGCTCTCACTGGATTATCAAAACATTCAAAGGAAGACTTCAGCTCATACAGATTTCATCTGCCAGAGTTCTTACCGGTACAAGAAAACATCATCACATTACCCCGAAACTTAAATCACCTCATTGGTTTGCCATTCAACAGAGAATTCACATTAAAATCCTCCTATTGGTTTTTAAGGCACTACATGGTTCAGCTCCCCAGTACATTTCTGACCTGCTCTACTCTATCAATGGCTTCGTGGTTATACCCAGAATAAGATCAGGAGCTGGTAAAGGTGCATTTAGTTAGTGTGGAGCTGCCCTCTGGAAAGCTCTTCCTGATGCTTCATGTTTTTATGTCTCTTTTTAAATGTAAAGCACATTGAGTTTCTTTTTGATGAAATGTTCTCTATAAATAAAGCTTGCCTTCCTCTCAGTGAAACTTCCCTGAATAAATAAAGGTTTAAAACACACACACACACACACACACACACACACACACACACACACACACATACACACACACACACACAAAAACAATCAATGATGGGACAGTGAGGACTGCAGAGGACACACTGCTTGTGTCCTCCAAATCTGAACAAAAAACAGCTGCACTTTTTGTTGGCTCATCATGATGTATTCAGTCGAGAGGAACACCTTCAGTGGAACACAGCTTTAGATTTTATTCTCATAGTGAAGCAAGTTTCCTTGCATTTTCATAAATAAAGTAAACATAACTGGCATATTGTGAGGGGAAATGTAAAGAGTTGCCCTACACAACAGGAAACCAACTTTGTTGTTGGGACCCATTCAGTTACATCTATAGTTGTGGTGATTTCGCTTGTGTAAAAGGACATTTTCATACAACTCTGAAGCTCCAATCACTATATTCTGAAAGGTTACTAGTGCCTGTGCAGGACTTATCTGGGCAGGACTGTGCAGTGGCACATGGTGTCATATAGGTCGACCTGACATACTGTGCAGTACATACACAGTTGTTGGTAGACTATATGCTGTTCTAAAAATATACATTGAGCATGAATTTATCATGTGCCTTTAGGCAGCATAGTGACTGGATGGGTAATGGCAGTGTCCAGTAGCACATTGGTCCAATTCTCAACACTGCTGTCTTTATATGATTTAGATGCAAATACACACACACACACCCATGGGTGCCTGGTTATGTGTTAAAATGGGGTAGCAAACTTGGAAAGATACATCATTGGCAGGGGTTGTGGAGGTCCTCCCCCAGGAAAAAATTGTAATTTAAAACAAATTTCCTGCATTTCTACACCAACTAACCTCTTGGATTCAGTCAAGAAACAGCCACCTGCACTAGTCTAGATTAGTTAGATTGAAGGTGCAATGAAAACCAAGAATGCACCAAGAACAGTATATGATTGGGTGGATCAGGACAGGAAATCATTATCAAAAGAATGGCTATTTCATATTTGAAACTATATTTATAAAAACATTATGCAGCCTAAAATGGTAGTAGGTTTCAGGCTACTGGGCTATCTTCAAGGACAAACAATTTATATAAATGAAATAGCCTTGCAACACATCACCATATGATTTGGATCATTAAAGCTGGTTAAACAATGTTAAACCTGAGGGTTGCTATTCTCAGTACTCACAGTACAAAGTCTTCAACTGCAACAAAGTACAAACAATTTGGATGAATGAAATGGCCTCACAACAACTATCTAATTCTAATCTCACCTGTTTTTTTTTTTACATACAGGTTCTAGCGGTAGCTATTCTCAATAGCACCACTAGCTGATGTAGTTATGATGTTATACAAGAATTAATAATCATAACTTCAAAGGCAGATCATTTTAACTTACATCATCTCAAGGACTATTTTAATGCACAACTCAGAAGGTGACTTTTGCTCCTCAAGTCTAAAAAGGGCCATTTAGTCGAGAACTAGACCTTACTGTGAAACCACCCCTTAGTAAACTTGCACCTCTCATTTAGCCTGTATAAGAAAATGTGAGAATAATCATAATAATGAAAGCACAGCACAGAGCAGCTGGATGAGAGGAAACACACGCAGTGATGTAAGGCAGAGCTGTTGTATTGAATTGCATTAGATTGCACAGGTGTTCCTAATAAAGTGGCCCAGGAGTGTAGACAGACAAAGGTAAGCTAGCAGCTCTGATTTTAACCAACTGCAGCTTTTATAAATCCTTCTTACTGGCTATAGATCAATCAAAAAGAGAAGTATCCACAGTAAGTTTTCACCAGTGATGCTATAACATAGGAACACTTCCAGCTAATGCTTATGCAACCCCTTCCCCCAAGCCCCCATTTTTTGTTCCCAATATTATGAATGTGCTGAGTTGGTGATTCACACTATCTGCTGATAAACAGCCACAGGGCAGGGTTGCCAGCTGTGTCTCTAGAGGTGGAGGATGTGGGCAGTAGAGGAATCTCATGAGTGTGGTGACAGCTCTGGGAAGAAGCTGTTGAGTTGACAAGTGGTCTTCATCAAAATGCACTGGCATCATCTCTAAGGGAAAAGTTTGGGAAATGAATGGCTGCCTGAGAGTGCTAGGTTGGCTGTATATCATCCTGTCCTTTTTCTTCACCCCTGGTGTCATGCAGCTATTTTATGGGGGGCAGCTGACAGCCAATTATCTGCTCAATAGGGAGGTCAACACCCTGGAGCTTGTCCGGTGAACAGGAGGAGAAAGAGGTAAACTAGATACTATGATGGAAAAATATACCCATGTCTTCTGTCACTGACCTGGAAAATGTGACCGGGATTGGTTGTGAGACTGTGCTTCAGTTGTCACATGAAGAGAATCCTTGATGGGAGTTTCTGGATTTAGCACATGTTGTCATCACATCCTAGGGTGATGGTTGATAGGTGCAACTTTCAACACTGAGCCCAGATTGAGATATATGGACCAGTTGGATGTGATGAGCAGGAGGAAATCAATTCTCATTTTCACAGTTTGGAGTGTGATCAGTGTGAGATTGTTAGCAAAGTGTAGCGTGAGGCAGACCACCTCAGGTTGTTGGTGGTGAGTTCTATCAGGGTTGTGTTGTCATCAGGTATAACAGCTTGATGGACAGGTCAGAGTGTGTGGAATCATTGGGTTCAAAGGAGTAAAGAAAACATATCCACAAGGGTGCATCTCCCACAGAGATGCTCTGGAATAACTCCTCCATGCTTCCTTGGCTAACACACTTAGTGAGGAAACTATTGCAGTTATCACCCATGGTCCAAGATGTAATTGTCATCAAGAGTTTTCTTAATGAAAACTGCAAGAAGAGACATGGAAAAACTCCAACTTTCTTAAAAAAAAAACCTTTAAAATGTTTCCACAGCTATAGGGCTTGTCATCTCCTTATTCCACTGCCGGCCTATCTGGGCTTCATTGCTTTGGCTTAAAATTGAATTTTCTGGCTGCGGTAACATAAATGGCAGTGAGCTTTAAACCCAAATCCATGGTTTTCATAAGTCCCTTCAGAAACCTGTGGTTGATATTATAAATGCAACATTCAAGATTTTCTAGTCTACAGAATTAGTATAAGCTAGTAATCTAACCTTATCTGTTATACAGGCCATCAGTTACTGCTGGTCTGATGAAAAAAACTGCACAGTAGAGCTGCTGCACCATGAAACATTATACAGATTAACAGATTAACAGCTGATACTGAATGTTGAAAAACTAAACCAAAGCAAACACAACAAACAGTTAGTTTACATGATGTGAAACAGATAGCAAAATGAGAAGTTTAGAGGTGCAGTGTGTCATCTAGCAGTGAGATTGCAACCCCTCCCTTTCAAGTATGTAGGAGAACCTACGGTGGCTGCAAAAATGCAAAAGGCCCTCTCCAGAGCCAGTGTTTGGTTGGGTTACTGTAGAAACATGGTGGTGCAACATGGCAGGCTCCGTGGAAGAGGAGCTCACTTCAATTCAGTTTCTGCCAAGTCTGTTCTGTTAGATGCCACTAAATTCTACACACTGCACTTTAGTAACCCTGTCTCCTACAAGTTATGTTCATGCACAACTAAATTGCAATAGAAAATGTGTTTTTCTAGCAATCTAATGCTGGCTATGTTTTCTCTCAATATAATGAGAAAATTTTGAGAGAAAACTTAATTGTTGTTAACATATTTGACAAGTTGCAAACATGTTCACTGAACGTATGGGTGACAGCACAATATCTGCCAGTAGAAACACTGTTTATAGTTATGTTTTGGCACTGGCAGCACTTGATTAAGGTTAAAGAAGATCATGGTCTTGGTTTAATACAGAAAAAAGTCTGCAATGACTTGACACATAATATGTGTATTAATATTTAAACAAAGCCATGATTTTTCAATAACCTTAACCAAACTCTTTTGTTGCCATGCATAAACTTAACCACATGCGGTACTCAGGAGGCAAACCCAGTTATCTGTTGCCAGTTTCAGAGTCCTGCATCTTGTACGTTCCCCATCCACTCCACGCATTATATAAATATGGTGCTTCATTCACTCGTTACTTGTGAACATAATCCAGACAGCGATTACATGTATTATTATTAATTATTATTAATTGGGAAAACAATTAAGCCGTATATGAACATAATTTCTAGGAGACAGGGTTGATTACAGGCCATTACAGAAGACTTTTCAAACAATGACCAATTTTCAGTCTTGATGTTGGGATCCTGGTATTGGTATTACTTGGTATGAAATTGAAAAATAAAATAGTCAGTGGTATTTTCCATCCCAATATTGAGAGACAATTTTTAGGGTTTCTGATGTTTTGCTGCCAGAAAGCTTTTTGTTAGGGGTGTAATGGTACACAAAATTCACAGTTCAGTATGTACCTCAGTTTTGGGGTCATGGTTTGGTACGTTTTTGGTACAGCAGGAAAAAAAAGGTAGAAAACAACATTTTGGTCATTTATTTTGAAAAAATTTAACATCCAACAATGGGTCATTGTCCTTACTTTGCGAGGCAGCTGGAGTCGCGTATTAAGACATCACAATATCACGTGAGAATCCATCTTGTCAGGCTTCAAGTTATGTGCTTGTATCTGAACCTCCAGTGGTTTGGACCAATCAGCGTCCTATGAGGATTCTCGCGTGATCTCTGGAATCCAGCTGCGTCGCAAGGTATGACGATGATAGACGGTGACAGACAGATGGTTCATCCAATCACCTGCCAAGTATTTTTTGAAAGAGCCTGCCCTTTTCCAAACAGTTTCCAAGGATTTCTCATGGTTCTGTGTAACAAACCATCTGGCGTGTCATGTTATGATTGGCCTAAACTGAAACAGTTTATTTGTGCTGCAATGGAAAAAGAAAAAACAACTTTTCTGTTTCTTGCAAGGAGTCAGGACACCTACTGACAGCTGTTTTATGCTGATTTATGGTCGCTCGGAGCTGGTTCTTATGACATGTTGTCTGACCATGTCAGAAATCAAATGTGTTTACAGTTGTTCTGAACAGCTTCACTCAAAGGTGAACATCACAGAGAGGGGAGGGGGATAGAAGAGAGACCTGTCACAGAGAGGGGAGGGAGACAGAGGAGTCATGATATCATTTAAATATGGGGATAACGGCACATATATTAATAATAATGACAGCAGTGACACTACATGAACACAGGTAACCAGGGTAACCAGGCTAACTTGGCTAAGGCGGCTAGCATGCATCTATGAGCATGCTACATCTAAGTGATGCACTGCCAAAACATTCAAGCACTGTAATTCAAACACTAGAATTATTGTTCCACATGTCAGAATAAGTGGATTATTCAACTATTTTGACGGTATCTGTTTGGGTCACAGAGCAAACTGAACAGAGGAAAGTCGCGTACCCAACTGAACATCCTGTACCAAACAGTTTGGGACGAATACACAAACCTGTGTTTTTTACTTTATGAGGAGAGGGAGGGCAGCAGAGGGACTGGTAATGAAGGTCTTGGGGGTCTGAAGTCTGTCAGACAGGTAGAGGAGGGCTGGCTGTCTCAGGGGCGTCAGGGGGATCAGTCATTCAAACAGTAAGAATGCCTTTTTGTTGCCAGTGACCAAGTGAAGCCTCTGTCATGTTATATGTAATCTTGATAAACAGATATCTGCATATGAATGCAGAATCTGTAGGCAACTGGACAATATTTTGGTAGCGGACGTGCTCTGGTTTCCGTTTGTAGTCCGAGTAGTATTGACCAGTTACGTTTGAAGGGGCTTCGGTTGCATGCAGGTAAACAGTCTGTGTGGAGAGCAAAAGAGGCGGAACGCATTGGTTGAAATGCAATCTCGGAACCCATCAGCTATTGTATAATGACAATTTAGCTTTTTTTACTTTATTTAACTGTATTCATATGCAGCTATCTGTTTAAAGAGATTACCCGAAATGTCATCTGGACATAAAACACCTACAAAAAGTTACTAAACAATGACCGGTGCAAGAGAGGAAGTCTTGGCCCAGATATCTGCTGGCTACACCGGAACCCTCAAAATATTGGTCGTTGCCCCCAGAGGCTAAATCATTGTCAGACTGATAGCTGATGGGTGTAATATGAGCAATTCTCCTTCTTGTGGACTTGATATGTTCTTCAGGGTTCCTTTCTCTATAGGCTTCTTCCGGTAATAGTGCGACACATGTTTTTGTAGGCAACCTCACAGAAATGGAGACAGTCTCTGAAAGACCAGATGTTGACGTCAGAACTCCTGTATCTTGAGGATGAAGTGCCTTTGATATTGGGGCCAGTTTGAGTGCCTTCATGTTTCAAATTCAAATTTGCCTCACATCTTAACACTGAACTGAACAATATTTTTCAAATGAACAGTGAATAATTACATTTAATGGAAAAGCTCGATGGGGCTTTTCAGCTTCTTTTAGCTTTTAGGTTTTATAGCACATTTACCGAATAATTCAGTCTCAGCACCTTCATCATCATTTCCAGCAGCAGGCAGCTGTTTACAGCAAAAAAGCTCTTATGTACCCACTGTACGCTACCCTACCAGCCACACAAAGTTAGTGACAAGCTGGCAAAGAAAGGAGTTGGTGGAAACCAAACCACTGTTTGCTAGAAACTTTATTTGTGAAGTTGGTCTTCTCCTAAGTGGCCAAAAAATCAATTTATACAGTTTTAACTTACAGTAGAAAAAATATAACCCATAATGAAGTCTACAGAGTTGTAAAGTTTGGTTTTCAGTACTGTTATCTGCCCTACTAACAGGTATTCGATTATATCCACCTTTGTCAAGACAGTTTGCACACATCAGGAAGAATGATTCAAAAATTCAATAGAGTATAACTTGTAGAGCAAAGACTGTAATTCTGGGTAAGAAGTGCAAAATTTTGCATTTTGGTCAGCCTTGGTAAGTTCACAGAAAATCAAAGGAAGGAGCAGAGGGAATCATTGTTAGTCAGTAGTTGTAGTGTATTGCATCCTTTTTCTCTGAGCAAATACTGCTAAGAAAAATTCAAGGAGTGCAGGGTGGTATCTGTTTGAGGTGAGAGAGCCTTACCTACCCCTACCCAATAACTTACCCATTCTCAAAAGGGGAGCTCAAGAGTTCAGAATCTGAGCCAGCATGTTTCTTGTCTCTAACATTCACACTCAAATCCCATCTGATGGCAAAACAAAGTTTTAAATATTCTGCAGATCAAGTTTAAGCATAAAATAAACAGACATAGACCGACAGAGCGATGATTCACCGTGGAAGCCCGGCACATCACCAAACAGTTCCTTTTTTTTTCATTTTAAGAATTTTCAGATCCTCTGCCAGCGGCTGATAAACAAACCAAAAACTGCCAATTACAATGTTGGCAAATGATCATACTGCTTCTTATAAATATGTCACATCACCTGTTTTTCAAGTCTGTTTTATATATTATAAATTAAAATCAGATGCAGTGTGTTAATTTATCTGATTGAAGGATAGGCTAGCAATATGTACACGGAAATTGTTATTGGTTGCTGTTTTCAATGGAAGCAAAGGGGGAGAAAGTCCGCAGTCCTTGTTCTGTGTTAAAATGCATTATAAAGTTCAGACAAAGCCACCATGATGCTTCAACAGTCTGTATTAGTCAAATCTTCCACAGGGTAAAGTCTTTCTGGTACAAAAATTCCCCCTTTATGTTACTTGGTGTTTTGGTCTGAAATCATCTTTTTTTAAAAAAGAAGATTGCCTCTCCTCCAATTTGATTGTATTTTTCTTTTTGTGATGAATTTTTATGAATATATGAGTGACTGAAATGTTTGTATGACAGTCGTGGATCAGGGCCTGATATAAGTGTTTGTGTTTGTGTCGAGTGGAAACTTCGGACGGAATTTTAAATGGGGTTTGTTCTCGTGTTCATGTCCATCTAAATGTTTATATAAGAATAATTGTGCTTTAGGGTAAATTTTTTACAGTATCCAACTTCCCCATGCTTACTGACCAACATTCCCAAAGTTTTGCCATAAAGTCTAGTTTAACAAGTCTCTTTCTTCCATCTCAGTGTGTTTTCAACTCCCACAACACATCAACTTCAACTCAGCATGTTTCCTTAAAAGAGAGGAACCTGTAAGCGCTTATGAAGTGAGGCACAGAGGGAGAAACAGACCTGCAGAGTGACAAAGGGCAGGCAGATGAACAGAGCAGCTAGAGGAGCTGGCTGAGCATCTTTAGTGTTTGAGTGCTCAGGTGGGAAGAGCAGTGGAGAGACCGGGCTTTGAGTTAGTTCTTCACAGAGCTACTGCCACTTGCTGACAATGAAAGCGTTACCGGGACCCAGAAAAATGCTGGCTAGGCAGAAATAGGCTCCTTTTGTTCTATTCAGCCTAGTGGAGCAGTAATAAACCTTCCTTCCCATTCCCTAGTGCCGGGCAGAAGAAGTGAAAAAAAAGCTTCTTCTGCTTTTGCAGCGGCTGCCGAGAAACGCTTGCATTCAAAAGGCGTTTTCACTTTGAGGATGAGCAGAGCAGAGGATGAGAGGAAGGAGGAGACATGGATATTATCATATCGGGAAAGTGGAGCTGGCAGAGGAGGTGGGAGGGAAGAGAGGATGGTTTGATTGTGCCGAGAGAAAGATGAAGAAGTAAAGAAGGGACAGAGAGGAATGTATGGCTGGATTTTGGCGAGCGGTAGAGCTAGATGTCTGTTAGCCCGCAGAATGGAAGGGCTGTGTTATAATGGGAAAGAATGGGCATCGGCTGGGGGCTCTAATAGGGCCTTCAGAGATGATTCAGAGGTTCAGAACAAATCATTGGTTACAATGGAGAACATGTCTGCACCGAGCCAGTCAAGGCTTTGCCCATTTCTCCAAATTTAATTACACTCACAGTCTGGCAGTCTGACTCACACAACAACTCGTCTCAAAATAACTTTAGCCTGCTGCGGCTCGGCTGGGCTAGTTTTTCATTCCAATATATACTTTATGACACTTAACAATGGACAATATTCGAAGGGAAATGAAAGGTCTTGAAAATCAAATAGCTGACTGAAGGTTTATTCTTTATATTTAAGAAATAACCGTCAAAATATATCTATATATCTCTTTATATGTAAATGTTATATGAGTCTCTTAACTCAAACTACAAAAAAGAAACATTTCATCTTGGAGGGAAATGTTGGTTCAGTTGAAAGACTTGGTGTTCTAAACTTTCTGTACATCTACCTAGCATTAATGCTGAGTGCAGAAATATGTGTTGTTGTAATTTGGGTGGGTTGACCCTTTAAAAGGCAGCAACCCCACCCTATCCATTTATTTGTGAACAAAATAAATGTCATAGACTGGCTCAGGAATCAGTATATTTGACAACTGGGTGTGTTTGAGCATGCCTGACTGCCTTGAATGCAACATTTGCTTAGTCCAAGCGTTCCTCTGAGCTACATATGCTGCATGGTGCATGTCATTGGTGCCTGAAGGAGGACAGTACAGTCAGCTGGCTCCATTTAGCCTTGCTGTTGTTTGGCCAGCCCGCTGTGCGACAATTACGCCTGCAGGTAATATGACAGAGAGAGAGAGAGACTGACAAAGAGAGAGAGAGAGAGAGAGAGGCAGCAAGAAAGTAAGGGGACAAAAAAGCTACTCCTAGGGTCACCTTAGAAGCACAGCGAGGGCCAACTGTGCGTCAAGACCTTCATATATTTCTCTTCAAGAATGTATCATAAAGGAGGAGCTTGTACAAAAGTGAGTGCACACATACATGCACATACACACCAGTGGTGAAAGAAGCATTCAGATTATTTACCTACGTAAAAGTTTTGAAAGTCAAAACAAGAGAAGTAAAAGTACATACCTTCAGCAAAATGTTCTGAAAAGTATCAAAAGTTAAAGTTACATTCTCTAGACTCTGTATATCATGGAGCTCTGAGATTTATTACGAACTGTAAGGCCCTCAGTCCTCACTGCACACTTTGTGCTTGGGTTGGTTGGCCCTCATTGAATTCTCGGAGACTCCTCCACTGGCATTATTTTATTTATAAAGCCATTCTTGGGCTATTACCAGCATATCTATGTGAGTACATCAAAAGGAAAACTTGCAAACAATCACACTCTTCGCTCACAGAGCATCTTTTTGGCTGACTGTACCCAAGAGTTGAACAGAGTTTGGTAGAAGAGTTTTTTTATGTATTCTGCTCCCTATACTTGGAGTTTTCTACAAAATGAGTTCAAAAAAACAAAAGTCACTGGTTTCTCTGAGCAGATTTAAAGCTTCGCTGCAGGGACTTTTTTCATCATCATTGATCTGCCAATGTCAATGAGGTCGCTAGGAGTTTTTTAATGTCTCAAATTGCTGCTGTTTTTCAGTCTAATTCTAGTATCAACGTTGTATTTTTATTTTCTCTTTTATTGTAATTTTATTGATTGTTTTTTTCATATTGACTAACGAGAGGTCTGTCTGTCTGTATTACTTGTTTTTATGTCTTGGCCACGGCACTCTCAATGAGGTTTCCCTGGTAAAAGGCCATGTTATTGTCATGATGTTGCAATTCTGTATTGCAATATTGGCTTATTCTTAAATTAACATGTAAGTAGTATTTTATGTTTTAGCTAGTGAAGACAGAGATAATCTCAACTCTTCTATGGACGACCACAGGTTGTAAGTGAAGTAAACAAGACTGTTGTGTCATTTCACTTGTAAAACCTCACTGTAATTTATGCAAAGCTTTTCACTTCATGAGCACTTTTGCCAAGAAATCTGTCCAAGAGATTTCATAGATCACTTGCTACATGTTAAAATATAGTTATTAAACACTATTGAAATAAAGGTTTTAATCTAAAAAACCTAATCTTACAGAGCAAAAATTTTGTTCCGTTTTGACAGATGGTGTGAAGTCTTTTCATGGCTGTGCAGTTATTAGCTGCTCCTGTCAAATCAGTTTTACTTTTATTCATATCCGTTAAATCATCATGTTTCAATAGCATTATCTACGGCATGCCGATGAGGGACCAAAACCTGTAACCACTAAATCATTTCTTTTTTTTGCTGTCTTGTGTAATAACATTTTTGAAATAAAACATTTTTAAACGATTATTTTTCATGAAGTAGCTTCAATGCAACAGCTATTTTTTGAAGTACTATAGCTTCAGTTTAACATAGCATCGCTTTTGTCTCAGTGACAAAAAGCTACAGTACATTTATCAAACCTGCAGCTATTTTTCAGTGCAGAGTAACTGGTTGCTCGGTTTCCTACGTTTTAGAGAACTAGCTTTCCCAATACAGCTCTCTTCATCAGCGGAGGGGCCCTCTCCTTCACTCTCCTGCTGTGTATGATTTTGCCTGTGTCTCCCAGCATACATATCTACACACCCGCTCGTGTGCTCATTTTTGCCTGCGTGTTTTACTGAACTGAAGGCTTTTACCTTCGAGGTCTGGAGGAAAAATCAATGGAGCCTGCCCTTTAAAAACAATTCGCAGTTGTACTGTTTCTCAGGTGGCTGGGGGGGGGGGTTGAGCTTGCTGACTGCCACTCACTGATGTCCTACAGCCATCACATTCTGCAGCAGCATTCAGTCCCTTGCAACACATTCAGTAAGACCCCTTGAAACAGCCGAGAAGATATTAACAATGTCAAAATAAGAGCTTAGAGAAGATGTATGCACTTGTTCTGTACTTGGTAGTTCATGAAAGCTCAGTTACATACAGTGTGTTCAAGTTATCAGTGCAACAGCCACATTCAGTGATGTTGTATGTCTGTTTGTGCAGCATAAACATTATCAGCATGCTTGGTATTGCTTATTTCGCAGACACAACACATGGGAGGTTATCCGTCTAGCTGAAAAATTCTCATAGTTTTGGAAACGCTGCATTATTCCAGCCGTTGACTTGGCTTCCCATCACCTGCTGATCCACACTGACATTGGAGTAATCACAGGCTAATCTTTACTTTACTATACCTCAACAACATCCATCTGCAAACAGCCATGAGTAGGATGAGAATTCATGTCAGGGTTTAATTTAAAACGAGGGAGCTCTGTAATCCGTGGAAGTAAAGTTGTGCTGAAAAGGAGCTGCAGGCCAAGATGAAGAGGATTACAGATGGATTACCTGTGTTCTGACTCGTGGATGGAGAATATGACTCCTGATGTGGAGGACTTCTGCTGGATGGAGGCCAAGAAGGTAAACTCACTTTTACTCCTGAACAGCTGCACCACTTTTTCTGTGATGTGTGCCGGGGCATGAATCGCTCTCCCAACATCTGAGGGAATTAAGTGAAATGGAGAAAAAATCATTAGTTTGTGTAAACTTTTTTTCACAGGCGATGTGCCGTCTGCCTCTTCAATGACAACATGCCAAAAAATTGCGAGAAACATATTAAATCAGCTAATAACACACGGTGAAACACAAAGTAACACCTTTACGCTTTGAAAATATATCTCATCAAACTTTTCTGGCAGCCTGTGTTTGAAAAAGAAAAACCCTCTGTTGTTGCCAAGAGGTTTCATACACCAAACTCTTTTAATCGATGCTGAGACAGTAAACTTTGCACATGTGTGTTTGTGTACACGAAAGAGAACTTTATATCTTCTTGAGGACGGAAAGATCAGCAGATTTTACCCTTGTAAATCCATCTTCTTCTGGACACAACCCTTGCACAGCATTTTATACTTGTCTCTTAAAAGGATATTACCGGTTTATTCAGCTTTCAGCCTTATTCTTGTAGTTTTGGTCATTGTTTCTATCAGCTATGACAACATGGTACTCACTGATGTAATTGCATAGATGGAAACACTGCAACATTGCTTATTACAAGGCAGATGGGGCAAGAAATATGAAGAGTCAGATGATCAGACAGGTTGTGAACAAGCAAATAATTTAGCCAGATTACCTAAACTCCTTGATTTGGAGGTAATACAATAATAATAGTAGTATTACAATTATATAGTGAGTGCACCAGTATTATTGGTAATAATCCCTCATTGCTTTGGTAAGTATGGTAAATCATCATTGCTTAGTGTGCGGTCATCTTCCCTCTGATATATGCCATTGCCATGACCAGCAATTAGTTTTTGGTGTGCCATATACAGACAACTCTGATTGATTCTAGCATTGTCATTGTGAGTGTGGTTATAGACTCTTAGGTCACACAATTGCAGTATCTTTAAGTAGTCTGAATGAGAGGCTTCCGTGGTTCCCCGTTGTACATGACAGACAGTCCGGTTGAGAGGACCCTGTGGTTGTCTCAGCGCAGGGCTTTTAAATCTCCCCAGGGTGACCGTGGCCCGCCTGCCCTCACACTCAGCCTCCCTGCTGTCACAGCCCAGTCGATGGAGTGCCACTTCCCCTGGCGCCCCGGTTCTCCAACATGCCAGCCCCCTGACCCGAGTCTATCATTAGATCCCCTTTCAAATCTGCAAATCTTCAAACCTGTTTTTATGATGTGAAGATGCTGTCACATTTCAAACCTGCTTTTGTTTTTATATTTTTTCCTGACAAGTAAAAGACGGCGCTGTGTGTTGCATTGATTCAGAAACAGTTTAATTGTGATAAACAAACAAGACCATTTCTGAGAAACCTCTTTTTACTTCCTAAAAAGCCACTGAGATCCATTTTAATCTGTCGCTCTTCATGTAACTGTTAATATAGTCAAGTTCAAATTTTCTTCACCACTATGATCGATACCAACAAAACAAACAAAACACAGAAGCAGACTGTTATTCCTGTGCTTATGAGCTTAACTGCAAATGGTTGTGGGAGTTGAACTGTGCTTCATCTATATACTTCATTCCCCCAAGTAAAGCCAGGGCTGGAGGATCCATCTTTCAACTGGCTCAGACTCTGAGAATGAACACCAGAATTTCTCTTTATGTGCAAACAACATTAAAATACAACAAGTCATCATACCTAAATGACTAAGAAGGTTGGTTTTCATTGCTTTCTGATCCCGAGGATCAACAAGTTCTCATATATAGATGACAAAATACTGGAGGTCATTTGTCAGTGTCCTCCAGAATAATAAAACCAATTCATATGAGCGTTTTCTAATCTGCCGAATTTATGGTTAAGGTCTGGTTAATTTTAGGCAGCTGAAACAAGTTAAAGTTAGGTGAAGTGGTCAGAGACAAGATATCCAAGTCAGACACACAACAACCAAACATACCCTGGGACCTTGTCCTTGAGAGGTTTTGTGGCATAGTAACGTCAGACTACTCCTGATTTTGCTTCAGGAAGAGAAAAGTCATTATTCACATGACCGCTAGAGGTCCCTTTTCAGGAAAAAGTAAACATACTATAGGTTGTTTTAAAGCGGGTGCAGGTCTATATTTATTTTCTAGGGCTCTACTAGAATATCTTGATTTACAGTTCAACTCATACTGAGGGTAGGTCATCCACATTTGGAAGTGTTCAGGGCATTTTCTTTTCTCTTTTCTTGTTAACACCAACCTCAGATCTATTTACTCGTTTTCTTTAATGCAAGCAGATTGCAGTTGGCGTGTGTACAGTATTCTTTTCAATTGTATTAAGCTAACTACTTTTATTTCCGTTGTTCAGAACAGAAAGTTAAGTTTGTCATGTACATTGGGCAACCGAAAAATTTGTTTCAAAACATTTTATTGTCTTTACATCTCCTATTGTTTTAAAGAGATTATTGGGCCCCAGTTGTTGAATCGTGTCGGTTCAAAATAAATATGCAAATCAGAGCATGTTCCATGTCTGGATGTATTCCTTAAACTGATACCATCAGGGCAGACGCTTTCTGCAAAGCTGCATTCTTAATCATTCAACCTGTGTTTTTCATCAGATAACGATGAGATACAATCTTATGTGAAATAAGTTTGACTAAAATGAATAAAAAATGTGGTTTTGGCTGGATTAGATTGACTGATATGTTAATATAATATGATGGCTAAAAAAGACTAAAATGTCAACAGTTTTCATTGACTGACACTACACTAAAATAGTTACCATTTTCTTTGACTAAGATAGTACTAAGAATACTAAAATGCCCAGAATTTAAGTCAACTAAAACTTGAGTAAAACAAAACAGGTTGAGATTGACTAAATATGATAAAAACGGACAAAGCTGACAAAATTAACATTACTTTGAATGATTTTTTTTTGCAGGGAAACAAAGGGAGCACTCTTAAAGTTATATTTTTATCAACTCGGAAAAAGGAGGTCAGGAAACACATGAACTGTAGACCCCCTGCATTTAGGGTAATAGGACAATTATTGTAAAAATACACACAAAGAAGCCAAGGTCTTTTTTTAGTGTTGAGTGTTGTTTTGGTCTAATTTGAAGACTGGTTGGACTCTTGAAATCAATAAAACCATCTTGTTTGCTCTGGTTAGTTTGGGATGTGAGTGTAACAACCAAACAATCCACTTTTCATACTTGTTACTTTTTCAGATCTCACTAAAAAATAGACCGAATATCCAAGAAAATTCAAGATGTTACCTTGAAACAAATTTAATAATCTAATGCAAATTGTGCTTGAAATTGTTTTCTTGGATAAGAAAATATGATTCAATCATCCTAAAATAAGATATTACGACTTTCTTGAATTGGGCTTTTTTAAGGTGTGCATGGTCGCCTCATCTAAATAGGCTGATGTCACAAACAGCTGTCTGAGTCCTCATATCAACACTTCAAGCCCTGGCATCCTCTTTCACTCATGCATTTAAACTGAGCACGCAGCTGTCAATCAATGTCAGTTATGACCCAGATTTGTTACTGGATCTTGATTGATCTTTTGGAACTGTTCTTGTTTGCCATTTAAAATTACAATGTGAAAAAGTACAGTATAGTTTACATCCTTAAACTTTTTATATTCTCTTTTAATTTTGAAAATATGCATAGTGTTTGACACACACACACACAAGATGCCAACATCAAAATGTACCAAATCTGTCAAAAAATTAAAAAAAAACTACTTGCAAGTCTGTGTTTGTGTACAAAGGCACACTTTAATGTAATTGCCCAATGGATACAGTTGCAAAAAATCCAACTTGAAGAAAACAACAATCAACTAATACTGATGGAACGGTGTGATGGGAGGAAAACCAAAGCAGACGCCTTCAAAGTCTCCACTGTACAGAGATCTCAGGCTTTTAGATATAAACAAACACATTAACAGGTAGAGCAGGAAGATGAAACTCAGTGTAGCAGGCAGCAGCCGGCTGTCGCGCCCCCCCCCCCTTCTCGATTTTACAGCTCATCACTTTAATCAGGAGTCTGGCGGGTCCTCCCCCAGCTCGGCTAAGTCTTACAGATGGCCTCTTTAACTGGCAGTGAGGAAGAGGAGCTCAGCCGCGGTCCACAGAGACTTCACTCACCAAAGACACAGCCAGTGAAGTCTGTGTGGACTTCTGTCTGGCCTGATATGGAAAACTCATGTCACAGTGTCACAGCTAGATAAGCACATTACTGTATGCTCAAGTTTTGCCAAGGGCACAAAGTAGATCAGGGCAGAGTTTTCTAGAGGGCCGAGTGTCCAGCAGGGCAGCAACTGGCAGGGAAATACCTGAGAGCCGTCACTACCCAAGACACAAGGAGGAAGGTTACTATAAATGGCCTCTTATAGATTTGTATGTCTCTGTGCACAGTGCTTAAATTTATACTGACTGCTGTATTAACTGTCTGTTAATAAAGAGTCAGTTATGTCATCAGAAGCGTTTGAAAAATGATATAATCACACATAGGGGCTATAAATGATCTACACTAATCTATTTCAATAGCTTCAGTTATGATCACATCCACGATGCTTGATTCAAAGGGCTGCAAAGTCGCTGCCTTTTGTACATGTGAATAGAAAACATGGCACCTGTGTGATTCATTTAAATCTGAGTGGTTTTTTTTGGGCAGAAGATTAAAGGTGTCCATGCTCTGTCTGGACAAACACCTGCACTTGATGCAGTGACCTGCTGGATCATAGATAGAGATAAGCCCCTTTGTTTTAGATTGCTGTTAAAATGTTACATGAAAGTGCTGCTTCTTAGTTGAACTATACCTTGTCCAAAGCGGTGAAAGCGGTGCACAGAGTTCGCCCTTATTCACTTTCTATGGGACACAAGTGATTTGCCTCTCAAAGCATTGTAGCCAACAGCGTACCATGTGTGTCAAAAGACCTGCACGTAGTTAATATAAAACGCTAAGTACTGACGGTGTCTTGATGTATGCTGACTCTCCAGAAAAGCAGTGAATTTATCATATTCACCAGGATACACACTGTGCAATGTAGTCAGTGGAGTTTTATTGCCAGCCATCTTCAAGTGCAGCAGAGAGAAGGAGAGAAGTGAGAAGAGAGAAAATGTTAAATGGCACATGGCCAAGCAGCTAAGCTCCATTTTTTTAACTATATCCAGTCATTAAGCAGGGACAAACGCTTGAAATCTGACATTCATGGGCCAAAAGACAGAGAAAATTATTAGGGCTGCAACTTATAATTAGTTTTTGATTGTTGATTTATCGGTTAATTATTATTTCAACTAATGGTTTGATCTGTAAAATGTCCGATAATAGTGAAAAACAGTTTCCCAGAGCACAAGGTAACATCCTCAAATTACTTGTTTTGTCCGACCAAATGTCAAAAACCCAAGATATTTCATTTACAACTATGTAAAACAGAGGAAAGCAGCAAAATGTCACCTTTTTCATCCCAATTGAGGTTTTCGAGCCTGGATTAAATTGGCAACTCATGACAAAGTTTCAACCATAAATATCAGTAACCTGTACATGTAGACAGACTAACCCTACACAGTGAATTGTAGATGCACTTATGGAGAAACACAAACACTCTATCTTCAAGTGTAAGATCAAAGAGCGTCTCTACTGTACAGCCAGTCTCTCCGTCTCTGTTGGACGGCCGTCATATGTTTACAGTTCCCATAGCGATACGTTCACCATCACTGGCATCTGCTCAGAGGCCGCTGGGCTCTGCTTACAAAGAGCAACAACATTAAAAGGTACAAGAAGAGAAGAATAATACATCAAAGTTTCCTGGCATCAGTTGTGTCCAATTAACTAAACCCATAAAGACTGAAGTGATAACTACTTGACAGAAAAAAACACTGACCATAATAACCTTCCAGCTGTGTGATTCATCCATCAGGGAAGATGTTATTGACAGTACACAGATTTTCTAAAGATCTAAAGACATGGAGGTCCTCGAGATCCTCAGATCTCCTCAGATCTCCTCAGATCACAACATCTAGATCAGATCTTGAATCCAAACGATGTATCCCAGGTTCGGTTTAGTGTTGGTGTGTGTAGACTCCAGTTAGCAGCACTCGAGCCAGCTGTGGGTCAGTGAGGTCGATTCTTGCAGGTCTTGCAGGTCAGTCCGGCATCCAGCACCTTACATGTGCCAAATTTAGGCCGCCCTTGTGCTACACAATGTCTACCATTTGGGACCTACCTAAGCAACCTAAGCCATGTTATTACCGGCTTGATTTTGATATCACTGAACTCCACAGTGGAATCTTTTTGCCCAAACTGACACACTAAAACATAAAACAATACATTTGCATTGCATCTTGGCAAGAAATTTTTAATGTACATTATTTATTACTGCTAAAACGGGGGGCAGTTTATCTTAATATATTAAGATATAATATACTTTCTTATATTTTGGTTGCTTCAGAATTCTGTGTTAGTCAGCATTTTGTTCTGATCAAGCTAGACATTTTTTTTTTCTACTCAGGCTGAGAATTTACTTGTATTCTCATCCACAGTTTTACTATTTAAGGAATTCTGGTAGCTCAGTCTGCGAAGGTCAGTGGCAACCATGGCATTAATGATATTCATCTTTCCATGTATCTGTGTAAACACCAAATTAGGACAAAAATAAAATGTATAAAACCTGGGAATACATCCCACAATTACATCCTCTCTCAAATTGGCTATGGTGGCTCATATGGGGCAGTATTTACTAGACTGACAGCTCAACAGGGAACATGTACAGAAATAAAAAAGATATATTTTCTGATTCCTTTTTAATTTCTCTGGCATGTCACAAATGTTCACGGCCATTTTTTTCTTTATTTCTTTCAGATCCTGCAAGAGGCCAGTCATCTTTATTTCCACACTTCCAGCCCTCTAGTCATCTGTACATCCACACATGAAGCTAGCCAGCCAGTCATCCATCCAGTACACAGCAGACTGTCCCTGAGGAGCTAGCCTGCTTTCGACTGCTCAAGGCAGGTCTGCAGTGGAGAGTAAAAAAGCAGAGAGCCTGGACTGCAGAGCAGGGGCTTGGCTGCCTTGAAGATAAAGGACTGAAGCAGGAAATGGAATCCTGTGATAAAACCAAACAAACAAAAAAACTCTTAAGGATGCAAGGTTATGTTACTAAAACGCTATCTTAACAGTAACCACTGATGGCACTTCACCTTGACTACAACCGAAGCAGAGATGTTGCAAATTCAGTTTACAGTTTCTCATCGAAAAGCAAAATGCGAAAAGCAACAAACAAGAGACCCCAAATAACTGACTGAATAAGGTAGTTCAGCTCTGTGCAGGTACAGCAAAATGGCAAGGAATAATGAATAAGATTCTGAAAAGGGCACAGAAAGTGAACACTGTTTGTACAAAAAACAAAGGAGGAGCAGAGTTTGACGCACGTGAAGGAGGCTGTGAGTGCATGTCAAGCTGCCTCCAAACACAGCCGAGCTCTCAGCAAGCCTCTCCTAAGTTGATTTGGCTTGCATTTGAAGAGCTCCTTGGCTGCTGAAAAATTCATAAATCTGAATTGATGAAACATTGATGATTCAGTTCAAGCTTTCCTTCCCTTTGTGAGTAGATAACCTGACTGTAAGCATTAAAAATCCTGTAAATTCTATCCGGTAAGTGTGATGTGAAGTGTCACCTATCTAATGAGAAGGGTCACAGATAACATCCTGCGAGGGCGAGCCCACCTCGTGTGGCCTCCGACAGAGCTGACAGCTCTTTATCACCAGCCATCAGACTGAGTGCAGTTTGATTACAGTAAATAAGGATGAAACTCGGAGAAATAAAGCCCATCCATCTGTGGGAGAGTCATCGGCTGTCACTTAAAGGAACAATAATGCAGAGCCCTGATGCAAAATCCAGCCAGAGGAATATTAGATATTGGTTAGAGAAATGAACTTCCCTTTTGATTTCCTCCAGGGGTGCCGACATTTGCATGTTGTGTCTCTAACACAGACCAAACACATGCACAGGAAGGCTGTGAACCCAGTGTTGAACTGTAAGTATGTTTGCATATTTGTGCGAGTGTGTGGTATGAAATTAAATTAGTGCCAGAAGAAATGGAACTTTAACTGAATGAATTTGAATTTGTCAAGCTCTATTGAGCTGCTGAATGAAGCAAAACACAGTTTTGTAGGATAAATCAAAAACTGAAACTGAAAAAAATGTAACGTCTAAATTATTATTGTATTTAATGGAATAGTTTGATAATTTGGAAAATATGTGCATTTGCTTTCTTTCCAAGAGAAAGTAGAAGATTGATTGCAGAGCCGAGACTGGAAGCGGGCTACACAGCTAACCTGACTCTGTCCAAAGTGAAAAAATGCACCTACAACTTTAAAGATACCTTATATTTACACAATGAATCATGTTTGTTTAACCTAAACAGGAATAAAAAAGGCTAGGACAGCACACCTAGTTTACTTTTTTTTTTTAAGTGTGTCCATTAAATAAAGTAAACTAGGTGTGCTGTCCTAGCCTTTCTTATTCATTTTCACTACTTTAAGGATTCAGCACACTGCTTTATCATTGTGAGTCGAGCGCAATGTATCATATTTTTCATTGACCTAAACAGGAACAGAGCTATTAAAAAGACAATACGTGATTTTAGCGGTAACTTCACACTGGTGACGTGGTTTGTGGGGCTAAGACTTTGCTTTACCTATTAATTGCACTTCAAAAGTACATATAAATTAATTTATTACAAACACCATGTGTTGAGTGTAAATTAAGATCATTTTAGATTGAAAAACAGGGTTTGCCACTCTCACGCCACTAAAAGATATATCTCTGCAAGAATTTAAAGAATATAAATTTAAGCATTTTTGACCACTAGAGGGCAGAGTGACGAAACAAGCTCAGAAACACACCTTGATACAAGCTTTGATATACAGCTCATCAAGTTGTTGTGATTTAAATTGGCTCCAAGATAGAGACCTACATATAAAGACGATAATCAGAAATTGTGTCAGTTATACTCTGTGAGGACACACGTAATGTTTCCAACGATCCAAGATATCCAGTGTTTATCCAGTAATGCTGATTAAACGGTAAAAGTCCTTTTCTCTGAGCTTCAATTTGAAAATGTGGTGAAAGTGCAAACTCTCAGGTAAGCTTTGAATAAGCTGTCACTGCATTGCTGACTAATGTGGCTTTTTGTTTGGGGCTTGGAGTGAGTGATTTTAGTGCTTGTTTGTCTGCAGAATAAGCAGTTTCAGAGATGTTGGTAGCTACAGGCAATCCAAAGCACCAGTGAATATTTGGGTTTAGTCAGGTTTAATCCGTCCCTCACACAATCAAACATGAGTTAGGCTACTAAACAAAACACGCTTCAACAAAACAACCCCGTCACTATCCATCTGCGGCCGTTCTGTGTTTCTACGAATGGAAGTTGGCCACCCTACACATACACTTAAGCGGGAAAAAAAGCCATCAGCAGTCGTTGTGTGCGGCTGGGAGAAAACAGAGCAGCTAGCGGCAGCATATATGGCTCTGGTAGAACCTATGAGTCTACAGGGAGCGTCATCTCTTGCTGCATTCACTTGCACTTGGACATCGGAGTATCGCTCTTGTAAATTTCTGACCATATATATATTTTCGAATTGGATCCAAAACTTGGGTAGCAGCTGGGGAGGCAAGGCATTTTGGCCACCCTGGTAGATATACCCCTGCTTTCTGCCATTTCATGCTGAGCAGCTATATATGCACCCAGCTTGTTTGTTAGAAACAGCTTCATATGGTTGCTGTAGCAGTCAGTCAAACAAGCAAAACAATGAGCTTATATTGGCTAAACAACAAAACTAAAAATGTACACATAGCTGCAGAGTTGGGTGTTAATTCTCAGTGTGACTGGCAGTACAAGCAACCCTTTCACATGTCATTTATCAGACTCAGTGTTTTAACAGTAACAAGGATGGCGTCGCACCTGTTTGCAGTAAACTATATATGTCTGCAAGGTGTCACTGCTGTCTCTTGTATTTCTTTTCCTTTTCATTTCTTCCCTCTGCAGCATTGTTTGCAAACCAGAAATTATGAACTATGTTTTCTTTATTTGTTTTTGACACTTCTTATTTCCAAGATAGCCTAGTATAAAATTACTCAAATGTAAGCATGGCCAAACTTATTACACCCGTCCATCATACCATCCATCTTTTAGGTGGCTACTGAAAATGTATGTATATCTGTTGGATATACAGTCTTATATCTTTACTTGTCACTTGTCATATATTTCAGTCAGTATCAAAATATACCAAAAAGTCAAATTCAAACACACATTACATTCTAAATTGTATGAAACTAATACATGTTTAACTCATTTATTTTTAAAAATGTGTTTTAAAAATCAGAGATTCAATACAAACTCAAGAAATTAAAATGTATGCTGCTCAACTATAGTCTCTGTGGGCATTAATCTCCTTCCATATACTGTGGATTTGTGTGTCTGTCAGCGTGTGTGCATGTGTTTTGTTAACAACTCTCTAGGCTGAGATCCTTTCCATAATCTGCTCCACCCCCCACAGCTCTACACAATCCTCCTCTGCTGTGGGCAGGTTTTAACACCACAGCTGGCACTCTGTGCTTCAAACCACTCACACTGTACACATACAGCATGAATTCACACACACACACATATATATATATATATAAAGAACACAAACCCACACATGGGAAATAGGTGGAATTGAGATGCGAGCTAATTTAGTGGCGTGTTGAGCGCTTTGAGGTGCTATATCAGTATCTGTCAGGCCTCCGGTAAGCCCACTGCTGGGAGTCTGGCTCACTCTGAGGGACCATGCAACTGTACAGCCGGGGCCCCTGTAGAGATCCAGGAGAGCTCGAACAGAAAGCCACCCCCCTCATCACAACTCAGCCAAGCTTAATTACCTCCTAACTCTCCCAGTCCCACTCTGCCTGACAAACAGCCCGATCACTGGATCTGAGAGCGGGACGGCTCCGGCCGGTTGGCTCCCCAGCCAGCCAGCCAGCCTCCGTTCTGTCATCAGCACTGCTTACACAGCTATTTATCTCAATTAGGCATGCTCTGCATACTTGAAAAATATGATGTCAGGATAAGGCTGGGATCCGTTGGTACTATCCCGCTTATATTTTGATAAATCATCCCCCGAGAGCTTTCAACTACCATGTCGTTAAGTGTCGAATAAAGCAACAAATCGGCAAATAACCTCATCATCACACAGTCATGTTTATGGCAGGCTCCTTAATCATTCTCTCACAGCCACAAGCTGACAGCCAAAGCCACATTGTTTACCTCTGAATGAGCCCTGCTGTATTTTTTTTTTTTTATCCTTTGTAAGAGAGAGTGAAAGAGAGAGAGGTGAGAAAAAAAAAAAAAAAAGAAACATGGCAGTGGAGCTAACAAGTGGTGCAGCGTGGGCAGCATGCAGAGCAGAGCTGGGAGATACGATCAGGACATGAAAAACAGGGAGGAGACATACAGAGAGATAATACAGCCAAAGGTCACTCAAGGGCGCCTCGCTTCTCTCCCAGAAAACATCTCTGTCACAGCTCAGTCGAACACCAGCAACCACCTAAAATGATCACATATGACACGATACGAATGCGTGCGCACATATTTTCGTTTGTATCACTCCTGAATTTGCACTTAAAACACATTGCTTAAGGGCTGTAACATCAGAATAAGTATGATTCATAACTCAAAACTCTTTTTTCTGTAAATCATCAGAGCTATAATACAGGCCATGATTCAAACTGATCCTGCAGCTTCTTCACAGTAAAAAAAAAAAAAAAAAAGCAAACTGCCACAAATCTGATGGAGACAAGACATGAAACAATGAGCTGCTGCTGTTTTTCACTGTGAAGCAGCTGCTGTCACAGGATGTAGTCGGACGTGTTCGAGTAGCTCTAAATGGCACCTTGATGCTTGACAAAAGCTTTTAAATAACTTTTTGTTACCAGACCAGACCAGGATGAGCGCGTATCACCATGAAGGACCCGAAGCAGCGGAGCGAGGTATTGTATCAGTATGTTTATCCTAACATGAAACTAGAAATTGTCTGAGCATCTGATTTAAAGATTTTGTATTGAAAAGTTGTTTCTCTAACGTCTATTGAGGATGAACATCCCTAAATCCAGTGCTCCTTCTAACCTAATAATCATCATCTTTAGACTTTTACTTCAGTATCAACAGAATCCAGTTTATTGTTGTCTGTACGATGCTTTTCAGGGTGCAGATTTTCCAAAACGCCCCCCCCTTTCACCCAAATCATTATGGGAATTGTGGTGCTAAAAACTCAATTTAAATTCAATCCCAATGAGAAAAACACAGCAGTCAAACTGCAAAAACAATTTTCATAAAAAGTCTCCTAAAACATGTACTCAAATGCTGTTAAAATTTAATATTTGCATGTTGGAAGTGTTGTTGAGCAAGACACAAACGTGGGATGATGATTTAGGAACACAAAGAGATCACAAAAATTCTGATTGGCACCAGTATATTGGACATATACTATAGAATATGTGTTGTTAATTGGTGTTATTTTATTACATTATTTTGATTCTATTGCCCTGCTAAAAATCTATCAAATTTCAGGGTCAAACCTGCAGGATGCAGAAAAATTGTATACTAAACTCTTTTTTAAATATCATCTCATATTGCCATCAGATATATAACATATTGCATTTTTTTTCCACATTGTACAGCTATACAACCGGTTGTGTCAGTATCTGAAGACATTACAGCCCTGTTGGTGAATAAACACGTTACTTCTCTAAAAAAAAAAGGAAAGCTTTTAGCAAGACGAACAACACAAACAGCTCCCTCTCTCTCTCTCTCTTATCTGAGCAAATGGGGCATCAATTCACACAGAGCCAAAGCAGAAAGGAGGCGACTCATCAAGTACAGAGGAGTGGAAATGCAAACTAGCTGCTGCTTGCAGAGCAATATCTCTATGTGTACTCTCAACATGTGTCAGCGACAGATTATTGTCACGGGACTCGGCGTGGAGAGGAAGCTACCGAGTTTAGTGACTCCGACTGTGTTGAGGTTGATTATAAAGTCACAAACAATGCATTATTAAAACAAATGGCACTCCAGATGTTTCCCCTGTCGTCATGACAAACACCATCCTCTCTCAAGCGTGGAGATGCGACGCCGAACATAACACGAGCTTGAAAAATCTCTACGGCCTTCCTCCCTCTTGTGCTTTGGAGAGAGTTCAGTGCGGTTTCCATTCTCTGGAGGTACTGTCACTATGATACATTAGCAGCCCTAAGTCATTTGGCACTGTAAAGTTAAAGCTTTAGTGTTAATAAACTGATGGCATGAGGCTGGCAGGTACTACATATCCTGCTCATAGTACAGTTACGTTGTTATACTTAAGTTTCATTCAGGTGGGATTAATATTATCAAGGGAGGCAGGTAGTAAAAGTGATCTAGAGCTGAAAAAAACGACTCGATTAATCCATCAGGAGTTTGAATCATGAGCTTATCGCCAGCAAAACTGCAGAACATCTGTAGGTTCCAGCTTCTTTGTTTTCTTTGTTTCATTTGACTTGCATTTCATTTTGATTATCCTATCTCTTTAGCCTGTTTCTTGTAACATGTGAATTTCCCCCTGGGGATGAATTAAATCTTATCTTATATCATTGCAAATTGAATAAATCTGGGTTATCTTGGGTTATGTTGAACAAAACAAGAAAATGTCACTTTGTAATGGGCATTTTTTTTTTATTATTTTCTGATATTTTATTAACACTTAACCACTAAATGATTAATCACTCGGTTGAAAAAAATAATCTACAGATGAACAGATAAAGAAATTAACAGTTCTACCCTGCTTCTTAGTAAGAAAACCAACCCTTCAATGCATTTTAAACTACGAAAATGTGTTTTATGTGTGTTAAATTTAACATTATTGATACTATTAATTATTGAATGATGATTAAATGATGTTCAAACCATAATTAGGTTATACTTACTTTGCTATACTTTATGGTGTTCAGTTGCATGATTTTTGTTGCTCGTGCTGAAGTCTCTTTTATACTCATACTCTTGGTGTGACAGATGCTTGAGAAGCAAACATCAAGCTGAACTCATTTAGCAGCAGGACTGAATAAGCCTCCACTGTTTCAATTAAAGCTCCTCTCACTTTACAGCACTCTGTATTGCCCTTCGAGACAGAACTGTAAAGCTTGCAGTCAAGAAGAGTAGCAGCAGCATCTCTGTGTTTCGCTATGCCTCATTCTCCTCTAACCCTGACTAAAACAAAATGACGGCTTGCCTTGTGAAGCAGCTGGCTCTCACATTTTTTTTTTTTTTTTTTTTTTTATTTTTAAATCCAACATCCTTTGATCCTTCACTGGAGAGTTTTGTCTTTGCACCCTCCTGAGTGCTGAAGCTTTAAACGCTGTGGCAGGTACAGTGCAGTACTCATGCTGTTATGTACAACCATATTATGTTGGTTCTGACCAACTAATAAAGTCTTCACTCATACCAGTGAATAAGTACCAAGCAAACACTTTGTTCCCAGCAAACGCTGCAGACAGACTCGGACCAATCAGCAACAAAAAGCATCATCCTCAAAGCTTTCTTCTAAATCTGACCAGTGGTCCAACGCTTTCAAAGTTCTACATTTTGACACGAAATAGTTACTGTGCCACACATTTAATTAGAGCTCCCTTGTCAGACCAAGTTTCTGTATATCTCAAATGCTAGAATTGTTTGTTTTCTGTTTGTATTAAGTGAAATAAAATCTATAGTGTGATATATTTTCTATAATTTGCTGTGTTGCCAGATGAGAGCAATATTCTTCAAAGAGAAAATGTTCTATGAATATCAACTAATTGAATGGATTTTGGATAAAACCAATTTCCTTGTTATGCACATGACATTCAGGTTTGTTCAGAATTTGTTTTGCTTGTTGTTGTTTCTTATGATTTTTGCAGCAACTACCCAGAAACCCTAGATGTACTGAGTAAAGTCACAATACTGCAAGCTAACTGGTTGACAACAGCTCATCAAATGAAGCAAACCTGCTGAGTGAAGACTTTTAAGGCTGCAAACTGGCCTGACTGCAAACTGCCAGCAGATAAGGATGTTAGAGGTGGAGGAGGCACTGAAATACCTTGTAAAAATGGTCCATTATAAGTAAAAATCATTTCACCTAAATAAATAAACAGGCATGATGATGCACCGACTTCTACCTGGCAAATCAGTAATGAATGATCTCAGTTGTAGGTAGCTTGTGTTTCCAAAGGTGAAGCATGTCTGACTGATGTAAGACCAGTACTGTAACATTTGCAAAAGCTTTTTACGTGAGAAATGTAAATAAATAAAATAAAGAAGCGGTTTATTTATTTATATTTTAGCAAATGTATGAACATTTGGAAGATACAGTGGGGAGGTGGATTATGCAGGAGGAGTGGTTTGAAAAGTTTCTATGGATATATTTTCTTGTTTCTCCTCTACTGTAAAAAAATTGGTCGCCATCGGTATCCATTAAAACTGAGACATACAGCAGACAGTAATACATTAGCAAACAGTTGCCTATTTATACACCAAGCAGACACAGAGCAACATTCATTTAGAGTCATGTTCCCATCCATCTGATGAATTTACGTCCACTGTTTACTCTCCTTTTAGATCTGTTTCAGTCTCCATCAGCTCCTGAGGGAAATATCTGGCTCTTTAGCTGCTAAATGCTCTACTATAGCTCAGTTAAAAGCTGGGATGTCTGATTGGTTTTTTTTTTTTGCTCCTGATGCTAATCAGTCTTTTAGAATAAAATATCTGTTAACCAAATCCAATCTGATGTATTTTTTTGAAGTGTTTTCCCCAAACGCATTACAGTTGCACAGCTACTATATTTCATCAAAATACTGTGAAATTGGTAAAGCTGTTTAAATCAATCTGACAACAGAACTTCGCTTTAAGGAAATATAAATTCAGGCTTTCTCTGATGGCTCCTTATAATCTATATAGAGGAGCGTTAGTGTGGATTTACTGTGGCAGAAAGCTTTGGACAGGAGTCGGACAGCCTTTAAAGGAGCAGTTTTTGAGTCAACAGCAGCATCTGAGAGTTCTGGTTCAAATACAAAACTGTAAAATGTCTTTGTCATTTGTCTACATCTTTATGAGTCTGGGTGTCTTGCTCCTACAGTATGTAGAAGGGTTGTTCTATCTCACACTTTTCTTAACTTTTAAGAAATCTTTTCCCTCCATTTTAAACAGCACCCCCATCTAAAACATGTATATGCACATGGATACCCAGGTGCTTAAAAGGATGCCGCATTAGTCTGACAACCAATAAATAACCCAGTCTCATATCAAAATGTGTAATAGCTACATTGGTCCACGGCACAGAACATATTAGTTTCACAATAATAAAATTGTGAGATGTCTATGTTATTTTTTGTTTTGTTTTGTTTTTTTGGCTTATTCTTTTCTATTGGCCTGTGTCCAAGCCACGTTTCAAACAAACAAACAAAAAAAAAAAATGGCTGACATTCCTTTTATAGTGGACCAACGTAGCTATTACAGATTTTGATGTGAGACTAACATTGCACAAATCCATACCTGTCAACCTCACAGTAATGGAACCAGGGGGAAAGTGTGAGCACCTACCCCTCTGTCTGAAATAGTTTCATCAAAAACATGTATGTTAGCTTTAATACTCCTGTCAGACCACTGGCACTGGCAAAAAAGAACAGAACTTGGTCCCTGGACGCTGCACCACAGCTGCCCACTGCTCCTAGTGTATAATATAGGTCAAATGCAGAAGATAAATTTCGTTTCAATGTATGTGAGTGCTGAGAAATTACAATAAAGAGGGTCCTAATCTCTTAATAAGACCCAGCAGTGGTGAAACTTTCTCAACTCCCAAAGGCATATGAAGTTTCATTTGCACTTTAAACATGAAAATCAGCAAGACTGGTCTGGCAAGGTGTTCACATGCCAATAGCGATATGCTCAGCGTTCGCTCCGGCGTGTTACAGGCTTCAGTTTGAGTTTAAAGGTTGTCAGTGACACCTTCCGCCTCGAAGCTGCCACAGCTACATTTTGTGGTACGGTAAATTACCAGCAAAGCACAGCCATGATGGTGTTGTCTCGGTAACCAGCTTGTTGGTGTTGACAGTTAATCCATGAAGTACCGTGACCATATTATGGGAGATGAGCCCAGTGCTGCTAAATCCCAGCATACTTTCCCTCTGTACCTTTTCTAGAGATTAGTATTACGGTTAGCTCTATTTTTTGTTTGTTTGTTTGTTTTTTTACATGGGTAACTAAGCATCAGGAATGTTGCTGTTGGCTTGTGTTCTTATCTCAGATAACATATTAGACACTGCGATTGGATAATATTTATTCATGACAAATGGTAGCCTGAAAACATGGGGCAAAGGCAGGAAGTATTCAAATTTCATCTGAGGTGGTGGAAAAGTGAAAGTTTTACTTTGTTAGTCATATTCCTTTTTATGTAATATGTATTTAAGTGAGCATTTATACTTTTTGTACAATGTGTTAGTGTTCATTAGTTAAGCTTTATTAGGAAATCTAATTGAGATAAAGATCACTAAGAACAGATTACATATACACAAGATCACAATAAGACATTTCATTCACACAAAACAATCATTACACACACCCACAGAAGCACTAATTAAAACAATTATAAACGTCGATAAAGATATCAGCTGGTAAAATCTTACAGTCCCTCAGAGAAATACAGTAAGTGTCTCTAACATCGAGCTGTGATGCAAGTTATTCCAGTCGTAAGGTGCATAGTGCCAGAAAGCAATCTTCCCCAATTCGGCGTAACTTTTAAAGCCAACCTCTCCTGTGATCTGGTGTCATGTGGTACATCCCAATTCCCTTATTTGATCGTTTGTCATTCTTCGATTCCTCGTTTGACCCGAAGGCTGTTCCGGTCCACCATCATGAAGGCTGGTCCCAATGTGCTTATTTCTGCTCTGAGGAGCGAGGAGGGATCTCTGAGGAGCCCGGATACACAAGAGCAGCTTTCACAGAACTCTTTTATCAACATGCCCACTCACTGGATATCAGTTATTGATTAGATGCTGCAGCTGATCGGACTGAGCTTGATACATCACAACATGACTGAGTGGGAAGATTACAGATTAAACTCAAGTGTATCACTCTCAAGTCATATATTCTATTTGTTTTCTGATTCACCATCTAGTTAAAAATAGTGCAAGTTTTTTAAAGTAAAGTTTCTTCTTTTCATGATCTGTCATGCCATTAACTTTAATTAGGGGTAAAATTAAAGTCAGGGAAAGTAGGAGAGGATCTGTCAGCAAGAAACACATTTTAAACACATTTATATTTTACATAATTAATCGTAATTTCTATTCAGTCATGTGAGGCTGAAAATTCCTGAGAGTCGGCTTTGATATGAGTTATATAATTTCCATTTTCCCTGTAACATTTAGCCTAATATATAATTTCCAGTGTTCAAGATACACCCTAATCATATTCTGGGTTATTAAATAATGAATTCACCAGCGGAATATCAATAAATACAGATGCAAATAATTAATAAATGATACAAACACATTCGGCCAGTAGAAATGGTGCATGTGTATCTGAGCAGGACACAGGACACAGTATAAATACACAATGCGGGTCTTTATTCATGTGCAGGTGTTTGTCAAACATGTCACAGGCTATAGAGAAAAAACACTGCTGCTCTGGCAGTGATGACTGTGCAGCTTTATTAGTATTAGCACAGTGCACATGTGTGCAGACACAAATGCCATCAAAAGTTGCTACAGCTGCTAAAGCCGACTGACAGCTGATCCAACTGTAATCAGCTGCTGACATCATCAGAAACAGACGTCGCTTCACGTGATGCTTCAGAGGAAAAGACGTCTCATCTCTCGATTTTTCAACATATTTCTCTGTTTCTGCTCTCCTTGCATTTACTCCTTGCATCTCTCATTGCATCTTCAGTGGGAGGGACTTAGACACAAGGAAAAGATGCAAGTTAGGGAAACATTGGATGCAATTAAGGGAATTGCGATGCACTCATAGTTATTAGCTCTGATGCATATAGGCATTGTTGGCAGTGTGCTTAATCAAATCAAGGGTCTATAAGGCAGATGCTGTACAGATTGTAAAACCTTTGAGGCAGATTTGTGATATAGGGCTATGTAAATAAAACAAACTTGACTTGTGTGATAATGACCCCATTCATACTTAAGTCACTTGATGTATCAGATCGGGCAGATTGGATAGCTATTGGATATCAAAGAAGGGAAGTATAAGTGCATTCAAGATGCTTTAAAGATTGAAAGATTAAAGATTGAAATCTGACTGCTGAAGCCACCTCAGAGGATACTTAAGACAGATGGTAAAAAAGTATAAACACATCTGTGTTACACCAATGTAATGTTTATTCCTCCCAATTGTAACTATGTCAGCAAGTTATCTGTGGAAATACCTTCTTTCAGCCTGTCTCTCTCACAATACCTGTGATAACAGCAGCTGAAGTGACACTGAAATTAGCTGTTGATCTGAATGATCTGTGTGTGCAATAATACCTTGCTCATAGCCCAGAAATATGATCCATCCATGTGATTGTTAGATTATGGATATTATGGATGGTTATAGCCATCTAGTTAAACTCTTATTGTTGTAACCGCAGATGAAAACTGCTGAAGTGCACGTTACTGTTCCTCAGGTTTACTAAACAGCCTCAGTAAAGTACAATTAATATCACCTATTGTATTTTTATTATCTGAACTGCACAATTTACCTTGCAAGGCAGCTGAATATGCAAGATCATGACATAATGCGAGAATTTATCTTTTCAGGCTTCAATTTATGCGCTTGCGTCCCAACCACCAGTGGTTCGGATCAATCAGCGTTCTGTGAGGATTCTCGTGTGATCTCATGATCGTGCGAATCCGGCTGCCTTGCAAGGTAAGACGGTGATCAACAGATGGTTCATCCAATCACCTGCCAAGTATATTTTGAAAGCGCCTGCCCTTTTACAAACATTGCCCAAGGACGACATCTCAGATGGTTTTGTATAACAAACCATCTGGCACGTCAGATCACTGCACAATAGTTTAGTTGTCTTGTGCACAATCTTGTGACACCTGTCACTATACATTATGTAGTCTCCATGTGACAACCGAAATCCTTCAATCCTTGAAGCGACCATACGCAACAGTGGAACAGCAAAGTCAGATCTCTAGCTGGATGCTATGAAGTTAATCTCCACTCCTTCTTTGTTGTTTCATTTTGTTGGTGATAAAAGTTTCAGCTGCTGGCATAAAATGAATCTTCTGCATCATGTCCAAGCGGTGCAAAAATGTCATTGGCTGTAATTAGTCGTAACAGAACAAATTCCAATTCCAATCTATAATAGGTTATAAAGCCACCAGAGTGAAAGTGAATGCAATTACAGTGTGACTGCGATATCATCAAAACAAAGACAATGGCTCCAGGCAGGACAAAGCAGGGCTAATTATATCAGGCTTCTGATGGAGATACAAAGGTGCTGAAGGCTCGTTCTTGCACCTTCTACGAACAGTTTGAGACAGCGATAAATAGACAGAGTTTAATTGCTCCACACTGAGGTTACTGTGCCAGTTTCCAGTCACGCAGCCGAGGATTTGAGCACGTAATATTGCAGATGACATTTCTGTGTGTGATAATGAGCCAGACTTTGGAAAGGAGCTTTAAGTGTATAATAAGTGTATATAATGCACCACTGCAACGGTCAGTTTTAAACTTGCATTGTTCATAAGAGAGAATCTGAGGGCATAACAAAATATAAACAAAACAGCACAGTTCACTGCTGTCTTGTAAAAATAGAATAGATGAATCATTAAAGGAGGCTGCAATCTAGCTTCCTTCTGTGCAGTGAACTCTGTAGGGAGATACAATATGTGGTGTTATTATTAAAGCTGTAACTATTTATTGTGTGTGTGTGTGTGCACGCGCGCACCAGGATAGGTTGGATGACTCAGACATGCACTTTCTTCAAGCACATGTCTTACAGTGATTACAACCAACTTTAGCCAGACAGCCATCTTAGAATAAAATCCACTGACTAATCTTGAATGTCTGGAAAGATAAATCACAAGGCCTAAAATAAAAATAATGGTAAATAATAAACTTGATTCATACAGTATCTTTAATACATGAAATATTGCTCAAAGTGCTTCACCAATAAGAAACCATTTAGAAGAAAGAACTGAAAATCTGAACTGTGAAAAGATTTAAATACATTTAAAAGGAGACAAATAGGGGGGAAAACTAACCTAAATTTTATAAATTGTATTAAATAGAGCAGAAGCGTACATAAGAAAACAACATTGGAGCAGTAAAACCATATTCTAAGTTATAGCAAAGGTAAAAAGAAGTTTTTAGCAGGCACTTCAAGTCCCTATAGGGTTTGAAAATGTCTAACTTTGGCAACTCAAAGGCTCCATTAACACCTTTCTGGGCTGGCTTTTTTCTGATGAATGTGGTCACGCTGTACAGATTGCATTTACACCTGAGTGAGATCTGATCTCGATGCAAGCCCGACTACCCCCAAAGGTGGTCCAATTTGTCCTGAGTGCATTTATACTTTGCATTAACATGTGTTTTCCTTCTCCAGATGACCAGTGGTTGAAAGTAACTAAGTATATTTACTCAAGTACTGTACTTAAGTACAATTTACTTGAGTATTTCAATTTTCTGCTACTTTATACTTCCACTCCACTACATTTCAGATGGAAATATTGTACTTTCTACTCCACTACATTTATTTGACATCTTTAGTTACTTTTCAGATGAAGATTTGACACAATGGATAATATAAAAAGCTTTAAAATACAGCAAATTGTAAAGATGAAACCAGTGGTTTCCAACCTTTTTGGCTTTTGACATCTTACAAAAACCAGTGTGTAGTCAGGGTCACATTTCACATGTCTATGAGTAACAGCTCCACCAAATAGTGATTTTTATCTAGACTTCTAACATGGTTTCATTTCAATAAATGTTCAACAATAATATACTGCTTACACACTGATGCTTCAATATTAATAATCTAATGATGTCATATGTAATAATATATCAGTCAGATGGACGAAATGAGTATTTTTACTTTAATACTTTAAGTACATTTTGCTGCTAATACTTATGTACTTTTACTTAAGTAGGATTTTTTTTGTCATGCAGGACTTTTACTTGTAATGGAGAATTTTACATTGCTGTATTGGTACTTTTTATTTATATAAAGGATCTGAGTACTTCCACCACTGCAGATAATGTATCCCGGTACAGATCACATTTTAATGCCAGGTGTAAAATGGGGTATATGTTAACAAAAAAAGATGTTTTTCATTTTTCTTATGCCAATAGTACATTTCCAAAGATGCTATAATCGCATTAAAAATTTCACACATAGAGGCTTTAAAAACCCCAACAGATGGTATGCGATGGTAAGGGAAAGAATTCCACAGTTTAGGTCCAAAACTGCAGAGGGCAGCTTCACTGTAGAGCTTCAGTGCCAGAAATAGATCCTTTTACAGTAAAACCTCTCTATTGATCCTGGTCCCAAGAGACCATGACGCTCTGGTCCAATTATATGGATTTTAGGTGAGCCAGATGAGATCATGTTTCCCACATCCAACTGAAGGCACTTGTGTCTGGCCATTGTTCATCCACATTACCTTTAATTTGACAGCAGGGGGGCAATAGAGACACGTCTGTCCCTTTAAAAGATATCGCCCTCATGTACGATGAATAATTCAGATGGAATAATTCTGCAGAGGTTCCTGTGAGGTGGGACCAGTGTCTCGCCTCCTCCAGCAGTAGGACAGCCAGGAAGCTCATACATAAAAGATGAAAGGTTTGATAGCCTCCATTGGATTCAGTGGCTTGGACCGTGCCGCCGTAGAGTTTAGAGTCGTAGCCTGGCTTAGCTGCTCGCTTGCCTGTGAACTGCCCACAGCCTCCCGGGCCTGTCTGCATGGGGCTTTCTCTGTAATATCTGTGCCATATGCAACCTGGCTCTGTTCTGCAGTCAGAGGGGGGGGGGGTATAAATAGCAACAACATGGATGCAGGAGAGAATGAGACCTCACTGAAACCTCTCACTTTCTAGCCAATTCACTACTAACCTGCAGGAGTGGCACAGAAACAGCCTGCAGAGAAAATAGATTAAATGATTTGGTCACATTGTGCTGTTATATTTATATGTATCAAGACTCCTTAAATGTGTCATCATCTATTTCCCCTACTTAAACCACCTACTGTCTAATTTCACTGCAGCATCTGCAATTGTGAGCTATATTCGGATTTTTAATTTGCCATTTCCCTTTTTCCATTCTGTTACATGCAGCTTAGTCTCATTTCCACCATGAGAGAACAGACAGATCTATTTGAGTACAGCCAAACCTTCTCCCAGCCCAATCGCCTGACACAAACCTGATAACATTTCACCAGAACAGATCAAGGATTGGCATATTTTGTCTTTCTAAAACAGGAGTAACATGCATGGCGCTGATATGCTCAGAAGAAAGGAAACCTGTGGTGAGAAGTGGTTTTATCTGCCCGTCTTGTTAACCTTCTACCCTCCTCAGTTTACCCAAGGGTAAATCTGAAATACTAAAAAGGCATGAGGGCCAAACCTTTTGGTTCAAGGCATTTGTCAAAGAACTCTATCTGTAAAGATACAGATATAACAAGCCATCAATTTAATCATGAACTCTATTGCTGCTGCAGAGTCGATGGATTAAAATCCTTGTTGGTACCAAAATGGGTCGCTGAGTGTTTGATTTGATTTATATACAATTAGCACCGGGTTGACAAGAAATCTGTCAGCAGAACATTTGATGGCAGTTAAAACACTACAAAATCTATCAGGAGAAAACAGTCCTGTAACAGAACTTTGTGTCATATAGTAGCATAGAAGATGCAACAAAAATCATTAAGAGCTACAAAGCAGAAAGCTGCAGCCTCTCTAAAAGTTTATGCATTTGGCTTCCAGGTTTGGTTTTCTGGCAAAGCAGCATGTAAATTCGAAAGTGTTTAGCAGCTGATTTAAAAGTTGTAGTTGTTGGATCTTTTTCACAGAGTAGAACTGTTATGCAGAGCTGGCCCAAGCTTAAACTTCACTGAAGCTTTACCTCTAAACACTACAGCAGGATTACTCAAATACAAGTCTTAGAGGCCACTTAATAAATATTCACTGCATCAAAGGTCCATTAAGGGTGCTTTACATGATGATATGTTAGCACAAAAACTCACATGAACAGCATTTCTGTATTAATGGTAGAAGTGACACCTTCATTGTGTAACCAAGTCGTTAAAATTGAGAATAAACAGGTGCAGCGGTTGGACTGTCGGAGACACTGTTCATTAACGAGTTCTTCTCTGTATTCATGATTGAAAATGTTTGGTTTTGATATTACAACTTCAACTGGGTCAGTTTTGTGGTTCTTATCACCATGTTTTTGGGACAGTTTTGTTCATAGTAGTCATTTTGTCATAGTGGTGTTTTGTGTTCCCACTCTTCATCATGGCCACTGTTTCATTGCAAATCAAGCACAATGGTCCCATGCTTCCCTCAGGCAAAACCAACCTTATATAACCAACCTTTCTTTTTTTTTTGTAACAGCTAGTTTTGAACAAGCCATTTTTACTTTATCAACTGGAGCTCCTTCATTCAACAACAACCTTGCTAACTGTGGCGACTAGAAGGCAGCTGAATGATGACAGCTGAGGTGATGTAATAGTGATGTGTCACTCATAAGCTGCCTAGGTCACATTGCAGTTAAATTTTGTTCCCGAACCAGAGCTCACTTATCGAGCATGTATACACTATAGACTGTTTCACACTTTCAAATGCACTCTTTGGTCGAGGAGTGCAACTCATCTAAACCCACTTAAGAGAGTACTATAAATTGTAAAGTTTCTTTCTTTAGTTTTTATAGGTGACTCTGACCACAGGCATGTTGACTCTATTGATATTGTTATGGAACAATAAACAATGCCTGGGCCCTGTTTCAGAAAGAAAACTCTGAGTTTGTTAACCCTGAGATGAGGGAAACTCTGGGTTTTCAGTTTCAGAAAGAGAGCTAGCTTAAACTCTGTGTCAGTTACCATGGTAACTGACTCTGTGAAGCTAACCTGCGTCATTAGCAGGTTTTCTTCAACAAACCTTGAGTTTCTCTCTGTCTCCTCCCTCTCACCGAGCCAGACACACTGTTTCATTACCTCATTCATTCAGACTGTATCAAAGCTTGTATCGAAGCACATTAATTAGCGGAGGGTTACTGTCTGTCAGAATCAAAATCCTGGTTGGATATTAGTTTAGCTACTCAAGGACTTTCTAAAGTTACCACTTTTTTGTGCTTCAGTCACTTCTTTGAACAGCAGTTTTTGCTCTCACATTCAAATATTACACAGCATGAATTCAGCCTCAGCTCAGGATAAAACCTGTTTTTGCCTTCTTTTTGCGAGTGGAAGTTATTTTTCTTTATACATAACACTGTAACTGTGCACACAAGCTGTCAGTTTGTTAGAGCAGCTCCTGCACTGAAATGTTTATTGCACATAATGTGTAATCTCAGGTTATATTTGGAAAATCAGTATGAAGCTTTAGACACGTAGGATCAATGAATAATTATCTCTATCGCTCATGATGTGATTGGTCGCGCTGATGGAACATCAATCCTATAATATTGGAGATTATATGTTAATACTCCTGAGTGAGCAGGATGGAGCAGCATCACTGAATGCTGTTGAGCCAACATACAAATAGATGTCTAAAATTTTAAAATCTACTGTCTTTTAACCTCAAAGCCTTTTTCAAGTGCAAATCACCAAACTCATTATTACTGGATCAGATTGTGAGCTTACAGTCACGTCTCTGTGTCTTTGATCTATATATTTTTTTAAATCTTTAACTATATTTTTTCATCTTCAGTCGCTGCCTCCTGCGTTTTGCCCCGTCAGATTAAAGCTGAACAAATATATTTAAAATGTAATGTAGCTACAGCCTGATACACAGTCAGATTCCACTTTATCATCATCAAGGAAATGTAAGTCTGGTAAATGATGAATTAATGGACAACACTGAATGAAACTTTATTGTGTTAACTTATTGACTCAGGCTCTTTTTTTTTTTTTTAGATAAATGTGCACCGTCTGCTGTATTAAAATAGAGACGTTGCCTTTTATTTACCTGTTGCCATGGTGAATTGTTGTATCGGAGCTCCACTGATGATGGATTTTTTTATTGCACAACACGCACACACTTAATTCTGAGTGAACATACTGAAAGTTGATTGAACTGACTCTGATCAGCTGTTCTGAAATTGAAAACTTGGATTTTCTCATCTTGAGGTTAATCAACTCAGAGTTCAGGGTTAGACTCAGAGTTTGTTAAGCCTGCTTTATAAAACAGGTCTCTGTCATGTTTTGTTTTGTTTTGATTTTTTAAAAATTAATTATATCTTGTAAATGCTGGGTAATTGAAAGGGAGGCTATGCAGACATGCCACAGGTTTTTAAACACGGTGTTTACTGTGGTTGGAATTTAATTTAAAAAAAAAAACTATCCTGTAGCTAGTGAACAGAAGATACAACAAGGAAACACAAATTAGTGTTTAAAATCCCTCCAGTGAGTCATGGACACTTTTTTTTTTTTTTTTTTTGCTTTTTAGTTGTTTTGGTGTGCCCTAGTCTCTAAATCCATTTTTACCATCCTTTTCCATTTTGTCAGTGGCTTGTGAAACACTTTGAATTGCATTTGACTTGTTTGAAAGGTGCTCTATAACTACAGTTTGATTGATTGATTGATTGATTTTAACAAAAAATTGAAATGCGCTGAACTGAAAAGTATCACAGCAAACCAGCAAACAACATAACTGAAAACAGCTGGTTAAAATTATCTTTTTATTGTGCACATGTACCAAGTATATCCGACTTCCCATCTGTAATTTAATCATTTCAGGCCCCCCGGTGGCCGACTATGGCGCTATTGAATAACTGTCCCACCTTCAAAATCCTTGCTCATTACCACTGTCTAATTAATGGATCCATGTTCCAATATTGAGGTGTCTACCATATTCCATCCAAGTCTGGGTGCAACATCTTGTCACATCATGCTAACAGAACAGGAGCGCAGGCAACAACTGTGTTTTCCTTTAAGTTATGACAGAGAGGAAAACATACACCATTACAGATAATTAGGGGCCCTTTTATTCAGTGTATTCAGCAACAGTAATCATTGTAATCAGCAAGTAATCATCATGTCCTGCCTCAATTCAGGCTTGAAAACTTCAGGGAATCATTTTTCCCATCTGCAATTACAGACATGAGATCATTATTACAATTCCGAACACTTATGTAATCTAGACTCATGTATTGTCACAAGGAACTGTTATCTGTGTGTATGATCCACGTCTTTCTCTTGGAAAAAGGGTACCGATAAAGTTCTAGCTAAGATCCTTTTCTACTGTCATGTGATTTACTTAAATGGTGCAACCTCAACTTGCTTCATCTATCTATATTTCATGTTGAGATTTCGTACCATACCCAGACCACCGTTTGACAACAGAGTATTGGTGAGAACCTGTTGCATTTACTTCTGGATTTTTTGCGCAAGTGGAGCGAGTGAGAGTGATCTTGCCGTGATCTCGTCGTGAGAGTTGCTGCTTACTCAAAACCCAACCTGGTCTCAGGTATACTGTATTTTTGATCCTGTGAGTGTAGACATTGGTGTCTGTGTTTCCTCCTCTATGATTGACTTCTTTCCTGTGTGTGCTTTCTATATGTGTAAAATAAGGGAATGACAGGAAATACTTATATTTACCGTGGATGTAAAATAAATGACCTTTTGCAAGCGTTCAAGGGAATGTATTGTGCACACTTCCAGGTCTATATTTTTATTTTCTCTCTACTCTACTCTACTGGAATATCTTTGCATGATTTACAGCTCAAAAAACTCCTTTTTTATCTTATACTGGTCCTTTATGCAGCCCCTCAGTTCATCCTCTGTCTGAAACAGGCCGTTTTAGCTCCTGTCTCTTTAAGGCCCCCCTCCTGATGAGCCCACTCTGTTCTGATTGGTTAGCTTCGAGAGGCTAAACAAACAATAGTAGTTGGATTTCACTTCTTTTTTCACGTTCTTTACTTGAAATATAAACTTCTCAAATACATCCATATATGTTCAAGCCTGAATCAGATCAGAAATATGCGAGTGGACAACGCAAACAGCACATGGAACAACCAAAGCAACAAAGGCTATAGACAGGATGGGTGTTTGTGAACATGCACGGACAAGCTGATGTCATCACGAAGAGGAAGTAGAAATGAAGTTCTCAGAGCAGGATGAAGCCCTGGCGTTTGACTTGCAGCAAGCATTTTTACATATGTCCACCTCAAGTTTTGGAACTTTGACCATGTTTAATATAGACATCCAACATCATAATAGTATAAAAAATAACAGATAATCACAGAAAACATAATATGTCCCCTTTAAAATGACTAAAGATGGCTTTCCTTTTAGAATTAGCAGGGGAAGTGATGATGAAAGTAGCAGTGAGCATGCTCTAAACATCTACAGGGGGTACACAGAATGAGGTACACACAAGGTAATATTCTACATTTTTATTATGTTAACTAATCCTAAGAATAGACGAAAACTAACAATCCTGTTTAGTATTGCCTGTTTAGCCAAAGCCTGATACAGCTTTTCCTTTGTGCCATAGAGCTCCGTTGTTGTCCAAACACAATATAAAATACATTAATAAGCCAAAACATGGCACTGATATGTTCCTTCATTACCATAAACATGAGCAAAATTGTTTAACTTGACTCAATTCCACATGCACCTGTGATATATATACCCATGTGCACACCAAATGTTTATTAATCAATGGCTGAAAATAATCCCTGAAAAATGCATTATATACTCCTGTTTGAGTAACATTTGCTATAATGCTAAGACATAGTTGGTTTTGGACTTTTCATGGGATTTGTTGACAATATAATAAGAAAAATATAGAATAACGCATGCCTCATCCTTTACATTTGAAGAATAACAAAATTATCTAAATCAGCTACAAAAGTATCTCATTCCCTCCTACAGTATACTGTCACAGAGGCAGTATGCAGTTTGTCTGTTCGCCATGTTTTTCCAGTGTTTTCTCTTTGAAACATTAAATAAGTCTTCTATTTGTTTGGCCAATGTTCCTGCAGTTTGGGCTTATATGATTTTGTCCCTTTGTTGATTTATATTACTCTAAAAAAAAACATCTTTTCTATTAGACCTACTTCGCAATCAACCTAATATGATTGACCTTTGCAATGGTATTGGTAGTTATGATTCAGAGTGGTTACATTACTTTGTCTAGTCGCTGTAGTTATGGTCAGGGTTTGTGGAAGGTGTTGTGTGGTTACACAGCAGCTGGTCACAACCTGGTTTCTGCTGTTAATACAGAGTTTGCTGCATTCTAGGCTGCTTGTTTGAGAGACCTTCATTTTTTTTTTCTTTTCAATTGTGAGTAACTGCAGAAATTGAGTGATTCAAAATTGCCAGTTTTATTTGTTCATAACAAACCTATTTCAGCTTTCAGAACATATATATATGTGTTCTTACAATGCACAGTACAAAAGCCCAATGGAAGAACCAGCTGCAGCTAACTTGTGAACTGATCAAGAAAAGATGCTGGACAGGAGACAACTGCAGGGTTTCCTCCAGTGTGCTGCAAACCCAGCAGCCTGCCAGGCCTAAATTGACTCTGCACCGGGCCTAAGCATTGGGGAATGTTTTTTTTTTTTTTCTTTAATGTATTTTTTAAGATGTTTTTTAGACTAAAATTAGATTACAAGTTACAAAATTAATTACAAGTAGCATTGCTCCTTAAAGGAATAGCTCAGTGCGTATGTTGTGTGCGTAGCAAGTGTGCAATTGAGGGAGAGAGAGAGAGAGAGCATGTGTGAGAGTCCGTATGAAATTAGCAGTATAGCTGTGAATGTAGCAGTGCAGTGTGTGTACAGTTTAGGCTATTTGTCGGTGAATAAATGCTACAACTCCTCAAGATCCAAGCCAAGGTCCCGTGTCTTACTTGCCACCCAGCTGAGGTGACGGAGGTTAGCGCCAAACTTAGCGACAACTCCAGCACAGGGTCACTTAACTCACTTAAGGTAGACCAGCTAATTTTAGTGACAAGCGTAGCAACCCCCTGCGAAACAACTTCTCTGGCAGAAGGCCTGCTCTGTGATGACCTCTGTATTACTGCTAAACCCTGTGTGGCATAGTGGGAAATCTGAAATGCTCCAGAGGTTCTAGTCTTAAATTTGTGACTAGTGTAACTGTGCAATCCAACAGTTTGCACAGTCAGCTGAGGAGAATTAGGGTAAAGATATTCTGAACTAAGAACTGACTTTCCTGATATTCACCCAGGTCATAGTTTCACTGATGTAAACCTTGTCGTTTCATAATTTAGGAACCAGGTCTTTGACTTGGAAACTGATATCACATGGCTTATAATTGGGAACAGGTCCAAAGCTTAAAGGACCAGTGTGTAGAATTTAGTGGCATCTAGTCTCGGAGAACCTACTGTAACTGCAAAACTCCCGAAAAATGCGAAAGGCCCTCTCTAGAGCCACTGTTTGGTTTGTCCGTTCTGGGCTACTGTAGAAACATGGCGGTTCAACACGGCGGATTCCGTGGAAGAGGTCCCACTCTCTCTGTAGATATAAAGAGCTCATTCTAAGGTAGCGAAAACACAACAATTCTTATTTACAGGTGATTATACACTAATTAAAACACACTTATGAATATTATATTCTATTTCTGCCAAGTCCGTTCTGCTAGATGCCCAGGATTCAGTCAGTGGAACCAGAATATTTTGATCGTCCTTAACGCCAGCTTTAGCACAAATACAGTGCTGAGTTGCTAGGGGGAGGCATCATTTTCAAACATCATGTTTAGCCATCAGTAGTTCAGCAAATCCTGTATAACACAGGAGTCACTGGGGTTAATTTGTTTAACTCCCACATTCTTTCAGTCAATCAGCCTTACAAATCAATAGGTTGTTCGTGTGAAGAAACTACAGAGAGCAATCATCTAGTAACTCTTTGTTCAATATACACTGCTCTTAATCTGGATTTGGATATTTTTCAGCACTTCTTGTTTGGGGGTCAGTTTCACATTTTGTGATGCTAAAATAGAAGGAGCCACAATAAGGTGGTTACAGGTGACCTCCAAAGCTCATTAATCAACACTTTACATCTCTTTTGTTTCATTCATACAAAAACCTTAGTGTGAAAACAACAAGTTGTGCTTTACACATACTGTGAACCCATTTTTACACTTCTGTTTTTGTACAGATTAAACAAAGAGATATATTATGTTAATTAATAAGTACCTTGTGGCTGTAGCTTCATTGTATTTAACAGGCAACATAAGAGTGGTATCAATATAATCTAACTCTTGACAAGAAAGTGAGAAACCATAAAATGTAATGGCAATTTACAAACTCTTCATCTGTTAATGATTTCATACATTTCCTACAATGGCTTTTGACAGCATGAATCTGTGGCTTTCAACTGTCAGATTTCTATACTATATGTAAAGCCAGCAATCATAATGGCAATCAAAGAGCCAAAGATTCAATTAAACAAAAGATTTCACCCCTATTGCTTTAAGCTCAAGATGAACTGTTTGATTGTTTGTTGCGCATCGGTCCATTTTCTGCTATGAGTGTATTAATTTGTCTGTTTCCTCTTTTACAATGGAATCTCCTAATATGGTTTTTATACACCAGTGCAAAGTGTCAGAAGTAGAAAAATCCCTCACTCTGATTCTGAAGGACTGACAACAAAACTTGACATCTTGTTTTAGATTACTGAAATGTCTGCAATTCAAACTTGGCCAGTTATTGACAAGGAAAAGATGCACCTAGAAAAGCAATGTGCATCAGCTATAGCTCTTCATTGGACAGTGCTGAGGTATTCCAGTTTGGATTTCTGCTCTAAAGGAGGCTGGAAAAAAAAGTTTTGATTGGAATCGACAGGAGGGTCGATTAAATGTTAATTAAGGACTCTTTCAGTCCTAAAACCAGACTGCAGAGTTGTTATATGTTAAGGATAATTGGCCTAAGAGGCTGATAGGAGGCATGTTTATAGATCTCGGGGATAGGGATATCAGGATCAAGGCTGCATTTGTTGTTACCATTTAACTGTTTAACATTAATGATTTAGAGAGTCAATGAGGAACAGAGGGATCTATACTGACCAGACAGATTCACAGATAACTGGGTTTCCTGCATGTTTTATAACTTGTGCACTGTGTTCATTTTAACAGGATTCATGTAATTAAAAAAAAAAACAAGTAAATAAACTATTATAATAGACTGTTTTGGCTCTAATTGAGAAAACACAATGAAATAATTGCTTGAAATTGTCAGCATGTTGTAATGATGCAAAGCAAAGAGCAATTTCAAATTAAAAAAAGATATGAAACAAATGAGGAATATTGCTTGATTCTTATCATACTTTTACTGTGGTCATGTGACAATTAGCCAAACCAAAGTTCATACAGCTTATGTTATCATGTCAGTATACTAATACACAATATACGCCATCTGGATCTTAACCGACCATTATCACATTCTTTCCTGGTCATGTGACTAAAACACCATTCAGTACAAATACAGTAGCTTAATATTCAAGTATTCCATCTCTGTCGTAACAAGACAAGACTCAAAAACTAAAATTGTTGGATGTATGAGAAAACTTTGCTTTTCTTAGATCTTTACTAGCAGTGTGGGGAAAAAAACGTAAAAGTTTGTCCAGATTGTGGCATCAGAGTAAAGGTTGTGCTGTTTCTTAAATTAAACTCTACATTGTCAGACTTGGCTGCTCAAAGGGTTTCTTTCAACTTTTATTGGTGAGACCTGGAGGTCGGTCCAGAACGGACCCGTGAAAAAAATAATAATTCGGAACAAATAATTGAATTCAATATGAAAAGGACCGAAAGACAGTCAGACTCCAAAATGAAGTTGACCTGAACAGAACCAAATGGAGACAGAATACCAAAACTGTCCAAAACTGTGCAATCACTGTCCAATATATGTCAGTTTTCCCTGTAATTTATAGTTCACACTACCAGTCCAAAACATATGACGCACCTGATAGCTAGTAGAGTAAAGTAGAGATAAATCGGCAGATATTATCTTATCACAGACACATCGTTATCTGCATATACTGTATGTTGGCCGATAAGTAAAAGGAAATTGCAGTACAGAAATGCCAAAGATATCTTTGACGACTGAAGTGTTGCTATCTACCAGAGAGCGCTGACGAGTTTATTTTCCATCTGCAAAATTTCCCACTCAGTGCACATATAAGTCACAATTCTTTAACAAGACAATTCAAGAGGAAAAATGGTTGTTCATGTCATGTATTCATAAAAATCATTAGCCTCAAAAATCCAGAATCCACTCAGGTATTATTGACACAAAGACCCAAAACCAGCAGCAATATAATGGGACCAGAACCGATTAAGCCTAACAATGATTTGGACTTGTCATTAGGCTCTTAAACTTGGTGCTTTGAGCTGAATAAAAGCAAGGTCACATCTCCATGGTAATATTTAGTTCTTGAGATACTTTATAAAATGCCATATTTTCAAGAACTAAGCATTTTTTCAGCTGTCTAATAAAAAAAAAAAAGCCTTGTATGATTGCAGTGCCAGCATCTGTTTGACATTGTTGTGATATTTCACTCTGAATCAAACCGCCAGACCAACAGACCTAACATATATACTCACGAGGGGGATACCAAAATATAAACTAATAATCACCATTAGAAGAATTTTAAATCTAAATCAACAGTGACACAGAAGGGGGTCTGAGTAATGAGGCTGACAATCTGGGTTCCAATGTAGGATGAGAAACTAGGTCAGCCTCTGTCTGGACAAACTAACTTTATTCAATACATCACAGGAGTTCTCACAATGCAAGCGATCCTGTTGACAAAAAAGTATAACAAATACGTGCAAATATCTTAGCAATTAGCTGAGCTTTGTTCCCCCCGTTATCAGCGCACAGCGGGAGAACATTAGCATTTTTCATTGTTTTTATCGCAAGGTCGGATCACATCCAGATAAGGACCTTTTAGTGAAGGCTGTGCTTGTCCGCCTTTCTTAAACTGGCTGAAAAGAGATACTGAGATGTATTTGTTCAAAGCATCTGCTATTTGTGTATCACTGGCTAACTGGGAGACCGGAGGGACTGGTCCGAATGTCCGGCCAAAGACGCTGCCAGAGCTCTCTTTTCTCTCAGTGCTATCAACACTAATTGGAGCACCAAATTGCCCCTTTTTTTCCAGCCATTTCACCAGCATTACAATATGTTCCTCCACAATTTATGCAATGAAACAGATGAAATATGATATCGAGCTCAGCGCACAACATGATTGCATACAGCATACATAAATCATCTTGAATAACCACTGACCCAGTCAGCCACAGTGGCTCCTGCACGGCTCCTATTAGACAGTAAATCACTGGACTGTTTGTTACTGTAACCTATTAGAACATCAAACTCTCCATTTTTTTTTAAAAGACCCTGGTAGTTGCTGCAACTTTGGCTGCCGTTGCTCTGTCAAGCCATCTGTGTTACAGGGCCATGAAAGCAGTGCAATGGTGGGCGATGTGTTAAATAGGTCATAACACAAGCATCCTCTCCAACACTCGCAGGTCCAGTTTTCCCCCTTTGGATTAGCCACCTGTTTCCCACACTATCTGCTACACTGGATGCTGCTCCTTGACCCTGGGAGCCTCTAAACCGTAGGGAGAGCAACTTGGATGCTTGGAGTGTGGGAGTGAGTGTATGTGTGTGTGTGTGTGTGTGCGTGTGCGTGTATCAAGTAAAAAGTGAGGTTGTGTATCCCGCATGGCCGCCAGCCCTGAATCTTGGACAGCTCCACTTCGGCAGAGTTGGCCGAGCTGCCTTGCCTTCATTCATACGGAGCCAGTGGCTCACCATGCCAAGCACTCTAGAAAATAAAACCACACACATGCAAACACACACAATACACTACCACTCTGCTGATAGGTGTTTCAGCACACAATGCTGCTTATTTTGGATTCAAGCTACTGCTGTTTTTGCCAGTATCTTTGAATATGAATATTTTCAAGTAGAAAAAAAACCTCAGTGTTTTCCTCCAAAACTGTCTTTTTGTTCAGGTGGGAACAGCCTTTGAAGCAGCATTCAATCTATCATGGGACAATCAAACTCTCCAATGAAAACTCAGTGTGAAACTCGTACGTACTGCCTTCAAATATTTAGACATTGAACACGAAATTAAACACATTTTCCATTGCAGGTTTTTCTGACAGTTTTTTTGTGTAACTGCAACCAAGCAGGAAACAAGACACACAGAAACACACTTATCACTGAACAAAATCAAACTCCTTCTCATTCAGTCCCCCTAAAAGCTCTCTCTCTCTCTTCTTTCACTGCTGTGTATCTCCCTTTTTCCTCTTTATACTTCTGCTCTCTAACAATTCAGTCTCTGCTTAAAGCTGGGGGCACTACAGGAAGAAGGGAAGGAGCTGTGCCAAATATTGAGAGCCCTTTTAAGAGTGCAGGGATGCAAGTGAGCAAAGTTGTCCTCTGACACTCATCTCAAACCAACCCCAACAGGATTAACAATATCATCAAGTTTCATACTTTATGGCCCCATTTGTTTCCTATCACTGCTATAATTCAATTAGGCTTCACATTTTCTATAATTATGAGATCGTTGAGTCTGATTTCCTTTTGTTTTGAGGCTCCAAATATTCTGGCCACATACTGTGTACCCCTCAGAGTCCTCATTGTAGCACACCTGATATCCATTAACCACTGGTTGTTAGGATTACTCAACACTTAGATGTTATTGAAAACAATCAAAGTGGTGAAGAAATCACACACAGACAGCGCGCTCAAGTGTGTCCAGATAGAGCCGGAGCATCTGCTGTCTGGGACAAATTAAATGTGGAGTAATTATGAGAGGAGGCTCCCCGGAGTGTTCTGTCTCAGCATCCCCGCTAATACTGTGACACCAAAAGGTGTGGCGCTGTGTGGCTTTGCTCACACTAACTAATGAAACAAAGAGCATGTGTGTGTGCGTGCATGTATGTGCGCGCAGCCATGAAACAGAAGACAAAGACATCCCTGAACTTGAGTAGCGCGACTAATGAGGAGGAAATTGACGGCGTGCGTGCCTTACCTCGAAAAAGGAAGGCTTTGCTGCTGTTGTGAAGCCCCGCCACTTGGGTAATTCCATAGGTGGCATTTGCCAGGTCAAGTTCATTGATGATATCAATCTGGTATTCTTGATCTGACCCGAAAGCCAAAGCTGGTGAAGAGAAATGAAGGTTAGAGGATGTTGAAGCTGTGGGGTTTTACAGCTTGTTGTGGCAGAGAGGATTAAACCTGGCAGGGTTTTAACTAAAAAATACTAATTTATAAAGAGACAAACTCGCTGCGTGCATTCCACAGTTTAAAATGGCTGGTTGTGGAAAAAGTCTCGCAGTTTTAATTTATACGCAGGGTATTGCTTAGATGCTGCCCACTAAAATGCACCGTGTTTGCCCGCAGCCAACACCTGTGTTCTCCAGGGCTGTAGGTGCACTGTGCGAAGACCTTAAGGTAAGTGGTGTCATCTTTTTTTTTTAGCTTATCTGCATCCTGGTTTTATTACAAAGAATTGCACTAAAAACTGCAGGTGATTACAAAAACAATACGCTGCAGTCTAAAGACACTAACAAAAAATCTGACATGCTTGCGCGCAAGATGCGAAACGAGGAGCGTAAAAATGTTAAGAAGCTTTTGTCACTCTCAATAAAATTCCTCATCGCGATCAAAGAGTGCCACACGCCTTGTACTTACCTGGTTTGGTAAAAAAGAAAAAGGATAACAAAGCCACGTAAATATCCATTTGTGCTGGAGTTGCGCTGTACAGAGTCCTCAGCCGTGCGCTCCGCTGTGTATCCACACTAACCCACTCTGGTCCGTCTGGCGTTGTGCGCCTTTCTCACCTCGCCTGGATGAGGAGGAACGGAGGAACGGTCCACAACACATGAGCAGGGGTTCCCTCAATGCGAAACTATGTCGTTTTATAACGCGGCAATGCGTTTAATCCGCCACTTCTGTCATCAACAGTGACAGATGTCCGCGTTTATTCAGAATCTAAATTAAACCGGAATGCAGACGGAGAATATCAGGATGTTTTCAATCATCAATCTGTTAAGTTCCCCCCGTTCAGACGACAGAAACCTCCAATTTTGGAGGTGAGAAAAGGGCTTTTCAAAGAAAAGTCGGTGAGAGGAGGATATGGGAATTCTCTGTAATAGATAGGTAGGCTCACTTGTCACAGCGTAGACTATTCAAAGAATTTCCAGTCTCACGTAAATTAACATCACTGCAGCTGACAAAGTAGAACATGTTTTATTAACTGTATGAAGATACTGCAGCCTGCAGAGTGTATGTTTGCTCTGTGTGAAGGTTTTTTTTATCCTTTTTTAGCAGTAGCACACACAAAAACAGAGTAATTGTTTCACACAGCATCCCCTCATCACCTCCTCCAACTCCTGAATCGACCCCCCCCCTCAACCCCCACACCCCCTCCTTGCCTCAGAGAATCCCCGGGATTTATAAGCACTGCTGCTCCAGTCCTCTTTCCTCTGGGGTCCGTCCTTATTGAGACCCATTAATCATACCCTTCTCCTGCCTCCCTCTAATTTGTGTACATTGTCAGGTTGTCTGGGTTACCTGCATCAACACAAACCGGTGAGGGAGAGAACAGTATCTGCTTAGTGATTATGGCAGTGACACAGTGTGCACTGCCTGCTCCGCCTGTGCAAGTGTGTTCTACGCCAGTGATGGTGTAATATCTGCTTTGGGATGCAGGTCACTGTTCCACTCTCTCAAATTAAACTGTAAACAATAGCAGCATCCAAAAAAACTATCCACTGATCCAGAACTGAAAAAAATCTTGAAGGCAAAAAAACACATTATTTGAAATTACAGGTTGCAGAGCAGCGACGAATAAGGGAGGGAAGGAGAATTTAAATTGTTTTTGGACAGGCGGTGAGGTTTACAAGCAACATAATTTCTGCCTTTCAGGATTTTAATAAGTAAAAACAGAAGCAATTAAGCTGCCCGAAATTTAGTTGTCTTGTTCATGACACTTTCTCTCTATTTCTTCATAAACATCAAAATCATTTGTGAAATTATCTACAGAAGCACAGCAGATGTGCGTGAAGGCTCCTGTTTCGAAAAACAAAGAAAAAAAACTGTGAAAAAGTTAAATGAATACAGATTTTAATTCATCATAATTCAATGACAGTTCTTGTCAGTTCATAATTTCTGCAAACATTACTGTGCTGACAGTTCTCAGTTCTCCAAGTCTGGTTAAAAGGGTCTAAAAGTTGAAAAGTAGGTTGTTTTTTTTTAATATATTTAGATTTCATATAGAACTCTACTTTATGTAACCTAGATTCAGGTGACAGAGTGTGTTTCCTCTTATTCACTTGAACCCATCTGATTTCGCCATAACCTCTGTCAACCAGTCATCGTGTTGCTGTCAGAATGTAAAAAAATAAATAAAAATTTCTGGGCCTCTGTCTGCTGTCATTTCAATTGTTTGATTCACACGACCTACGCCTGGCCCTCCACCTTCAGTTTGAGACTGTTTTCATAAGAAAAAAACTACAATTTGAAGTCATTTGTTTGATCTTGAAGTGTAGGAGTTAATGTTTCCCTGATAAGGACATCTTGTGGCCAGGTGAATAATGACTCTACCCTCTCAGAGGCAAAGGCGTAAGTGGCGTGATGTTATATTACAGTGTGTTGTCAAATATAATGGCTGCCTTGATTATGTTCACAGGCAATGTTTTTTTTAGAATGCATTAAGCAGTACATTAATCTATCGCACTGAAATCAGAGGGAGGGGTTCAGGGTGGATGGCATGCAAGACACAGGACTCTGACACCAGAGTCCATAAACCATAACCATAAAATTGCTGTAGATACTATACAAGCAGACATCGTTCTGCATGATTGGATATTTTGGCGGAAAAAATAATGAAATATATTGTCACTTAACATTTCACTTATACATTTACTATCAACATCTTTGCAACTTGCCAAATACATTAATTACTGACTTTTTCTAATTATGATGAGAGAAAACGTAACTCAGCCAGCATTACGTTTCCTGCAAAACATATCGGCTGTATATGAAAGTTATTTCTAGGAGACAGGGTGAGATCCTGTTCCATTTAACATCCATCTGATCTTTCTCATGTCATGACAACTCATGAAAAATAAGATACAGTGTGCTCAATTCATAATAATACCATGAAAACTGGGTGTTTGATCCTTAAAGTAGTCCAAATTGACTTTTCAATAGCCACACCATGTCATGACAGCCCCATGAAAACCTAATGATTCCATGACGAGATGTAATCAGCAAAGATTCTCCGTCTACAAAGAGGTGAAAACTTAAAGGGAAAACCTGAATAAATGAGTGGAGAGACATAGCAAATACAGATTCTTCCATACAAGTGAATCACCTACTATGACCTTCATAGTTAGCAGATGTCAACCCGGTTGAACACCTATGGGAGACTTTGGAGTGACATGTTAAGACTGTTACACTCTCAACCACCACCATCAAAACACCAAATGAGGGATTATCCAGTGGTTGCAGATACTACTTAAAGCTGTTCTGGTGAGCTTATGCTGGTCCAACATCTTACTAAGATACTTACTATACTGTGTTGGTTTTTCTTTTAGTTTGTCACCCATCAGGATGTCTAAATCTTTTCACTTTTCATACAGACTAGCTGTATGTAGATGTCTATGTTACAAGAGCATTTGTAACCCAGACATCTGCAGTTCTTTTAACCTGCAAATCAGCAAATCAGTGCCCATGTGCTACTAATGCACTGATTGGACATTTGTTGGCACATACAGTATGCTGTCTGCATCAAGGATGCACCAAACCTAAAGTGAACAAACAGTGAGAGTGAAAGAGACAGATCGAGACAGAGAGTGACAGAGAAAGCATGACAGGCAGAGATATGAATGTCAACAGGATTAGCTCTAAAATTTAGTCCCATTCTCCAGATTGCAGTGACTGCAGTGTGGCCCAGCTGTTTTCAGTCTGCACTTGTCAACACATTACAATGCCAGCTATCGTTCCACAGTCACACACTACAAGGTCACGTAAAGAGGTCCACCTAGAAGACCCTGCCTTATCAGGAAACAAATAAACGAGCTACCCTGTTGCGCACAAACAAAAGTGACGTCAAAACGACAACGAGGAAAGCTCATTTGCTATGGGTCTTAGCTTACACGGAGAGGCAAAAGTTTACTAAACCCACTGGAGGTGACATGGTGCTCAGTCACTGATGTGGTAAACAACATGCAGCAGTGCTTCTATTTTACATGATGGATCTCTTTATGTCCCCCCATGTTTGTCTCTACCTTGTTTTGTACTTAACTGGCACTTCAGTCTGAGAACATCATGTTTATCATTATAGAAATAGCACAAGTAATAAGAAACCTATATGTTCTGATATTTCCAGGAATCAAGAGCAGCGACATGCAGCACCACAGTGACAGGTATACATTTATCTTCAAAACCTGATGACCTGGCTTTGATTCTTAACTCCTGACAGACACATTTTTGAAGGTAAAATCATCTTGAACAAGAATTACTTTTTCAAATTTAATCATGTCCAAAAAGTTATATTCCAGTTTTGCAGATGTAGTGCAAAGCAAATGACGTTTGAGAACACATTGGACACCCATATATCATAAATAACAATGCAATCCTGTCTCATATGAGATTACAAAATTAATCAGAACACACAGAATGTTCTCTGCAGAAAGAGCTGTCCTTTCCTGTCCTGTAGCACCTGCAAAAATTGTTGACTGGGGGGTTTTTCACACATCTGCTGTGTGTGTTGAAAAGGGTGAGTTTTAATCCTGTACACCTACTTCTATTAGAAAACCCTTTTTACTTGAGCAATTACCTTAAAATTAATTATATGACAATATCACATACACAGTATGTTCGCTGATTGTTCCAACACTGCATTGAAGATACTGTTTAAGCACTAATTGCAGCCCAAGATGCCAGATTTTTAACAGTTGTATCATTCTATAAAATGTAAATATTCTACATGTTGATCATTTCTACTTGTTCATAATTTCTCTGAATTTCCTCCAAATTCAGCCTGATATGGTTGGTTTCTTTGAAAACATTTGTATCTTAAACAGTGTTTAACTGCAATCAATTAATGAAAATAAAACAAAAAATAGAATTATATTTTTATTATAAATTTTACCTCATCATTTAATCCATTATTTGCAGGTTTAATTAATCAATTTATAATTTTATATAATAGGTTTTTTTCACATGATCAGTTTAATTGATTATAATCTAACACTGTACAATCTGTAGTTATTCCATTGGCACACTCCAGGTACCACACACCTCTGCCTCGTGAGCTTAGTATATCATGACACCTTGTCATGTAATATGAAAACCATAGTGTAGAGAACTCTGGCACATGGGAACCACCAATCTAGACTGGTGAATTGTTCACAAAAACTGTGGCTGGGAGGCAATTATTGGGTCGCAAAGAAAACTCTCAGCTCTGGCTGTGATGGGCATGAATTGTCCCTGCAACTTTGGTGGTTTGATTCCTTTGACAAATATAGCAGCACTTATCCCAAGCATGACCCACTTTTGCTCTCAACTTTCTTTAGGCAGAGGTAAACACACTTGCTTGACTGAAAGGAGCAGCATCTCCTCGGAGAAGGCAGCGGTGTGATTGGAATGACAACTTACTGCTGTATCACTGTATCAGTGAGATCACACCTTCCAAACTGCAAACAAAGGGTTTCTAATGTGAGTGAGACATGATTCAAAGACCTGCAACAAACAGCTTAGAGAACAATGATGCTCATATAATGATAGCGACCCCTAGTGATTAAGGCATGCATTACCCTCCTAGTAAACTTGCATGATTATGCTTTCTTTAAAGGACCATATCAGTGTTTTTGCAAGTTTTAGCTCCCTAAAGGATGAGAAATATTCTATGTATCCATTTTTTTGTCAACATATCCCATTAAAGGACCAAAACCAACAATAAATCATACTAACATATTGTCTGTGTAGTTTATTACTTTGCGTCATAGACCTCCATTTTTGTCCATTAAAAACACATCAATGAGCCACACTGTTGCACTGGGAGACATGTTCCTATATGATGACATGAGTCAGTCCCACTTATCTCAACCTGCTGCCACAAATACTCACTAGCAACCAAATATGAATTAAGCTGCAGCTGAAAATAATCCTCAGCAAATACCCTGTTTACTCCTGTTTGAGTTTGAACATTTGCTAAACCCTACAGCGCTCAGCTGTTTTAGAAAATTATTTATGTAACTATATATTTTGTGTTCTTTTTTTTGGGAGTTTTACCTATTTAATAGGAACCAAGGGGCTTGCAGCATCCAGTGGCCTGGTCATATAGATGCAACGTCCCCAGTTAGATTTCTGTGTTGCATCTTCTCCCGCATTCTCTGTGTGTATCTCTACTGTCACTACCAAATAAAGGCAAAAAGACAAAATAATAATGTGAAAAAGTAATAAAATTAATGGGACTGGGGCTGAGTGCCAAAGACAAGGGAGGGAAATCAGAAATTAATGAGAGACAGATTAACACTTTGTTGGTTTGGCTGTTTTTAACTATAAATCATATATATACACACATTTTTTACTGTCCATTTTCAAATGCATACTATATATTTCTAGATTTTTGGATGTAATTTTCCTGTTTGTGTTTTTTCCTGTCATTATTATTGTTGTCATAATAGAGTGCAGACTTTTCAATGAAATTCAATGAAAGTATTAAAATGCTTTACAATGCAATGTAAGTGAGAGAAATCAATGCAGACATGATGTTTACTGATTACACAACCAAATCAAGAGATTGCTAACTGATTTTCATATTGCACAGAAATTAATGAAAAAAAACAACAGCTGCCCAGAGCAACAGGAAAAATACATTTTAAAAGTACCTGTGATTACCTGTGATTTCCTGTCTTCCCCCCAAAAATCAATAACATCCAAAATGATGTGCAAACCTATTACACTCAGCTGTGTGGTTTTGGTGGAAACTATGAAAGAATAACAAACAGGGAGTTTTTCCAGATTTGAAAAGTGAGAGTTGCCCTGACTCTGAACATTGCATTTTGGTTTATTTCCTGTAGCTTCTGTATGTGTAGAAATTGTTCTCTTTGCATCTTCTATGATTTTTCCCTGAGTGTTGAACTTTGGTACAAAAAGATGGTTGAACTTTTCCGTTCTGAAGGACTGATCCCAAAACCTAATGTTTACCAGTGATGTTATTAGATTAACATTTTCTACTTGGTAGCTGTTATGAAGCATGACATGACATCATCAAGGATTCGGCAAGTTGTCTGGAAAATATGACACTGACTAAAAAAAAGTTTTAAGTACATGACAATGGATATTTAGTGTTTCAAAGCAGCAGTCTTCCTCTGACCTTACTGTCATGTCATGTATAGAGGTAAACTCTTTAGGGTAAATAGTTGCATAAGAAACGTTTTTGTTATGTTTTCTGTAATGTCCAAACTCTTCAACAGAGTTAGAAAGAGGCAGTGACTTTATTCCTCCGTACCTGAGCTGTTGCTTTTATTGTTTGGCTCTGGTTGTAACACATTTACCTGGATTACTCGATGCTCTCAATAAAACTCAGCACTATTATATGAATGAACTCCTCTGAAGGTTTTGCCTGTGCTCAGACAGTGAATGAGTTGAAAGCTTTTGATTTTCTCTTGGAACAACACAATGACACACTAACATTTGCTTTTGTGTGCCATTTTCCAGCACTGTATAAATACTCTCTTAAAAGTAATGTCAAATAATGGCAGTGCTATCCGCACAAACAAAGGCCAATCCAAATAATGGCCAGGAAAAAAGGGGACATAATTGGGCAGAATTACACTTTGCGCACAACATTTTCTGCTAGTGCAAAGGAGTTGCATATGAGCATTCAGTATATCTAAGGCTTGAAAAGTTTAGATTGCAGTGAGACTACTTGGGAAGTCCCATTTAAGTATGTGCCAGTAATGACTACAGTTTTATAGGTTTTTTTTAACAATTCCATCACAGTGTAAAGACCTGAGACTCCTCATCATAGTAGATCTGATGAAGTCTCTTGAGTGAGTGGCTTGGATTTAGTACAACTGCATTTAATACAGTACATTTTGAGAGAAAATCTCCCTTTTGATATCCGATGTAGATTTGAAAGGTGTCTATGAAAAGTTTGTACCTTGCTCTTTCATGGAGGATGCCGGCTATAGTCAGCTCGGATTCACAGCTTTGACTGATTTCATCAGTTTTTTTTCAGTTTTAAAACCATTACTGCAGCATAATCCACTATTCCTTTGCCAATTTGTATACTTGGTATGCTCTAAAGGTGTGTTGTAGCTAAAAAAAAAAAAATACACAGCTCTTTATGTTAATGTCGTTAATGACCAAAATAAGCAAGCATAGTTTCCCCTTTTGTGCTTTTTTGGCCCACCTTTTGGCAGGTGACGTCCAAAACATAAGATTTTTTGTGGAGTAATTCTTTAAAATTTTTACTGGCTACTTTAAAATTCTTGGAGGAAAAGGAGATTCACGATTAAATGTGCATTCATTACATTTACTAACCATCCATTCATCCTTAAACCTGCTACTAGTTATCATTTTCAGCTTTTTGGATTATGCTAGCCATGTATTACATAGACTTCTGCAGTGTTAGCATTCACACCGGACCATAATCTTCCACATTAATACATAGTGTTCTGACCTAATCTTGAAAACAAAAGAAACAAAAGTAAGGTGGTTTATGAACAGTGATGAATATAATTTGTAAAACGAGGCATTAAAGTTTGAAAGACTATGAGGACTGAAAACCTTTGAAATGTTAAATACTCATAAAACCAGAGCACAATGCATTAATAAACCATTAACTGCATAACACAGCTTTGATCCATTACAGTGCTTCCTAAATTTGCTCACTTAATCGGTTGCTAATAATGAAATCTGGAATGTAGAGACTCATCTTCACACATTATAACTAATTCCACCGTTGAAGACGAAATAGTGTATTCAGTGTGTGGTATGTGTCATCTCTGTCATCACGGACCGTTGAATAACTTCATTATACTTGTCTCATATTATGCAAATGTTTTTTTTCTAAGGCTAAGGCATAATCTCTAAATTGATGATTTTATAGGAAACATTAAATGCAGATTTGATATTATATGGTGAAAAATTTTAAATATTTTTATTACACTATAATATGTAATTTACTTAACTAGAGTTCTGATTATTACCATTGAGAGCAGAGCTATTAAAGCTGATAGAGTCTTGATGGTGTTCTCCTGGTTGGAAATATTATTGTACAAATGGAGGAGTGCCTTACAGTAAATACAGAGTGCAGACATTTAATTTCCATAGACCCAAATTAGCTACTTAGAGGCAGTGGGTGCCATATGCTAAAATAATGCTTATCAGGCCATATGAACGCCCCAACCCCCCCAAATTAGAGAACCTTTGCAGAGGCTGTTGAGGTGAGAAAGGAAGTAAAACAGATATTAAACCCTTTGTGTGTCTTACTCTTACTTACTATATCCAGCAGTGGTGGGGAAGGATCTGGATTTTTAACAGTTATTTAAATATCGTCAATAATCACAGTAAGGCATACATCCAGTTATAATGTGTACGGGTTCAATGTGAAATCTCAGCATTAATATTCAAATTTTCCAATGTTTAATTGACAAGGTCGGGTTATAAGATACATTAAGAATGCATGTATTCAGAATACAGAAATAAAAGCACGTAGTATTTGAAATATAAATGAGAATACAGCTAAAGTACCTAATTTCTACTTTAAAAGTTTATAAAGTTTATATATATATGTGTGTGTGTGTGTGTGTGTGTGTGTGTGTGTAATGTAAATGTAATGTAATGTATATAATGGTACAGTGAACAGTTAAGTGCAGTATAATTGATTAACAGATGGACAGTCCACACTCAAAAATACAGCTCAGTAAAGCACCTTTAGCTCTTGGCAAAGTTGATATTTGTTATTTACACAACAATATGTGAATCAAAAGAATCTCAATATAAAAAACAATCTGCTTTTTGGGGTTTGTTTTTTTTCTTCATTTTTTTCTATATTCATTTGTTGTTTGTGGGTTGTATGGTCCGCTGTGAGTTAGGTTTTGGCTTCCAAGATGAAGCCATAGATGTATTGAGCAATGGATGAGGAATCCAAATATGGTGAACATTCATTTCAATCAGAACTGCTCCCTTTCCTCTCAGTCTAGCTCTGTCTCCCTGACTGCCTTCATACAAGAATGACACCAATATTAATCTTGATAGGACTATTGTTGGCTTCTAAATGCAGTATATTGGATTTTTGAATGAGCGTGACAGAAATGTTCTTCTTAGTTTTTTCTCAGCTGTTTCTTTTGTAATGGCTGTGTTGTCTTTCTTTGTCCGAGGGCATCAGGAAACCTGCAGTTCAGACTTTGGCCAGTAGAGTATAAAGGGGCTTCTACAAAATGCTAATATATAGTGCTAAACTAGCACTATATATTAGCAAGCTATTCTGCTGTTTGTTTCGAATCATTTGTATCGAATCACAAAAATAACGTAGCCTAACTAGAAAGGCTACAAAAATATAGCTAACCGATAACTTTGGCTGCCTCTGTCATGTGACCCTGGACATGCACATCATAACAGTTCCTTGCAACCGCCAAGGTTATCGCTGTGCTTGCAGAAAAGCTAAATGCACATGAGAAAAGACCTGTTAAATGGCTGGCCATCACAGTTTAGCATCTACTTCAACACTGATCTACCTCAATGTCAGTGGTGGCTTTAAAGATGAGAGTTAGTGTACTTTTGTTGAAACTGGATTTTGACCAACTCAGGGAGGAGGGCAGGGCTAACAACATACTGAAGGCAAAACACTGCCACAGATTCAAAAGGAGTCAAATATTTTGTGTACATCACCTGATTTCTTCATGGTTTTCATTGTATCCTTCGAACTCAGTGGTACTGTTGAAAATAAAATAAAATAAATAGGTCAGCATGACAACCTTGCAATATGATGTTTTAAAAGCCCCACACTTTAAAGCCAATCACAATATGAACAATCAACAGGAGTCCATGGACATTGTACCAACCGTGTGAGAGGCGAGTCTATCACTCTTTTGTTACAAGGTCACACTACAGAAGCCACATATCCAATGAATTACAGTGTAAATGCAGCCAGGAAGCACATGTAACTGACGGACAATAGAAACAGTCAACGAGAAGTTTACATTTGAATCCATGAATATGCCTTTTCAGTCTATGTGCATCTATCAGTATGTGTTATCAATCAAGTGCTGCACATGAGCACATGCACATGCATAAGCATAAACTTTCTCTGACTCTTTTGTGTGCTTAAAACAGGAGCAACTCTTGATGGTTATATAGCATTTCAAGCTGTCATCATTTCATGAAAGATAGATACGGCTGAAATAGACCATCCTCACAAGACATCCTCGTTTGTCAAACAGATCAAAGGATAGGTTCACAACTTTTCAAGTCTGTCTTTAAACAATTGTCAGGTGCCCATATGAACATTGAAAGAGTCCTCATTCTGCACAAAAATTGTATTCTCAATGTTATCTGAGGCTTCAGCCATCTAAATTAGTCAAAGCAAATTAATATCTTGTGCAAATTTCCCTCTTCTTGTTACTATCCTTACACTGCAGCTCAACAGAGAAACATTGTCCAGACAAACACAAAGAGGGAACTTTGTTCTAAAAACTTTTTTTTTTACCCAAATTAATCAATTTTTAACTGAAAATGAAATACTGGAAAAAAAAATCCAATCTGGTTTTACAGCAAATTATATTATCAAAACTGCTCTCACAAAAACACTGAATGACTTAGGACTGAACTCTGAAAGCAACAAAGTATCAATACTAATTCTGCTAGACCTAACTGCAGCCATCGACACGATTGATCACTGTATCTTAATTGACTGCCTTGAAAACTGGGTTAATCAATCTGATACTGTCCTACAGTGCTCCTGCCTCTATATTTCAGACAGAAAATTCTCTACCAATATGCAGGGTGGCATGTGGACTAGCCCAAGGAAGCTGCCTTGGACCATTACTTTTTACTTTGGACATGTTTCCTCTTGATGATGTCATCAGGCAACATAACAAGACATTTCATTGCTACACTGATGAAACACAATTGTACATGTCATTTGATCCTTCAGATACTGGCACCGTTGACTCACTAACCCCTTGCACTTTTTAGCGGACTCTCCAAAAATCAGTAAAACAACTACGATTCATTCAGAACTCAGCTGCTGGGCTCTTAACCAGAACCAAGAAGAGTGAGGACATTACACCAATTTTAGCTACTCTACACCATGGGTGTAGATTTGGGTATGGATGGCAGGGACATGTACCTACCACTATCAAGGTGTTACTGGATTGTCCACCCAATATTTTTTCTGATGTCAAACAATCTAGCTGCTTTAACTCCACATAATGTTAACAATAAGATCTCTGGAGTTGCCAGATTTGTGTTTTCTGCAAAAAAAAAAAAAAAAAAAAAAATTGGACTATTGTGATGAAGAGTGAAAGAGAAGGCTATGGGGGATACTTGACCTGATGATCTGGCAACCCTCAACTTCAAGCTTTACTCATTGTCGACTAGCAGCAGCCTGGCAACAGCTGCAGTAGTGGAGTCAGTGAGGTGGAGAAGCTGAGGCAGTCAGTATTTATAGTTTAAACGTCCCAAATGTCACAGAATTGAAAACGACTGCGCTAAACAAAGCTAAGATCATTTGATATTATATTTAATTAGGTGTTGTTGGCTAATTTGTGATTGTTGCTCAGACATGCTGTTTAATTAAACAACTTTATTACTGTTGGTGAAAATTCCTCCCAAAAGCAAATTAAGACATCTGGTCCATTTAAAAGAAGAACCAAAGTGTCAGTAACAGCTGAGCTTAGTTAATAAGAACGCTCTGTAATCAATCCAAACATTAATCTTTGAAATTAGTAGTAGAAACATTTACTACTTAATGCCATATCTCCCCTTTTTTGGTCTCAGATTTATAGTTAAGTCGTCTATCAATAAACTAAAATGTAAAAATCAGACAAAAAAATCATAATATAAGTCCAGTTTCAGGTTAGTCAGCAAATGCATATTCAGTACAGTAAACATTTTGCAGAGTCAGGCTCTTTGTGTGTGTGTGTGTGTGTGTGTGTGTGTGTGTGTGTGTGTGTGTGTGTGTGTGTGTGTGTGTGTGTGTGTGCTTGTACATGTGCCTACAAAAGAGAAAAGAGTGACAAAGAGCAAGTACGCATACACAAATATTTTGGCTGTCCGACAAAAACTGTTCCTACCAAAGTTAAAACCAAACCTACATCCTTGCTCTACACTGGCTCCCAGTTACTAGCATTGATTTTAAAATTCTTTTAATGGTTTACAAAGCACTAAATGGCTTAGCCCCAGCCTATATTGCAGAGCTACTAAAACCACATGTCCTGAGGTCCTCTGATACCCCGCTGCTGCTCTTACAGAACTCTACTACTACTTCTACTACTACTACTACTTCTACTACTACTACTACTACACTCACAGAACTTAACTGTTGAGGTAGAAGATCAGATCATATAATCTTCCTATGAGTTGTTTCAAACCCTCGTATCTGTAATCTCTCTCATCACAGTATCTACTCACAACCAATCTCCTCACACATTTGAGGTTTGAAACATATACCAACTGATACATTGACAACTTTGCCTTCAGGCTCCAATTCCCTTATCTATATTTCCCATGGAATTAAATAAAAGTGCATCACCTACTGTACATAGCCAGGTTGACATCCTTTTAAAAGAACATTTTTCAGATGTTCTGAGGAGAGCCACACATTCGTTGTTGTCACATCTTTTTTTTTGTCTCCTAGCCTAGCTTCTGGCAATGTGAGTGGTCTTGACTACTAATGTGCACATAAATGACACTGACAGGATTTCCTCAATCCTTGTGTCTCAAAAAAAAAACCTCTCTCTCCTTACAGGAGTTCAGCTGTGAAGCAATATATATGCTGCGAGCACAGTTCTGTTTTGTATAAATAATCTGTAAACTTTATACCTGTTGTTAAAGATCACCATTACCCGAACCTCTCAACAATGAAAACAAATTACAGCCTCATAGTGAGTGACAATGAACACATAGGTAATACAGCAATTACAGGCCGAGTGCTAAGTGCGTCTTTCCCATAGAATGACATGCTTTAATTTACTCCAACAATAGGGCCCTTGCATAATCAGCCAGTGGTAGAAACCTTTGTTAGAGCAGAAGATTAATGGATGATTCAGGTAGATAGTCCCAGGGGCCAGAAAGCCGCTCTGAAACTAAATGACCTGAGATGGCACAATGAAGCCAGACCACTCTTTCATATAAGCAAGCCATACTGAGATAAATCGCCTTTCCCCTTCTTCATCTTATTATAAGTTCCTTTGGAATTAGTGCAAGTTCTCAGGTTAAAAAAAAAAATAAGAGTAAAAGAAAAAAATAGGAAACTATGATTACAACTTCACAGAAGGCTATTATTTCAGTATATTTGATGTATAGCCCCTATCTTTGAAATAGGCAGGACAGACTACCACTAATCTGTTTTCTTTGCTGACCTATGTTTTTTTGCAACTCCCTTAACACAGCAGTCATCATTACACAGCTGTATTGTGATAGCAGATGAAGAGATGTGAATCACAAAGTGATGACAGGCCCTGAGTGGCTGATTCACATACTTGACAGACCTCTTCATCCTCTATCATACACTCTCAATAACAAAATGCACAATACCAAACAAATAACAATGTTGGTAGTTTGAAGGCACTTCCAATTGAGAGGTTTATTTGGGTTTTTTTGAAGAAATATGATTCGGATGATTCATCTCAAATTCAGCAGTGATGTTATTAGCTGTAATAATGGCATGTCAGGGGGTGTCTTGAAAAAAGACATAAAGGTCCCTCTCAGCTCCATAGCTGGTAGCAGCTACACTGTAAGGTTGAGTCAAGACTAACAGAAATTTCTCATAACCTACACAATACATGAGAACAGAATCACAGTGACTCATTCTACATGACCTCGAGGAAGAAAAAAAAATGTACTGAAAGCCTTGTTTAATGCCACCCATCCATCAGTTTATAATACTCCTAGCTGAGGGAGACTTGATTATTTTTAAAGTCAATTATTGTTTGGTGGCAATTCTAATTATAAAAGAAAGCGCTCACTGCTGGTCTGCCTGCACTTGCTATTATTCTAGTAATTGCCTTGATTTCATTTTTGACTAAATGGAGACAGGCTTAGTGTATTACGACTAAAAACCTGTCCCTAATAATTCTGTTGTTCATTTGGCTTTCTTGGAAATAATGAGCCTTTTCAATAATGTAACCTTGCCCATGTAGTAAAGCAAATGTTTGTCCATCACACAATTAATGTGTTGCCTGCCTGCTGTTTAAAAACAATGAAGACTTCTTCCTTACTAATACTCCCTAGCTTTGGTAGAAGTATTTCATTAAACTGCTTGATCTTTCTTTTTCATTTAACTACCACATATCAGACAGACAAACATGCTGTGTGTAACCAAACAGCATTGATGCTCAGTGTGCTTACTATCCCACATCAGTGAGAATATTTTCTCCTAAAGAGAAAGTTAATGGTCCTGCAAACCCACACAGGTGTTTTGAGTTTCTGGCTGATTAGACCTCTGCTCAGGTTGAAACTGAGTGGAGCATTATTGGACATACGGCTCTGTCCTGTGAATATTCACTCCCTCTCCTATTCACATCAGTTAAAACTCATACAATAGAAACATTCAAGCATGTGTTTCTTGTTTTGTTTTGGTCTCCAGATGGCTCAAGCAGACCCTCATTCAGAGTTCACCTTTATTCAACTTTGACCGTGCAGATATACACAGTCAGCCAATACAAACTGTGAAGCACTATGTTTGGAAATGTAATAGTCATTATTTAAAAGTGTGACACCACCTTGTTTGGTACAATATTGCACTACCAGACTACAAATTGCAGCATCGCTCTCACAGACTGTTCACAGTTTGTCGCCGCTATTCTTATTACCTATATCAGAGCTATGACATCCCATCCTTTTCTGGGCTGGATGCAGGGCAAGTTTGGTAGACTGGAGACTAATATGACTATACCATAAGCCAGTCCCACCAGCATTTAAAATGGCAAAATTTTGCAGTGATATCAGTTCATTTAAATCAAAATCCTGTGACCAGTGGATTTGTTCCAATAAGTCCACCAAATTAAATGACCAAATTCATCATTTGATCATGCACTCCAGAACAACTCATTGGAGTGTTCTCTAATCTGGAGCCCCTATTGGCAGTAAGCATCAGAACATCATTTGTCTGTGCTTTCCAAAACCTTTACAAATCACCGTTAAAAAATTATTATGCTTTATGATGAGACAATGCTATGGTTAAGGTCTAGTTAGGTTTCCATACAAAAACCACTCGGTTAGGTTTAGGGAAAGGTCATGGTTTGGGTTAAAATGGTCACTTTGTTAAACATGTGGTGTGGTTTAAAGTTACTATTCCTTAATGTTAGGCAACCTTTGTCATGATGGCTGCAATAAGCAGCACTGTGACTCAGTGGTTAGCACTGGTTCCTCACAGCAAGAAGGTCCTGGATTCCAACCCTGGCCATCCCAGGTCCTTTTTATGTGGAGTTTGCATGTTCTCTTCATGTTTGCGTGGGTTTCTGCTAGGCACTCCACTTTTCTCCCACCATCAAAGATATGTATGTTAGGGTTAATATTCCTGTCAGTGCCCCTGAAAATGGCAGTGGCAAAAGAACTGGAGTTGGTCCCCAGGTGCTGCAATGCAGCTACCCACTGCTCCTAGTGTTTGTGTATAGGATAGGTCAAATGCAGAGGATCAATTTCCCCAAGGGGATCAATAAAGTACTTTTTAACACAGTGTTAAGGTTAGAGAACAATTGTAGTTACAGTGTTTAAAAAAAACAACCCATGGCTGGAAATGTGACACTCATGGTTGGAAACAAGGAATGGACAGCGGTCTCCTATTTGTGAAAAAGTTTTAGGCACAAACAGTGAGGTGAGGATGCTTACAAAAATAATGCTATAAATTGTTTTATTTATCAGTTAACTTCATACAAAGTGCGGTAAAGAGAAGAAACCTAAATCAAATCAATATTTGGTGTAAGCAACTTTGCCTGTAAAACAGCAGCAGTTCTCCTCAGTACACCTGCACACAGTTTTTCCAGGTACTTGGCAGGTCTGTTGTTCCAAGTATCTTGGAAAAGTTGCCACAGTTCTGCTGTGGATTTAGGTGTCTCAGTTGCTTCTGGCTTTCATTCAATCACAGACTGACTCAGTGATGTTGAGATCAGGGCTCTGCGGGGGCCATACCATCTGTTAGATGACTCCTTGTTCTTCTTGTGGCTGAAGATAGTTCTTCATGACTCTGGCTGTATGTTTGAGGTTGTTGTCATACTGTGAAATCAGTTTGGGAATGATCAGACGCCTCCCTGATGGTATTGAATTATGGATAAAAATCTAAACTAGTGCCTAAAACTTTTGCACAGTACTGTATATAAACATCACCTAAACTACACCACTGTTCCAGGTCATTCCTACAATTGCTAAATGGCATCTGTCACTCAAACATAACTATATTTAATTTCTGGGTAACTGACATTACAAGCAATTGAGTCATTTTTCTTGGGAGGACAGTCTCATCTTCGATCTTCCACATCGAGTTTAACTTTGGTGGACTTTACTATGCAAATTCATGTCAGTGACCAATAGCAAACCATTTCGACTGCACAGCTCTTTCAAGGACCAAAATACTGGAAAATATAAAATGGAGAAAGCAATTGCATGAAATGATGTATGAGGAGGGACCCAAAGCCATTTATAGAGTGGAAGGAAGGCGTACTTATTGGATTTGCACTAGGTAGCATATGCCCAGTGTTGGGGAGTCACTAGTTACATATAACGGTGTTATGTAATTAAATTACAAAATAAATGTAATTGTAATCTGTTACAGTTACTGATAAAAAATATGTAATTAAATTACAGTTACTAATCAAATATGTTGATGATTACAAAGGAGTTACATCCGAATATATTCTTTTCGACAAAAAGCTTATACAGTGGTATGAAAAAGTTTAGGCACCCCTGACAATTTCCATTATTTTCATTTATAAATCAGTAGGTGGTTGGATAAGCAATTTCATTTTGAACAAATAACTGATGGACACAGCATTATTTCAGTAGTGAAATTAGTTTTATTGGATTAACAGAAAATGCAATATGCATCAAAACAAAATTAGACAGGTGCATAAATTTGGGCACTCCAACAGAAAAATCACATCAATATTTAGTCGAGCCTCCTTTTGCAAAAATAACAGCCTCTTCCTATAGCCTCTAATGAGTGTCTGGATTGTGGATGAAGGTATTTTGGACCATTCCTCCTTACAAAACATCTCCAGTTCACTTAGGTTTGATGGTTGCCGAGCATGGACAGAGCGCTTCAAATCATCCCACAGATTTTCAATAATATTCAGGTCTGGGGACTGGGTTGGCCATCCCACAACATTGTACTTGTTCCTCTGCATGAATCCCTGAGTAGATTTTGAGCAGTGTTTTGGGTCGTTGTCTTGTTGAAATATCCAGCCCCGGTGTAACTTCAACTTTGTGACTGACTCTTGAACATTATTCTCAAGAATCTGCTGATATTGAGTGGAATCCATGCAACCCTCAACTTAAACAAGATTCCCAGTACTGGCACTGGCCACACAGCCCCACAGCATGATGGAACCTCCACCAAATTTTATTGTGGGTAGCAAGTGTTTTTCTTGGAATGCTGTTCTTTCGCCGCCATGCATAACGCCCCTCGTTATGACCAAATAACTCAATCTTCGTTTCAACAGTCCACAGGACCTTATTCCAAAATGAAGCTGGCTTGTCCAAATGTGCTTTTGCATACCTCAAGCGACTCTGTTTGTGGCATGTGTGCAGAAAAAGCTTCTTCTGCATCACTCTGCCATACAGCTTCTCCCTGTGCAAAGTGCGCTGAATTGTTGAACGATGCACAGTGATACCATCTGCAGCAAGATGATATTGTAGGTCTTTGGAGGTGGTCTATGGGTTGTCTTTGACCATTCTCACCATCCTTCACCTTTGCCTCTCCGATATTTTTCTTGGCCTGCCACTTCTGGCCTTAACAAGAACCATGCCTGTGGTCTTCCATTTCCTCACTATGTTCCTCACAGTGGAAACTGACAGCTGAAATCTCTTAGATAGCTTTTTGTAGCCTTCCCCTAAACCATAATGTTGAACAATCTTTGTTTTCAGGTCATTTGAGAGTTGTTTTGAGGCCCCCATGTTGCCACTCTTCAGAGGAGAGTCAAAGAGAAGAACAACTTGCAATTGGTCACCTTAAATACCTTTTCTCATGATTTGATGCACCTGGCTATGAAGTTCAAGGCTTAATGATCTCACCAAACCAATTTTGTGTTCCAATTAATCAGTTCTAAGTAGTTACAGGTGTTCAAATCAACACAATGACAAGGGTGCCCAAATGTTTGCAATTTTTCACATCTGATTTAATTTCATACAACTTAATATTGCTACACTAAATATCTTTGTCTGGAAAATACCCCAGTACTCAGCTTTTATTAGAAAATGAATGGCATGCCAATATGATCATTTTCTGTGAAGACAGAGTAAATTATTATGCAGCCTCAGAGGGGTGCCTAAACTTTTTCATACCACATACCACTCTATGTAGAATAATTCATTCTGTTGCATTGCATCTTTTTGTTGTGCAGGAATGCCTTCTTGTGGCATATTTCTGGACAACGCAGGTCAGCAAAGCCGTTAGGACAAATTTGAGTGCAACACCATCAGGGGTAGGATGGCTTACAAGGAGCTGTCTCTACATCTAGACAGGCTCCATTCATTTGGCAGTATGTGCACTGTTTTTGATTGGTTCTCTTGTTCGAATTTGCACCGACTCTCATCTGCCAATCAAATCAATGCGCATTGCTCTAAGCCAGTGGTCCCCTAACTACGGGGCCATTGACTGGCACCAGGCCACAAAGCATTTGCTACCAGGCTGTGAGGAAACGATATGATTCCGCCAAAAATAAATAAATAAACCCTGAATAATAACATATAACATTATACGCTATGTATTCGGTAATTACATTGAACTTGGCACAGTCTGTGCTGCACATTTCTTACCTAGAGTCTAGCACTCTAAATGGTGTCAATTACATTCTGAGGCAGCCCCACTGTGCATAAATCATACCACTCACAGGCCAGGCCCATAGAGCCAGGCATTCCAGGTGTGGGTAAAATACCCCCCCCCCCCCTCCCTCCCCCACATGGGACAGCATGTCCCTGCGTAGCGGGAGTTGCCACAGCTGTCCGCACAGCAGTTGATAAATCTTGGGCAGCCAGTACCTTGCTGGCCAGTGTGGAGGTATTTGAAGCAGTGTGTGGCGATGCTCCCTCACTCTGGACAGAGGGGGGGGGGGGGGGGGTATCAGAGCCAAAGGTGGAAATGCATACAGGAGGATGGGCGGCCAGATGTGCGCAATAGCATCCATACCGAGAAGTGCACCTAACCCTTGCATTGAGAAGAAGAGCAGACACACATTTTCTCGACACAAATAGATCCACTTCAGCCCAGCCGTAATGCGTCCACACTTGCTCCACAATTGCTGGGTGCAGAGTCCAATCTCCGGATAGTGGCATGCCCCTGGACAACAGATCTGTGCCCAGGTTCAGAAATATATGCTGTGTGTTTCATATGCAAACTTTACTTAAATGTTATGATGATATTGACTTATAAACCTAACCTATATTCCGGTCGTGATTAACACCCCCTCCCATCAGTCGGTCCACAACAATATTGTCAATATTTAACTGGTCTGCAGTGCAAAAAAGGTTGGGGACCCCTGCTCTAGGCAACCTGAGTCTTCCATGCCTGTGACCAGCCGACTACATCAAGGCAGCTGGCCATGTTGTTGGACGAGAATGTCTTTCAGTACTGGAGATGAGGTTAACAGTAAGGTTTACACTATCTATTTTAATCAAATGTAATAAGTTACATTACTTTGATGAAGTAATTAAAATAGTTACATTGCTTATGACATTTTTAACAGGGTAACTAGTAATGTGTAACCTGTTACATTCCAAAAGTAACCTTCTCAACACTGTGTATACCTACAGCTTGTGATATTTCTCTTCAAGCCACCATGGCAGATTTTAAAGAGTTTGTGTGAAATTCATGTGACTACTTTTTGTTTCTGACACTATAATTGGGACTAAAAGGGAGAATTCACCACTGTGGAAGAAATTGAGGAAGAAATGCAGGTGGCTCTGGACATGGTGACAAAAGATGACCATAGGAAATGTTTCCAGGAATGGGAAAAGCACTTGGACAAGTGTGTCGCATCTCAAGGAGAGTACTCTGTAAGGGGTTAGAAAGATACAACTGAAAGGGTTATAATGACTTTTTTTTCAATTAAGGGAATTTTTGGGTCTCCCCTCATACTTTCATTAGACAGAGAGTACTGTATAGTGTATATGAGCTGTAAATACCTATGTGCATTTATGCAGCGGATATTATTCCTAAACAACGGAATCTGGTACTGTCTTCATGCAGATTTTTAATAGCAGAGCTGACTGGATCTATTATTAAATCACCTTGAATTAATGCTGTTTGTCACAGTCAGAGTTTACCATAAAACTGAAAATCACCAACTAATGACTGAAAAATGTTATAAATCCTCAACACAAAGCTGGACTCCATGGACTTGCCTGCATCCATTGAGCCACTTTAAGCTTTTTAAAAGATTATTTCCTGCTGCTAAAATGTTACTGTCACATTAGTTAATTTAATACCACCTGCACTTGTTGTTACCTTTTCTGTCTCTGTCTCTGAACTCTATTAGAGGGAGACAAGAAAGTATTGTTGAAAGTATTGTCACAGTGGCTACTGCTAACTTTTATTGTTACATTTTTTATTGCAAACCTCCAAGCCATCTTCATCTTGCACAGGGAAGATATTTCCAAATATGAAATTAATGCTTAACTTAAGGGCACTTCATGACTAGTCATATGTATTTCTTTAAATCTTTATACTACCGTGTGCCATTGGGCCATAATCACCTAAGTTAATTGGGGAGAGATAATTGCAATAAGAATGTTGTTTCACTGATGAAAGGGCTCTGTCAGTCCTGAGCGAAATACCACTGAAGACCAGAAATAAGGAAAAGGTTTGTATTGAAGACAAAAAGCAGACTTATATTACTAATTACTAATAATTTTTGAATATACTGTAACTGTGACAGTTTACCTAAATATACTAGCAATACCTTATGCCTACAGAAAATGACAAAATTGGTAATTTGTCATTGCCTTGCAAAATGAATCACATAATCATCACTAAAGCAACATATATGAGCTGTTACTGATCAAGTAAAGCAACTACAACAACTCAGTCAAGATTAGGTCATGTTCATGGTTATGATTAAAAGAAACCTGTGGTGACTGTTGGTAGGATACAGGATGTGAACAGAAGTCTAAAGTGTTATGTCATCCATGCATTCACCTCAACCTCTGATTTACATTACATGAATTTGTTGCAGCGTGCCACTTCCATGTTTGCCTCCAAGTGAGGACAGTCATTGTTCAAACTACGACGAGAAGTACCTTGCAAAGACCTATGCAGAAAAACTCAGCATAGGTCAATTTATGTGTTTGAACAAATGACAAATTCTGTTTGTTTTCTTGTGAAGACAGTCTCAAATATAAACACTCAGACTAAGTATTCATATTTAATATAACAGTTAATTGCCAGTTGTACTTAAAAATTTATCGAAGTAAATGTAGCTTACATGTACTTAAAATATAACGTATTTAACTACAATTTTAACATACTTATTCTTAACTTGAGTATTTATTTGATGATACTTTATACTTCTGCTCCATTGTATTTTGGAGATATTATATTACGTTAGCTGTTTGCAGTGGCATGGTGTGACTTTTCCACTCGGTGAGGCTACAGCCTTAGGTAGCTTTGTGTATTTTGGCTATGAGCATGCAATAACAATGTAGCACAGAGCCAGCTGATGGTGGCTAGCAGCTGGGGTAGCGATTTCTAAAAGTTTAAAAAAAAGTATCTTTTGATGGCCACTCAGCAACTACTTTCATTTTTTTTTCACAATTATCACTACAGTACCATAGTGATCTGTGTATATTTTGTTATGTCTGCCTTCAGGGGGTAAATTTATCTAATAAGGAAGCTGTAATTGGGCAGAAAATCGCCCAATCTGGCAACATTTCTTTGCCATAAAATGTTCCGCCCCAGATCCAGTTATTTTCAGCATGCGGTGTCAACCAATCAGGGGCCACCAGGAAAAACCGAAAATATTACACACATACTACTGTTTGGCGGAGAAAAGTATGCCCTTAGGCACAAATACAAAGCTTGTAGGCAGCATAAATAAATTAGTCATTTAATGTTTCTGCAATTATGTATGATTTATGTGAGAGTAACAACTGAAATGTTTTTTTATGATCTGATCTATTTTTATATAAGTCACACAAATAACACAAGCTCTAAGCTCTTCAGCTAGGCCTCGTTATTGACCGTTTAATACTGGTGCGTTCATTTAGCAAACAAACACCTGCATCAGAGGTGTCCAGTTATACTGTTTAGTAGGGATGTATCCGAATACAAATACATTATTTGGCAAAGCACAAATGGTGGGTTTTATGCAAATATTTGTTTTATACAAATATTTTAAAAATTATTTGTTGGGGGTGTTCCCCAGAGATAAAGCTGAGCTACTGATACATGCAAAGTGCTCCAAAGGGACTTTCCATAACCTGTTGTTCCCGTTCTCCTTTCCACAAAGTCAGGTTGTAAAAAAATAGGCAATAAATGAAAAATGCAGAGCAATAATTGCCTGTGAAGTTCCTCCCTACATGTTACATGATGTGCTGTCTCTGTGTTATGGGTGTATAAATAGGTAGCGGTCTGTCTGCAAAGAAGCGATGATTAAAGTTTTAGCTCAGTAGTCAGTAGTCGTCTATGATCTGGGAGACTCCGGTTCAAAACCTGGTGTGGGGACCCACTTCGTAAGGTACTTTATTCATGAATTCTTATTATAACACTTATTACACAAAAGTGTAATAAAAACAAAAACAGGATTTTTAAGCCTCTTTCCACTTTTATTCAAATACAAATACAGATACAAATAGTTTTGCTGCCTCAACAAATACAGATACAAATACAAATACTGGGATCTCTGCACATTCAAATTACACATTCAAATACAAATTAATGGACACCTGCCAGCCACTCAGAACTGAGAATTCTCAGTGACCATGGTATAATGAATGTTAATGCATCACTAATAATACTGTAAGAAAATATATTTTTGAAAGTAGCTATTCTACTGAGTATTTTAATTTTATACTTACATGTCTTAAATAATAATTAAACTTTTATTTTTTTGAATGCTGTAATACTGGAAATGAGTATTTTTATACCTTATCTACTGCTAAAGATTTAGTGGTGACGTCTCTGCTTTCTGTTTGCTGCCAGGTTTGAGACTTAGGATTTTACTGTAACTACATATGAGAGGTTTTAAGTAAATCCACTGTATCTGTTCAGGCCCTGCAGCGCCAGTTCATCCTACACCAAAATCTGAAGAGCAGCTTGAATAGCGATTTAACCACAGAAGTCATTTACAGAGCGGTAGAGTCCTCTCGTCACCCAGGGGACTGGAGGGATTAAAAATTCATCATGTTTTGTATTCATTTGTTTTTCACAAAGCCTAAGATATGAATAGGTCTCACAGTGTCTTCATCCATTTTTATACATGTAGCTCTGTAAAAACACACCGTACTGAGACAACAAGAGTTGAGAAAACGACACCTTTTCACTCAATAGATGACTCATCCAACTCCTTATATTTGTACCTTCTGGTTAAGTGAACAACAGACAGTACAATCTTAGAGTGACTGCTTCCACTTGTCATAATGTTCTTCTGAGTTGTCAGCATTACTCAGAGCCATTACATATTGTAGCTCAGTGTCTCTATCTGATTCTGCTTTTTTAATTTACACGTGCCTGAGGCTTTTGAAAGTCTGTGACGTAGGTCAGCATATTTTCTCAGCCTCCGCAGAGCAGTCTTGCAGTGCCATTTTGTTTTGTGACTGTAATGTGTTTTTTTCATTAAACAGACAAGACTTGGCACTCTGTTGCTCTGCTGCTGATTGGGATGTAAAACAAAACACTGTGAACGTCTCCCTGCATGGCTGGGCTGAGCATTATCTAATATTTCAGCACCAACTGCCTAGTATCGTCTCTAATCAGAAATCAACACCCACATCAAGTTCCCACAGCTGTTAAGATTTGGGAATGTGCAAACATGACATGAGTAATAAGGACTGTTTGAGTTGTGGATTTTTGACATGTCTTGTCAGCGCCCAGCTGTGAGAAGATCAATGCATGCAACTGCACTCACACTGTATACAGTACATCTTGAAAGAGTCCTGCTTTATCAAATATGTTTTAATGTTTATAATGCAAGAAATACCAATTCACATCATGCCATTATCCAAAACACATGATTTTTTCAGCCAACACAAAGCCATGCATTCTTTTTCTGTGTGACACTTTGGAAATAATTATTGCCTCACAACTACTGGTTGGATTATCGTTAAATTTTGAACAGACGCTCATGGTCCCCAGAAGATGACTCCTGATGACTTTGTTGATCTTCTGATCATCAGAAGTTTCCCTTGTCTCCCATTTCAGTTGAATTAGCCAATTCATGTGGAATGAATTATTATAATGTATTGATATTTGACACACAGGGCTCTATTTTGGAGGTAAGATATCTCACAATTACTATATGAGAAAAGGAGGAATAACAGTCCTGTTTGAGATAGTTTTTCTTCATTTCATAATTCTGAAATAAGGAAGTTATAACTACAAGAAATCGATGTTTTTTTCTTTTCTTTGATGAATGCAATGTGTTTCGGTACCACACTGCATTTAAAAGCTAAGAAAACCTGTTTTTATTTTCATTGTGCTCAACTTGCATTGACTCATCTGCATGAATGTGATGACTATATACTGTGGGTTAAGCTATGGAATCATGTAAACTTTTCTGTAATGATCATTTCACCAAACACCAACCTAGCATGCAGCCTCGAACAGAACCAAATTAATATTACAAGAGTGATGACAAATTGAGTGTTTACTTGCCAAAAAACAATGCAAATGTTTTATTTCATTGTTCACTTCACCTGTGATTGAACAAAATGCAGCCCCTAAAGAGCGAGGCGATACAAGCGTGTTATTTTCTCAGCTGTCTCCCTCAGAAAGATATATGATGATTAACACAATGCAAGTAATAAACCAAACCAAAACCTCTTTAAATACTGCTTGATATTTCCTCCTCTCTGTGCTGTATATTTGCTTTACTGTACACATAATGTGTTCTCTGCTGCACTTTCTGCTCTGTGGGCCATACCAGGAAAATGGAGGATGGCCTACATTTTATAGCTAATCCTAATGACATTCTCATGGCTGCCAGTCATATACTGCTCTCTCCTCTCTCTCTTCCTCTTTCTCTCTCTAACTGAAAGTGCCCCTCAGCCCATATAGTGAGAGAAACATCAGTAGGAATACATTTTTGTTCAGTTACTAAGCCCAAAATGTCTATGGTACATTCCCTCTGGCCATGAAAATCCTTGAAAGTCTATGGATTTGAGAGAAATATAGGGTCTTCATTTTTTTTAAAGAATAGATGGCCTGAAAATACCTGACTTTCAAATCAAAATCTAGCACGGAAAGTTGACAATATGGTTCCACAACTTTTAGCCACACTGATGCCTCCTCCTCCTCACAATCCTGTCAAGCTTGAGAGCTTTGTACCAATGAGTGCCCGTCCTTCCATTTGGTCAGAACCACTCTCTCTTGGTCTTTCCATCGGCTAACCTGCTTCTTTCTGGTTTCATTTGTCTGAATTCCTATTGTAGGATAATGGTTGAAAGTCACAGTTACATGTACTTCCTCTATCAAAAAAAGAAGATTCTAAGGCAGCTATAGTTTTCACCACCTGATGCCATCTTTGTTCAGTTCCTATATACGTCCTTGTTTCACTTCATATATCAAACTTCTGCTCAGCTATGCTCTGTTTTGTTTAGAAAGTGCAGCAACAGACTAGTCAATGAGTGTGCTTTAATAGATCAATATGAGCAGGAGATGGCCACTGTGATGCACAAAAACAAATGTACATGTCACACAAGCTCGATAAGGTTGTGCTCGATGAGGTCGTGCACAAGACAGAAACAGTATAGTGTAGAGAATCTGTCTTGAACATGATGAGGATATGGACGGACAGGTGGAGAGAAGAAGTGGTTTGAAAAATTTTGAATGTTACTTTTGTTCCATCATGAATACAATGACCCAAGCACCTGTTCATCTTTGAAAACAATGTATAGCCACCTTTCAGGTTCACATGGGTTGACTACTCAAAAAAATGATTTTGGATGTATTATCACTTTATAGCAGCTATAGTATTTTTTTTATAATAACAATTTATCAAATGACAATGTGTCACGTGAGAGGTGACGCTTGTAGTGATGAAACTACAGAGAATTATCAGTGACTCTGCAGCTTCCTTCAGCTTTACAGACCTTTGTAGCGAGTTTCAGCTCATTGTTCAGCTGTCCGGCTGCAACTTTACTGTTTTGGTTCATTCTCAGTGCTCTCATGGCATTGTTTTCAGCCACAGCAGGCAGCTGTTTTCAAAGAAAAAGCTTTGAAGCCTACCGTACACTACCTGCTCAGCCCCAATCAGCTAACAGACACAGTTAGCTGTAGACTAGCTGGTGAACATAGTGCAGCATTTAGCAGCTCAAGAGCCAGATATTTCCCTCAGGAATTGGTAGAGAAAGAAGAGTGAACATTGGACTTGCAAAGTCTAATTATTTTGGTAGTAAAGTTTAAAGTAAAATTTAAATTTTACGCCTCAGATCCAGTTATTTTCAGCGTGTGGTGTCACCAATCAGGGATCATCAGTGAAAGCTGAACATATTACATACAAACCACTGTCGGGGGCAGACAAAGATTGTAGGCAGTGCTTTTTCATTAGTCATCGCACGTTTCTGTAATTATGTATGATTTATGTGAAGGTAACAACTGAAATGTATATACACACAAAACATAACAATAACAAAAACGATTTTCATTAAAATATGTATTTCACAATTGGAACTGCAGGAGTGGCAGCACCCAAGCACCCGTAATGGGCCACACACTCCTGTCCAAACAATGACTGTATTAAAACATTTACTGGGTGCTTCATACAACACTTTCTTAACCCTGAGAATGGTGTTAATTATGTATTTTGCATTTTTGATTCTAACTTCTAGGATATATGGTGGTATCTTCTTCTATTAGGTGTAGGCTGTGAGCAGTTAGATGCTCTACAACAGATTACACATAAGGAATCCAAAGATATTCTCCAATCAACAGTTGTCTTTGTTGTCTCTATTTCTTAACAAGGTGAAAAGTCACGGCACACGTTTCCCTCTCAGTCTCACATCAACATGTGTAATACTTATGTTGGTCCACAGCACAAAATGCATTAGTTTCACAATAACAGCTGTAAAATTGTGAGATGCCTACATTTGTTTTTTTGCCCATTCTTTTCTATTGGCCTGCATCCACATCACCTGACAGTCAAGTTTCTGTCTGCAAAAACAAAACAAAAAAAAAAGGCTGACATTCCTTTTATTCTCAGTGGAAAATGCATTATTTTAAAATAGTTTTGGCATTAAAATGCATTTTGATAACATTTCTAGCAAGAAATCTGCATTTTATTTTATGTGAATGTCTATGATATTTAGTTATTACAAGGATTTTTTAAGGCTATCATTGAAACAACGTGGCTTACATGTTTGAATCATATTCTTTGTGTTATTTTATGTAACTGTTTGATGATGCTCTTTCAATAAAAAACTAAAAATAGATTGTAAAACCCAAGGATGAATTGAATTTGAAACCAGAATTTGAGGCTTTGTGATTGGCTGACCGGAGGACCCGCCACCCCTAAGTATTTTCCTCACTGTCACCATGTTAAGGTTTTCTTTTAATGATATCTTTAACATTTCTCAACACAAAAACATGAAACACGATAATTCAACAATACGACCATCAGTTTGAATTATTTCTCCTTCGATTCTGAGAAATAAACTTCTTTTCAGTTCTTCTCACTTCACTTCACTTCCTGTCAGTTTTTGACAGCTGATGGCTACGGAAGTAACATTGTGTTGTGGGCAGACTTGGTGTGTTTGACTACTATTTTGGGTCGTCTGCTGTCTAAGCCTGTGATTGTAAAGTTACTCATTCAATTTTATATTTCCAAGAATATGTGGCTGAGGATATTTAGTATGAAATCATCTTTCTTAAAACATGGAGTTAATTTCAACATTGAGCTATATCATTCAATAAAGCACTCCAATGTTCACAACACTTAATTTCTTTGTCCATAACACAGTCCATATTTCCTTTGTAGAGTCAATATTTCATTTCAAGTTTTATATCCTATTTCAAAACTATTACTATTCCATTCTGTAAATAGATTTTAAAATTTCAATTTAATTTTTTTTATTACTTTGTTTATTTTATTATTATTGATATTACCTTACTTTTGGCTATTTTTATTCTTCTGTGTTTTTTGGGAGCAAACGCCAAGGCATATTCTTTGTATGTTTGCATTGACTAATAAAATATAATCTGATAGAGCGGATTATGTCATGCTGACATAAAATAACCAAGAATCATAAATATTTTTGTCTTTACAGACAGAAACTTGACAGTCACGTGATGTGGACACAAGCCAAAAGAAACGAATAGGCAAAAATAGAGCCGTTATTGTGAAACTAATACATCCAACAAAGCTATTACACATTTTGATGAGAGACTGGGTTGCTCAGGCAAACACTCCATTCTGTAGTTTCTCACCCAGAGAATGTCAATCTAATTCAGCTCTATCACTTACAGCTTATGCTATCACAGAGGGTTGGGCTAAGAATAGGGCTTAGAGCAGATTGTAGTTGCATTTGGTGGTGGATTTCACTATTTGAAGTCATTCTTGCCATTGTTTCCTGATGTAGTTGAGCTGAACTGAGCTATTCAGTCTGACCTGTGTTCACTCAGCTCTGTCTGCCTCCAGCAGGTCCTCTGTAAAGTAAAGCCACCCAGAGAAAGAGCTGCAGCCGCTCCCTGGTTTCTGATTCATTACGGTTTCCATTCGCTCCCCAGTCACACAACCCCAGTAGAAATGGACAGTCTAATTTTAGTTTATACCCACCCTAACTGATGGTATGTATGTACTGCTTCATTTTGAAATTACAGAATCTTTATGCATTCCAGTGATATCTTGTAACATTTTCATTAATCTGTTAATGTGCTTACATAAGCGTATTTTGGCTGTTTTTTTTTCACATTTCACCTACAGTAGGGGAGAATGGGGTAACAAGAGCCACTATTTACATTTGATTTTACTGCAAAATAAAAGTGTATTGCTTCAAATAGTTACAGTATATAAGTCAGGTTGTTGAGTACCGATGGAAATTAAACCAAGTTATCCACTTATTATGGTTTTTATTAAGAGCTGTTTTTCCCATCTAGCTGTTCCACCAACTGTGATTGGTCTTGGCAACTTTTTCACAACATCCTCTCTCGGAAAGGTTCCTTCATTCAATGATTTGAATGTGAAAGTTGGCTTGTCGAGCATAGGGCTTGTGGCGCAATCTTGCCTTGAGCTCATCCTCTGAAACTCTCTAAAGTAACCAACGTAGTGGTACATTTTGTATTTAGCCCTACCAGCAAATCTGGCGACAACAAAATCACCTACAGCAGGGGTTGTCAAATCACCATCAGTCAGTTCATCCAGACTTTCATCATCTGTGCAGTAATTTAGGGCAACAGTCATGCCACAATCATTTGAGCTGCTTTCCTCTTCAATTGTTTGCTTTCTGCCATTTTTCTTTCACAAATTGCTTCTCAATTTGCTTTTTTGGAGCCTTCTTTTGTGCTCTCTCTTGATATGCTTTCTCTACGGTAAGTTCTCAGGAGTGTCAGTCAAGATTCTTGTTTTGACTCTCTCACGCCTTTCCTTTACCCTTGCAGACGACGCTTTTGGGAGTGGAATTATGTGCTCTGGTGACACATAGCCTCCAGTGCTGGAAGAACTTCAGGTGCCTCACAGGCTGATCCTCCCTCACTGTAGAAATCTGATGAGGGCGTCTGCTGGTCCATCGTCTCAAACTGTGGCTCAGCAGATAGACTCTGTGTACTGTGAGGTAGATGGCTCGGATGTCTCAGCAGTTGCAGATTCATCAGGTTTGGGTCTGTCTGTGTCTGCAGATGGCTCACATGTTTAGATGAAATGGGCAGACACCTGTGGATCTCAAGCTAGACGGGATGTTTCTGGGTATCAGTGCTGCCACAAATGCATCATTCGCCAGTCCTGGGACATCATAAATGGTGGAACAGCATTGCCTGTTGCATTGACAGCACAAATCAGTGTTATAAGCTCCCCTTTTTCAGCTGATGTCACAGAGCCAACCTGTTTCTTGCCACTCTCTGTCACAATTTCCTTTGGCAACTGGACAGCTTTGACACATTCATCCATGTTGTAGATCATATATGTAGGGAATTTGTATCTGATAGAACACATAAAACACATTCAGATGAGCATTCCTTCGTAGCATGACTGATTCAGAATTGTACTCAGACATAGTTAGCTTATATGAATCATACTGCTCCATCACTATACCAGATACCAGACTGTTGAAGAATTCTCCAACATTCTGTCTACTAAAAGTGGCTCTTGCCAATGACGTAGCCTCTGGGGTTCAGCATGATAGATGGTGGTGCTTTCTGAAGGGCTCAAATCAATCGTGACATAGGTGAAAACCCATTAAAAGTAATAATTTTGCAAGAAAAATAACCTAGGGTTGTAATTGTGCAATATAAAATAACTGATTTAAAAAGAACTAACCTGCTCTCTTTTGCTCGGTCCAGTTTTCAAGAATAGAAATGTCATTCTTTCTTGCTAACTCAATTGAAAGTTCTCTGGATTTTACAGGAGTTAGTCCATGAAACTGGTCTGAAAGTTTCTTGATGTTGCTGGCAAGTTCACACTCCATGTTATCATCAAAAATCTGATGAGCTTTTGCTAGTCTGGCATATCCTGTTCTGGGAACTTCTCCTTTACTTGTTTTGTTGATATACCTCCTCAGTGTCATTCTATCTTGTGGTCCTTTGCCACAGACCAAATGGACCTCCTGTATGACACGTGCCTTGCTGCTCTCTTTAGATCATCCAAGGACACTCAACCTCTATTTGTCTTTCTTTTGTAATGCCTTGCCATCTTGATGTTATCTCTAGAATATCAGAAAATACACAGGTTACTCTGTACATATGTAGCCTATTTAAACTTTTGGGGTAAATTGAGCCATTGAATCAACTTGCCCCAACATCAGTGGCATGTTTTACCCAGTTTCACACAGTGTTTCATATCCACAACTATGCTAAGTTTATGACCTTGTTTTGTAGCTGTCACATAAATTAACATGTAATAATGTCCAAAATGTATCTATTTTAATTAAGATACAAGACTAATAATGTTAACATTAGTGAACATGATGAATTCACTTTCAGCACTTGCAGATCAACTTATATTGCAACGGCATTCAATGTATATTTTATTGTGATTCCTGTATTATGTATGTATGTATGTATGTTTCATGGAAGGTAAATTATGTTTTTTGGAGGCGGGGTTACTTGCTGCGAACAAGGAAAGGTGAATTGAAAGTTGTTCAATCTGTTTTAAAGATCTGTAATGTTTTACAGAGTTGCATCTCATTTCAGTGTAGTCCTGATGGAGTGTCCCTTTAATGTACAAATACAATGCGCATATGGTCCCATACCCCACAAACTAGTGGAGACGGCATTGGAGCAGCATCACATCCCGAGCAACATCAAGGACCTCATCATGGATTATTACTATAACTTTAATCTGAAGTTCACTTCTGGGACAGTCACATCTGAGTGGTATTGACTGAAAAAAGGGATCATCACTGGATGCACCATCTCAGTGACCCTTTTTGCCCTTGCCATGTACATGCTGTCAAGTCAGCTGAGGTGGAGTGAAGAGGTCCATTAACCCAGTCTGGAGTCCGGCAGCCCCCCATCAGAGCTTTTATGGATGACCTGACAGTGACAACATTGTCAGTCTCAGGAAGGAGATGGATCCTTCAGGATGGAGAGGCTAACCACTTGGGCTTGGATGCGTTTCAAGCCAGCAGAATCCAGGTCTTTGGTACTGAAGAGTGGGAAGTTGAGTGACGGATTCCACTTCTCTCTTGGAGGTACCCAAATCCCATCAGTCACACAGAAACCCATAAAGAGCCTTGGAAAAACATTTGACTGCACTCTAAAGGACACTGCTTCCATCACGGTGACAAACGAAGAGCTGGAAAGATGGCTGACAGCTGTTGACAAATCAGGACTACCAGGGAAATTCAAAGATCTCATGGTCTGAGTTGTGGAAAGGTGAACCGTTCCACATCAAATTTCTCATCCAGTCTGTGTATGATGTTCTGGTCAGCCCATCTAAACTCTTCTGTTGGGGCAAAGTCGAAACACCAACATGTCCCTTGTGCCAAGGAAGAGGAACACATCCTCAGCAGCTGTCCCAAAGCACTAGAGGAGGGTTACTATCGCTGGCACCACGACCAAGTGCTGAAGGTAATCGCTGAGTCCATCTGCAGCACCATCAACCAGATCAAACGTCTCAGACCACCAAGATGCGGAATCACATTAGTTAGGGCAGGAGAACATCCGAATCCGAACTGAAAGCTCAGGTATGCCTCCTTGGAACAGCACAACTCACAGATGAGGGTGGACTTGGGAAAGCAACTCAGATTCCCTGAAGACATCACGGAGACCACCCTTAGACCAGACATCGCGCTGGTCTCTGAAACATCTAAGGAGGTGGTCATGCTGGAGCTTACAGTGCCCTAGGAGGAGTGGATGGGGGAGGCAAGCCAGAGGAAAAAGGGAAAATATGCTGAACTGGTGGAGGAGTACCACAGACGAGGGTGGCGTGCAGGGTGCATGCCCATTGATGTGGGCAGGGGAACTTTCCGGGAAAATTACTGTGCAAAGCCTACAGCTTCCTGGGAATTACTGGAGCACGTAAAAGAAAAGTCATCAGCAGAGCTTCAGAGGCTGCAGAGAAAGCTTCAATGGCTTTGGATCAGAAGGGACAAGCCATGGACTAATGCTTCTTGGACACAGACTGGAAACTGATCACTCCTGGTTGGGTCACCTGAAGTTGAAAGACCCGAAACTCCTGATGAACCCAGGTACTATCACTGAAGATGTGTCTGAGTGCATCACTAGATGTATGTAACTACCATATGAAAGTTTTTAACATAAGCATTTGACTGTAACAGAACAAAATTATTTTCTCCTCTTTAAGAGACAAAAATAGTTGCAAATACGTGTCAGAATATAAGAAAAATCAAATAATAAAACTGAAAAAAAAGAACAACAAAAACACAAATTTATAGTATAGTAAAGTATTCCCAGACTGTGCATGTAAGAGCTGGAGACAGTAAAAGAGATAGAGAGAAAATGAAAAATAAATGAGATCTGGTGAAGGCAGTCACTAGTGGGAGGCTTCTGTGTGTGTTTAGATGTTGTTTGCTGATCACCGTTCAGTGTGTGAGGAAGCTAAAGTAGGCCAGCTGTAGAAGAGCCATTGATTTTGCCAGGCACATCGGACTTATTTTAGAGTCCTACTGTAGCTTCTCTCCCCGGAGAGGGAGGTGAGGCAAAGATCCAGCAACAGACTGGAGAGAGGAGGCCCAAATGGTTTCTGTCCTTGACCTGAAAATATCTGAGGACCCTGTATTTCTACCAGATAAAGAACTTGGGTGGTAGATCTTCAATTTGCATCTTTTAAAACCAGTTATGCCAAGATACCTAAACTGCAATGTATTTAATAGGGAAAATCAAAGAAGAACATGGCTTGCAAAACTCCAAGGTTAAGAAAGTCTGATGTAGTATTTATGGTATTATATATTTGGAAAATATATCACGTTATTATTATGTTATTCATTTAATTATGACTATGATGTAACTTGTAAAGTAGCTATACTATCCTTTGTGTTGCCTTCTTGTCGACCGTGCAGTTTTTGTCCTTCCGGTTTGACTGTGTCTAAAGCATAAAATATAAATTATCACCCAATTCTGTGACACCATTTTAGCCAACTCAGTACCACAAGTGTACACTTATTTTTGGAATTATGAACATATGTTGATGGATTAACATAGACTGGTATATGTCAAAGTTTAGTTAGGACACTGTTCTGAAACCATTTAATTTTTTTAATGGCAGCACATAATGATATCTGTTGTCCTCCCTTGTCAAAATTTATCCAGTCTGGTTTTACTGTTTATAAAACATAAAGTATAAATTATCCCCCTATTCTGTCTTACACCCTTTTAGCCAACTTCATTCCAACACATTACTGCATGTTTTACACTACTTTTTTTAAAAAGTAATGGTCAATAGACATCATTTAGATGAAACTACAGTATAACTTGTTTTTGAGGAAAAAACAAAAAGCATAAATGTAGAGAAAGGTACATGACAGGTTGTGATGAAATCAGGTTCACAGAACTGTAGCTTTGAAGTTTGTGTGTGTTAGGGATGTGCTATATTGTATCGCTCACAATAATATCAGTATAATTTTTAATATGATTTAAACAAAAAAAAAAAAAATCATATTGTGATAATGGCAATATTCTGACTTGCTGATGTGATGATATCATATTGTTACGCACAGCAACAACAAGCATGGCTGAAAGCAAAAGTAACATTGCTGCTGACTCCATGGTGGAGGAGTTAGTTCCAAAAAGGGGAGCAACTTCAGTAGTGTGGAAGTGGTTTGGTTACAATAGCTCTGATGTACAATAAACCATGATAATATGTAAGAGGTGCAAGAGGACTGTAGCAACAAAAGGAGACAACACAACAAACTTATTTCACCACCTCAAGCAGAAGCACCCAGTTGAGTACAAGGAGAGCCAAAAATCCTGCGAGGAGTATTTTTGTCATATCCTCAAAAATATCATTATCTTATCACTAACCTGACCACAGAACCATCTGAGAAGTCGTTCTGGCACTTTCAAAAGATACTTGGCAGATTGGATGAACCATTTGTCTATCATCGTCTTATTTTGTGAGGCAGCTGGATTTGGGAGATCAAGTGAGAATCCTCATAGAACACTGATGGGTCCGAACCACCTGTGGCTCTTGAACATGAAACCTGACAAGATGGATTTTTGCATGATGTCACAAATCCAGCTGCCTCACAAGGTAAAATAATCACAGAAATACCCTGAAATATCATATTATTATTTTAGGGCCATATCACGAACCCCTAGTGTACGTGTGTGTGTGCTCATCTGCTGGAAAACATAATAGTGTGACCCATTGCCCCACCTAGTTGTGGACGGGTCATTTTTGACCCAGGAAGACCACAAATTATATAAATTTGAATAAAAAAAACCCACTATTCACTGAAAGTAATGATCATTAATTTTACTTGCTAATAACATAGTATGGAACCATCCATGTTATTTTCTGGCAATTAGATGAAAGAAACCCATATTTCTGATACAAAAACATTTGAAAATGGGTCAAATTTGACTTGAAGATAACAGGGAGGCTAGGCTATTATCTTGAGTTCATCCAGAGAGCAGGAACAGGGTCATGACAGAATTTGTGTTCCGTAGAAAATGTGATAAAGGTTTTGTTGTGTTTTCTTTTCCTAGTAGAGGGTGCCCTGAGCTGTTCAAATTGTAAATTAGCAGAAGTTTGTAAGCCCTCTGGGAACTATCAGCTTGATTTGATAGCATGTGCTTATTTTGTCTTCAGTGTGAGATGTTTACCACCGTACAAGAAAGGTGGGCTGAGGGGAATACACATACAATAAGAGTGATAACTAGATTAATTTATAGTCAAGCACGTTGTAGAATCAATTGATGCTTGTGCTTTGAGATAACAATATCACAGAGCAATCTAAAACAATTTTGTCTCTTCCCAGGCATTTGAGGTAAAGACTCACCACTGGGGAAAAAACATCTTCAGAGGAAACAATTATCATTACTACAAGATAAGCAACAGGCTTGATGTGCATTATCCTTTATTTAGCAATAGACACCTCCATGTTTTTCCCCATTAAGAGGCACAAAGTGGAACTGGATGGGGATGCTGCGCCCAAAATGGTTGCCTTCTGATAGCTGAAGAGAGGACAAAGTTGAGGTGTAAAGTGGAACATGTGTGATGGTATCATTCCTGATGTACCAGAATGTCCTGATAGTTTCCTTGCTTGTCTACAACAAGCAGAGCTGTATTTGCTGCTGTACACCTGTGTGGCAAGGAGGAGATGCAGACCCCACAGCTTCATCTTCTCTCTGTCTGTTAGTCCGTGTCATCGCTGACAGTCAGGGTAAAAAGGGATAGAGTTTTGCTGAAGTTAAGTTGAGCCATGACTTTTATCCTGCACCGTGTACCTGCCGTTCTCACTGCTGGAGACAATCCAACACTGAAATTGTGTGGAAGGCACTTTGCAAATTGCATTGATCTTTCCCTGGACCTGCCTCCCACCTGCCGCCCATCCTAATGCCTAGCTCGTTCTCCAGCAGTGTGCACCGAGATAGGTAATGACAGCCTGAGACAGCACTACTCAGACACAAAAACCCCTGGTCAAATACGCACATGCATACAAAACATGTGCACAGACCTTATAAATATGTTTAGGGATGTACCTGGATCTGAATATGAATAATGTTTTTTTAAATATTGTTTATTTGGAAGTCATAATCATTGTCCACTAAAAAAATACTATTTGGTGAATGTTGAATGTGTTTTTCCATATGTCTGGGCAGCCATTGTTTTGTAGTTTGCACTTTGTAGTTCACTATTCTGATCAAATCAGACATAGAGAAAAAAATGTCTCAACAAATTCAGCTACAGATAGTTATGCCTGTAATGCATATCATGCAGGCCTATATATACACACACATACACGCCATCATCATGCTATCTTTTAAAATTTTGTAATCTCAACCTACAGTACATTTTCTATTATGCTATCTCAACATGCTTTCTATTGATCAGTATAATGTATACGATGCTGATGTGTACACACACACACACACACACAAACACACATACATACATACATACATAGGCATGTGAACATAGACATAGACATGCTTGCACATGTTCACACAGGGGAACACATTCACAAACCCTGACAGCTATTTTAAGTTTTCAAATTAAAGCTGTTAAAAGGCGAAATAGAGAGCTGTTGGTTTTCCTCCGGTGTAGAGGCGAAGAGAGCAGATGACAGAGGGCAGGTTGTTTGCCTGTCACGCTGTTTGTGTTAAGTAAGATTTGGCATGTTGTCTTGTTCATTGTTATTTACCACATAATCATGGCTGTTAGGGTAACTCAGGCAAGCAGAGTGTTTTACTGCGCTTTTACAAAGTCCCAATAAAGCAGAGTCGGCTTTGTGGAGTTAATAGCCAGGGGAGCCGCACTATCACTCAGTGTACCTGACTCCTAAAGAGACCCCTCAGGCTCCATGAGGCCCCTAACATGAAGCCTCTGTGGCAGTCATCGAGTGTTATTGATCGTCCTGGACTCCTCTCCATCACCCCCCCCTTTTCTTCAGATATACAGACCCTCAAGCCTGAACGCACACTATATGCATGACGCCTCATAACCCCCCGCACATGCAATACAATCAGCGTCGCTATCAGTGAATTCTCTCAACAACCCATCATTTACAATCACACAAACTTGTCTCCTTGACGTGCAAAGAAAAAAGATCCTGCGTCGTTGCCAAAGCTGCTGCGGTGAGGCAGCGGGATGCTGCTGTGTGGAGAGACAGAGGAGTTTAGAAAACAAGGAGGGTGGGGGGGGGGGGGGGGGGGGGGGGGAGGTGTTGAGGGGTGGGAAAGGCCTCAATAAAATCAATTACCATCATCACTGTGTGCCAGGCGGTGATAAATAAGCATGGCATGGTGTGGACAGCCTCCAGGGTGGATCTGATGGTGTGAGTACAGATGGCATTCTCACACCAGCACTGCCCACTGGCTGACTGCAGAGTGTGTGTGTGTGTGGCCCGGAGACAAAGAGAGCACGCAGATGGACTGAACAGCTGAGGTGGATGCGAACATGCTTTCTGGTGCTCCATGCAGGCTGAGAATGCATTGTTTATTTGTACCAACCAAAAGGATGATAACGCAGGTTTTTTCATAAGAAGCCCCCCCCCCCTCACACACACACACACACTCCAGCATGACGCATTATCAGTATTCAAACTTCATATTAATCAGCACTACTGCATTTCCCTGCTAATGATATGAGTTTATTGAGTCCTAAAGCAATCTTTGCACTAATAAGCTGTTTACAAGCAAATCAATTATGGAAGAAAAGGACATGCATAGTCAATGTGCAAAGACACTATCAAATCAAAGCAGATTATTTTGTGAACATCTGAATAATCACTGGACTCAACCGTGATTTTTCAAGGGCATATTTGTTGCCAATAATTAACTCAGTCAAGCTCAATGAACATAAGGTTAGAGGTTTCGTGAGATAAATTAAAAGTTTTAATTCCTTTTAGAAAGACTGAATAATTTTTCTGCAGGGGAAAGTGTGCGTTAATGGATACAAGAACACCAAATGGAGGATAAATTAATTAACTTCAGGTTTTTTAAAAGCAGCTCCGGAAGAAAGAGATTCTCTACTGTGCTGCTTACATTGAAGGTGCCCTCATCGATGGGGCAATTAAATAACATAAAGTTTGGCAATTCTTCAAACAAACTTCTTCCTCCAGAGGCAGTTATAGACTAAACAATCTAAAAGGTTCGGTGGAAGTTTGTGTTGCTCGTACGCTGCTGCAGACCTCCCGCTGTCAGGCTCATTATGTTAAACTCTGATGCAGATCCAGCCTCGCTTATCAATCGCGGCTCTGCGGAGATCCACTTATATCGTATGGAAAAACAGTTGCTGACTCCTATCGACTGAGTGTCATTGCGGTCAGCCCAGAGAATATAGATTTCCATCAGATCAGTAGGAGAATATTTCTTATCGCTGCAAAATAATCTATCTAAAGTTCAAGAGGCAGGTTCCCCATGGTGCATAGGTCCATGGATTTCTCAAGATGTGTGTGTGCGTTTGCATGTTTTAATTTAGAGGGGGAAGGAAGGGTCAGGTTGTACCTGTGCATTATATGAGAGGCTGTATTTATGCGTGGATAGGCAAAATTTACCATGTGACCATGTGTCAAAACAAGCTGTCAGGTGATGTCATTATGGCATTGTTATTTTTAAATGAAAATACATTCTTAAAGGTTTTTATTATAGGCAATTTTCTAGTAGTTGTGGGTATTTGAGTAATGATTATTTTCTGTCGGGAGCAAAAGTGGAAATAGTGTGAAGTTTTTATAGCCATGAAGTCCACAGAGGGAGGAGGAGAAAGTGATGGGATGGGTCCACAAAATGTCAGACTTTAACCCATGAGATTGCTGTTTACTTCCTGTTTATTTTGCCATAGAAGCACAAAATACAAAAAGTGGCTTACTGTATTTCAGCCCTCTGGCTTAGTTCTCTCCATTGCATTGTGAGTCCATGCTGTTCTGTGTGCTTCACAGCTGCACATCATTGAGACTGAAAACAAAAGGTGCAAAAATGGCCTTTTTGCTCAAAATCTGTCTCCTATAATCTCCAAAATACAACTTTTTATAATGTTCACATGTAGAATGTAAGTGAAAATGAAAATCAAGTAGACGAGGAACTAAATATTAAACAAATTCTATACTATATGTTCAAAATTCTTATGGCTTCAAACTTTATTTATGGATACCTTTATGTTTTTAACATTTTACAGTTTCACTTGTTTGTCGCAGTACATGCGGCTTTAGCAAATACACACATTCAAGATGCCGCTACTTTTTGTGTTCTGCTTGGTCTGTTCTCTAAACTGAACACAAGCTGATACCAGTCTTTGGCTTATAAAATATACATAGATCAAAGAGCTGAGTAGTCTGTGGTTTTCCAAACGAAGGAATATAAAGTGGTCACAGAGGGAATTATTTTTACACAATTTAATGAATTACTTAAGCAGAAAGAAGATCAAATCCATAAAAGGAAGTGCAGATGACAAGATAAGAATCCGGTTCTTAGAGACGGCAAGCTGCATGTCTTTGATTAGGTTCTGAGGTACTACAGTGAAAGGGATGATAGGGCAGCAATCTGTCCCAGCTGAAGTGGACAAGGCTGCTCGGTGGCTTGAGTTTCAGAGATGCCGGGACACTTTACAATGAGGAAAATGGATTGATTGTTCACAGGCAACACTGCTGTACTGCCAATTCTCAGCTAATTAAAGAATTCTTCTCTAGAGCAACAAAAACCAGACACATCCTACCTACTCACCACTCAGCTCAGCGTATCTCTGGGTATGCTGTGCAACACAGAGGACGGAAACCGTGTTGTACTCACCAGAGGTGTTTTCCATGGTGGCTAATTGTCTGCTTCCCCTCAGTGATTCCAAAAACCAGCCTTGATATTTCTTTGGCTAAGCTAAGAGGTCGAGACTTGCAATTACCTCCTGCCTTGTAAACAAATTGTCCTCCAAGACTGTCTCCTGCCAGGAGCTGTGGAGCAAAGGAGAATTAACTACTCCATGCTCATTAAATAAAACAGGCTTGGGTTCATAGCAACCGAAACCAGCACCACTTCAGAATAGAAATGAGAAGATCTGCATTTCAACTTGATTTCAAGCTGAGACGCTAGTCTTTTTGAGGAAATATACCACTAATATACCCTGTTACACTGATATTCTTCACTAATAGACCATTAGAGTAAAATCTCTAGCATCAAGACATAGAGACCGCTATTTATCTGAGAGGCTTTTGAGTAGTAAAAATGTGTGCTTTTACAGCACTAATCTGACTTTGTTTAATGCAGTACTGGGATGGATGCCTGGATTTAGCAGAAGGCATGAGATGAAAATGTTTTCCAAACAATTATAACAATAATGATGACGCATGTTCTTCAGGGTGAGCTGCTCATTACAATAGAAAAGTAGCTTTGAACCCTTTAAGCCACCCTGTGTTGTCATTTAATTAAGGAATAGACTTATGCAGAGGCTTTGTTTCAATTAAGTACAGGCTCACCTGAAGCTAACCAAGGAAGGGAAGAAAAGAACAAAAGTTAAACAAGAATGAGTGGCTCTGTGTCATTAAATTTTGCTGTCCTTAGTGACTAGTTATTAGAAGTAACTAGACTAGACTATTAACAGAAGAAAGATGTAATTAGGAGTATAAAAATAAGAATAAAAATAATTATATACCATACGTGGTAAGACAGAAAGAGGATATTATGTAGATTTGAAACATGCTTTGAAATCTTCACCATATACCACAAACAAGTAGTAACAGTAAAACTCCACTGATTTGAAACAGCACTGATCCAGGATTGAGTGTATCACATTTAAATTCTTACAGTATGTTGCTTTGCTATGTACTGTGGGAAAATGAGGGCCAGGCAACTGTGACCTGGAACGAGTGCCAGATCGCGGTGACCTGTACCGATGCCAAACATGTCAGTCCACCAAACCAAAACAGGAGGCATCTGGAGATATTGGGAAAGAGGCGGAATACCAAAAACACATAGTGCAGAGATGCCCACTAAAATTTGGTTAAAGTCCAAAGATAAGTGAAACTGAGAAATATCCCATTCTTCTTTCGAATTTAGGATAGCCAAAAAGTCTGGTAAACAGGATGAGATTTGTCATGCAACTCGAACACATACATACACACATAGCCTGTCTTCAGTATAAAAAGGCATGTCAAGCTCTGTAATGTTGGAATTTTCTCTGTCTACGTTGTTGGTGAGCTGTTGTGATTCCTTTGTTGTCCGCCTCTTTCTGCCACAACAGTGCCAAGTAACCAGACCTCTTAATGTATCAAACTTTCTTCAAACTACCTTTTCAGGTTTTAAAATCTTGGATGATGTGCACTTTGTAGGCCATGAGAGTGCTGGGTACGCTGGGTGTGTTGGTATTCTTCCATCATTATCCATCCAAATATTTAGTCACCAGCTAAATGTAGCTTAAGTGTGCTTTAATTTACTTAATTTACCATATGTTGTGTTCAGTGGCAGTAGCATAACACAATTAATGTACTGACTTCAAAAAAACATGAACATATATTTTAATTACACTGTATATGTAAAGCCCAACTAGGGGCAAGTTGAAAATTAGCAATAACTATAAACTCTCTGTGCAGTACATCAGTTTCATGCTCTGTATCGGAACTATGTTAAATTGCATCGTCCCTATCAAATAAAATAAAAATAAATTAAAAAAAACAAATGTATCTCTCTCTCTGTTGGAGCAAATTGTTAGTGGCATTAGTGGGTGTTCACACCAAAAACAGCCCTCAGTTAAAAAAAAAACTGTAAATGTCTGCGTTGGTGTGACTGTGTTGTTTCAGTTACCCATGAGACTATGAAATACAACCCAGGAAGTCCAGTTTGAGTAAAAGATCCATAAGTTTACAGTGGTTTATAATACATTTAGACTGGATTTTACAACTGAGGGGAGAAGAAAGAAATATTGCATTTACATTACAAAGTGATTCACTGGGAATTTGTGCGTGGATGTACTTGTAATTGGCCAACACAGTGCCTTGCTGCATGACGATGTACTGTGATGAAGCAGAAGTTGAGCCAGGTTCAACTTTTTTTGCCTGATGACTGTGATATGTCAATGGAGTGGCTTCATTCAAATTAATGAAGGAGCTCTATCTAATACACTAAAGTCGGTCCACACACAATCTTTCAAGTAGGTAATGAGATTGCTTCACATCTGGTGAGTTTGCATATTCTTCTTCCCATAACGAATTTTATGAATCCCTGAGGGGTTGAAATGTGGGTTCCCATTAATATCCATCCATGACCATGATCCATGTTGATAACAGTCCTGGGTTTTTTTTTGAACAATCATTGTCTGCTTATGGATCCCCCCTAGGGTCAGCTGAGAAAAGAAAAAGATCCATGTGTAAATCTGTCTGCACAGTTTATATTATTTATATTATTTTTCATAATCCGTGCCCACAGATTTGTAAACCGTGCGCATGGATTCGTAACCTTGAGCGTTGAGACAGGAGCTATGGATGCTGCAGTTGTTGCTGCTTCTATGCAAAAAGAATGAGCAATGTAGCGCTCTGGAGGGAGCCCACAGGATTGGCAGAGGAGGCAAAGGCGAGATGCAAACCAAGCTGAGGAGCTCCCTTTTTAAGTGATATTGACAGTTGCCTCATTGTTGCAAAAAAAAAAAAAAGGAATTTGTTTCCTTGATCATTGTTTACTCCACAGAAGACAAGCTACAACAATTTGGCACATTTCCAGCAGAACAGTAGAAGAAGCGTTAGCTTTCAAGAATGACAGTTCTTTTAGCCATACATCATGAACCACTGATTATTGAACCCCCCCCCCCCCAGACCACCAGAAGGAGCTGCATCTGTATATAACTTAATAGCTACGGAAAATTCCAGGTTGTCATCATAAAGGAATGAGAAGCCACTCCATTTGTCACACAGAAGAGACCAGAATCGAAGTTCGGATCTGATCATCCATCTCTACAGACTGGAGAGGTCAAGAGGCCTGGATATAAAGGAGTGTCCCTGGGGAATAAGACACATTGCAAAATTAAGATGACTGAGCAAAGAAAACAATTATCTTTTTGAAATCGCTACCATCTCCTGCACTTTTCTCATGACCTCTCTGATGCAATTAAATTTTTTGAGAGGCAGGGAGACTTGCATCAGGTTGCTATCTAAAGTGATGCATAGAATTCTATAGCCTTGAGCGGGCCTGACATTTTTTCTTCAGAAAGAGGAATACCCAGTTTTGCAAACGTATGTTTGAGAGTGGAGATGCATCGATCTGGGTTTGAATTTGGTAGTCTCTCTTCAGGGATGACTTCCTCTGCTTCAGATTGTTGATACTCTATATCTTTGATCTCCTCATCATGGACGGGGTTTGACGGTAAGTTAACTTCCTGCTGCTTGCCGCGTCGTGGTGTAGTGTGGTTTTTTGTTCGGAGGAAAGTTGAAGTGAAGTGTCACTGAAGCTCACTTAGATGTGAAGTTACAAGGTATAAATTGCATTCTGGTGACTGGAGATGATAATGTATGTTTTCAAATGAAGTTTTTCAGTTGTCAAAACCAAAGAAAATACCCCTTTGTCAGAAAATTGACATCTGTCGTGGAAATTTTTGCATGGCTCATTCAAGCACATACAGAGACGCAAGAGAGCATTAAACATTATTACTTGTTGAAGCAGTTGTAGACACTTTACAATCCATCACACAGTCAGTAACAATTACACAAATGTCCAAATACAAAAACACAAAACAAAAATATAATCAGCATGTATTATGCATAGTGGCACTAGCTGCTGGTTGCAGCTTAAAAAAAAAAAAAGACTTCTGATAAATCAGAAATGATTCTGATTTTAATTAATATTTTTGTCATAATGCAGGTGGATAATGCAGACAGAACCTCTGTGACTGAGGAAAGTCCATCGATGCTTCACATGAACGAATTTGCAGCACCTGAGGGGAGCAGAAGCTCCTCACTGATGCCAGAGTCTGCAGACTCTAAGTCCAAAAATATACACTGTGAACACAAACATACTTCTTTTTTCATCTGTTTTTCTTTTGATGATTTTTTGATTTGTATAATGACACCAAAAATGAAACAAAAGTGTATTTGTTCCAGGGCTTTCCAGTTTTTTTGCCAAAATGTTGAGTGGAGAAAGAGAAGTTTTAAGGTTTATCTTGTACCCTAAAAAGTTTATGGTTGACTGTACAAGTTGACTTTAATGTTTAATACAATTTCAGTGTGTAATTTTTTCACACAGAATAAATGAATGAATAAAAAAAGTAAATCAGTTGAAAGACTTTTGAATATTTATGTATCATCAACCTTTTACATGTGTTAATAGTCAATTCCATACTAGTGGCCACAGTCCAGTTACCCAGGAATGTTGTGTCATAATGTTATCATTATTAATGTTAAAATGTTTTAATGGCATGTTACCTGAAAACATTTTTATATATTTTTAAAGCATGGTATTCTACTCTAAAATGTAATGTTTTAAGACGTTTTAAGAATGTTAAGGCAATATCGTCACTAAACATTTTTAGGATGGTTTTAGAAAATGTTATCCTAGAACATTCTAGGAACTAAAAAAAACTTCCCGCTGAAAACGTTTTAAGGAACATTTGGGCATAATGTTCTAACACTGTTATCACTAAACATTCTAAGAAGGTCGTCACCAAACATTATTAGGATGTTTTTAGAGAACGTTATCCTAGAACGTTGTAGGAACAAAAAAGAAAAACTTCCCTCTGAAAACATTATTAGAACATTACATGTAACATTTGCAGAACGTTTTTAGAACAAAAAATTTCTAGCTCGGTTGAAGCGCATACACTGACAGCCTTTTCTCATGTAGGGAAGCTTGCAAATAGGCTTGCAGAGGAAGCAGCAAAGGTAGGCAGACTGAAGCAGTTTTAAATAAGGTGCCCTGTATGAGATTTGCCAACTTAATGCATAGAAGAGCATCAGATCATGTGGGCTGGTTTTGAGATCAGCTGCTATCAGCTGATGTAGCTGGGTTTGTGAGCTGAGCTTGACTTTGTGGCCTGCCTGAACTAAACCTACCTTATGGACAAGCAGTCTCTAGTGACACAAAGTTTGGCTAACAAGTAAGCCTGGGAAGCTAACGTTAGCTGCTTCCCTGCTAGCCTCAAAATGAAAGGTTGGTTTTGGAATGAAAAGCACAATAAATACAAGGTTACACAATGAAAGCTGTGAAACGTCAAATGCACAACACAATATAGCATTAAATCTACCTTATGGACAAGCAGTAAATGGAGATCTCTAGTGCAGTGGTTCTCAATATAGCCAGGGGATCCACAAGATAATTTACTATAAATTACTTGCGCCAGGCTGTGCAATAAAACAAGTATGTTTCTACTCATCCGGGATTACAGTACAAAATTAATGTTGTGTACATTACTCACATCCATGTTAGCTTTGGGCCAGTAAAAACTCAGATATTGTGACATCACATCAATCTCTCATGAATCACTCACTTCACTCAGGGCACGATGAACCATTCCTGCTGCTGCTTAGCTTGGCTTATTAGCCAGCTAGCTAGCTGGCAAGCATGAAGAAATATTTGAGTCAGTCCACGTTGTCAAATGATGCTAAGCCCAAACTAGCTAAACTGAGAAAATTTGACAACAGTTACATCGAGTTTGGTTTTATTGAGAACAACAACGAGAGACCAGAATGTGTCGTGTCTTCAGGTGCTAGCAAACAAAGCCATGAAGCCAGCCAAGCTAAAGCAAAATCTGATTAAAGCACCTGGAATACAAGGGCAAAACAAAATAATTTTTCTGTCGAAAGAGCAAAGAATAAACCCAACATAAAACAAGGGTGGTGAACCTGGCTGCAACTTCAGAGAAAGCACAGAAGGCCTCTTATTTGGTGGCTCAATGGATTGCTAAGAGTAAGAAGCCACACACAATTGCACAGGACCTCATATGTCCAGCTGTTTTCAAAATGAAATGCATGAAATTATGCTTAGGACAGAGGGTGCTAATAAACTGAAAGCTGTACCACTCTCAGACGACACTGAGGAGGAGAATTGAAGAACTCGGTTGACATTCAGTAACAGCCACTGGATAGATTGCGTTGCTGTGAGCAATTTTCTATTCAGTTTGACGAATAAGCAGACATTGCCTGTGTGAATCAGTTGATTGTTTTGGTTCGCTATCCATGGGAAGGGAAAATTTTGGAGGACTTTCTGTTCTTCAAGGAGGTTCCTGGGAGGACAATGGGTGAATATAAATGCTGTCAAGTTGAGTCCAAATGCAATTTGAATAAAATGATCCTCTGTTTAATGCCTGCCATACACTAGAAGATTTTGAAAAGACTTTTAAAAGACTAAAGTCTGACACCCTCTCAAATCTAAAGACAATGGGCCCTATATTACACATGCAAAGTGCTGCCAAGCGCAACACAAGGGTTTTTGCTAGATCGACGCGGTTGTCATTTTCCCATCCAGTGCCCACATTGTTGAAACAGCAAATGCACTTGTGCCCATCTCAGCGGCCATGGGTGTGTTGGTCTCAAAATGAAGTGTGGTCAGGCGCATTGTTGGTGCATTGCTATCTTGAGGCAGTGGAAAGTGGTTGCACTATTGACCAACAAAAACCTGGTCTGAAGTCAATGGCACAGTGTTTCACTGTTATTTTAAGGGCGCATTATCAAGATAGTAATATTCGTCTACATAGGCGGGTGTACAATGTGCATACACATATGGACACGCAGCAGCGCACAAACATGTGAAAGATTACAAATATAATGATTACAACGTGAAAGATTATTATTGTGTACCTTAACATATTTTTAAAAAATACACGTCATAATGGTTACTCATAATATTTATCAGAATTAGCTAATCACTCAGCATCAGCAATCACAGATGAATTAAATTATTTGACCAAATCATGGCAGGTATTTAAACAGACCTGTCAGGTTGAATGTGTCTGTCAGGACCCAGCAAACGGATATCAACAAGGGATCAGACATGGATCAACTGTCCTGCTTCACCAATACATGAGGACATGAGGAACACATGGGGAAATAAATGAGGTGAAAACAATGATTGAATTAAAGAAGGAACGAACTCTGGACAGCTTCTAGCTGCTGCCAGCAGCAGGATCAGCACCTTGGAGAGCTGATCAGGTCTTGACAACTGTGTATGATGATATTTTACACGATTAAAATTAATTATTTAATTTTTTAACAATATTCAACAAAAATTCTTTAACATTTTTGAGATTACAGTAATCAGGTTTCAATACTTTCAGCGATTAAAACCCAGCTGATTTGACCTGTTACTCAGGGGAGGTAGGGTCCAGGAGCAGCAGGGGTCAGTGTGCTCCTAATGGATCGTGTGGTTTCACTTCATGCACGAACAGATCTGTTTCCTCTGCAGAGAAGCATCCCTTCTTACTATGTGGCAAATGCGCCATTATAATAGCAATCCGCCAAGGTGCAAGCACTTTTAAAGGGAACGGAAGATGACACTCTGGTTTATTGCATGTTATGTCCAAAACACACCCATGATTAATTAAGAGACTAAGGACAACCCTTTTGAACCATGCGCCTTGTGCTGTGACCATTTCTTTGATCATATCAACTAAGACAATCATTTTTCAAAAGGTGTTGTCCTGTACTTTTTTAAAAAAAAATTTTACAACTTTAAAACACTATAACTACACAGTTTATACAGCTGCCCACAGAAACCACCTTCAACCATTAACCATCTGGACACAGCACTTTCAGCTGCTGGATATTGGAGTATTTCTATTTGGAAACCCTGCAAACTGCATGAAATACAGTGGAAACAGCAGCAGCCTGGATAAGGCAGAAAGTCACAGGTTTAACTCTCCCAACTGGACTGAAATCGTGTGTGGAAAGCCAGTAAATACACTGCAGACACAGCAGCAGACAGAAAGAAGAGGTCATTATACAAAGAAATATTAGCTTTTTCTGGGTGAATAAATGTTAATGTGACTTATAAAAAGGGAAGCTAAAGGGCAACGAGAATGCTGAGTTTTCAAGTTTCATCAGGGGTCATTAATAACACCATCAAGCACATCATGTTTAATTAGGAAAGTAGTTTAAAAACACACACACACAAAGGGCAACCATTTACTGCATACTGCCGTTAGAAACTGAGTTAAATTAGCTGATAATTAGCCTGATCAGCCACCATCAGTAATCAATACAAACACATATTAGGCTGTAAACCATTAATCAAATCAATAACCAACAGCAGTCAATGTCAGACAACCTTATTATACTTAAGCAGCTACCCAGTGTTTCTGTAGTGGTGACAAAACATTAAAACATATACATTTTAGCAGCTTGAATTAAACCAAAGCTCCCTGCGCTCGCCAGAGAAAATATTATGCCAAACTCCTTTTAAGAAATATGACATTAACAATTCCTTACGTGTCCGCAAAAACACATAACTCTAGAAACAAGATAAAAAAGGCGTCATGTTGACAGTCTTCTTTGTCAATTCGGCATCAATATAATCCATAAACATGAACTGTATTTGCATACAAACTTTTCATTTTGGATGTTGTCACCTCAATTCACCAACAGCCTCTGTTGTTTAGCTGCGCTATTTAGTGGGAGAAGACCATGGGAATGAGAAGCGAACTGTTTCAAAGATTTCTCACTAAAATACAGGCTGGTTGGTGGATCAGGGCCGGCATAAAAGCATCTGTGGTATTAACATGATTCTAATTGAAACATGTTTCTGTTTATCACTATGAAACAGGTCTTAAGGATTTAGATTGAAATGTTGTAGAATATAGATAGTTCCAATGGCATCTAAGAGTGCTTAATTGGTGTTACGATTATGAGGGGATCCTTGAAAAATATTTTTCCCCTGTAAGGGGTCTCTGGCCCCAAGAAGTTTGAGAACCCCTGCTCCAGTAACACAAAGTTTGGCTAACAAGTAACTGGTAAGCTAACATTAGCTGCTTCCCCACTAGCTTCAAACTGAAAGGTTGGTTTTGGAGTGAAAAGCACAATAAATACAACGTTACACGATGAAAGCTGTGGAACATCCAATGCACAACACAATACAGCATTAAATTTACCCTTAAATGTAGATAAAGTGGACTTACTTGGCGGATGCTCCATGCATGAAGGTCCTTGTTCTCTGAAGAAAAAAGTCGTCTGAGCGCATGGGTTGAAAATCCGTGAGCATAGTATACAAACCTGTGGGCATTAAATAAGATGCTCAGAATGATTATAATATTCATAGGGTCTATGAAAAGAAAAAAGTAAAAGAAATGGACAGCAACATCATCAAGGTCTTAAGGCTAAAAGGAGAGGAGAGAAAATAAAAAAGAGACAAGATCTGATAGATTACAGCAGCGCACCTTCAATGCCACTGGATGTGCCAACAAAGAGCAAATGGATGAGAGGTAGGCAAAGGGAAAAGAGGCAGAACAGTTAAAAGTCAGAATATGAGCCACTGAGATCAGACACATACTGTATCTAAGACCTTTTGTTCACATTATTCACATTTCATTATCCACTACTACCTGACAAATTCTCATCCTTTTGCAGAAAATCGAGATGATTGTCCCTGGGCTGAAATAAAATTTCCTGTCACATTTCCCTGGTTATGAATATATGGATGCAATTGTATAGCCTGTGTCTATCTATGTATAGATCTGTTCAATATGGAGGTCTTAAATATGACAAAATGAAACACTATCAACAAATGGACCTGTGCTGCCTCAACTGAGGATTGAATATATGTACAATCACTGTCGGATTTCAAATGTTTACCGGCAGGTGCTCTCTGGTGATTTTAGGAAATAACGTTGACTTTCAAAAATGAACACAACAATTCAATTTCCTTTTTTTCCAAACCCATAATTTCCATGTTATTTTCCTTTTGGCTATACCTCCTATTTATTGTGTGTGTATGAGAGAGAGAGAGAGAGAGAGAGAGAGAGAGAGAGAGAGAGAGAGAGAGAGAGAGAGAGAGAGAGAGAGAGAGCGAGAGAGAGCGAGAGAGTGTTATTGTGGTGGACTGGCGACAGAGCTGGAACTGTCAATTCACAGCAGGCTAATTCATTTCTCTGGATCGCTGTGTCCTCCCTCCGTCCACCTCCCCTCTCTTTCCCCCTATCTATCTTTGTCTCTCTCCCTCTCTGTCGTTACTTCCACCTCTCTTTTATCTTCCCTCCTGCCTCTTCTCTTCACTACCTCCCTCCTCCATCGTCACTTTCTCTCCGTCTCTCACCTCTCTCTTGCACCCACACTCTCCAACACAACCACACACAGGCTGTTGTATTTCAGCCCTTATAAGGACACCCACTAATCAGGCTGGGTGATAAGGATAAAAATTTTTCTTCTATCACAATCATTGTTGGGAAAATCAATTGACTGTTTGTTACTTTTGCTACGCCTGTCAAACTTTCCATTCTAGCACAGCACATATGCAGTTTACAATGAAAATGGTGGCAGATTCACTGTTAAGTCTTGATTGAATCAATAGCTCCTTAATTTCAGAGGTAGACAAAAGCAAGTCAATGTTAGCTCCATGAGATGGTTGAAAATGCTGTCTCTGGCTGACTTTTAATGTTCCCTGCTGACTTGTTATAAAATAATCTTAGAAAAGGAGTCTTAAATATGGCTACAAATACTAAATACTACACCGTGGACTTGCTAGTCATTAACGATTTTCAACCTCTAACCCACAAAGCTATGTGAGTTATGTACACATGATAGTTAACACTATGTTAAAGCAAACACTGTTTAATCCGTTCCACTTCACTGGTAAACACAAGCAAAGTCAGTGGAATTTGTTTTTGGTACAGCATGGAAAAGAATGCTTAGTACACAGTGTCGACTGCACAATATATAAGCAGACAACATATTTACACAATTCCTGTAAATAATAATCACAACATTCCCAGACAATGAAGAGCTGTATGTAACAATGCAAGATGTAGGAATTTGAGATTAAGAGGTAGAGAGTCCTTACTGCAGCAGGAAAAAAGCAGTTGTTTGCTCTTGTGTTTTCTGTTTTGGAAAGGCACAACCCTCTTTTTATACCAAGCATCACTTTTACTACAGTCCCATGCACATCGCTTCATCATGTGGAGAAAGCCAAAGTCTAGTTACGGTTTCTAAGCTATAATTGGACAATTAGTGTTCTGGGGAGGGGTTTAGGGAACGGTCAATTATTCATTACTTAAGTAATTACATTACTTTTTGTTACTCAGCCCAGCTCCATCAAAGTTAGCCTGGATTTTGAGGACATAAGCCAAACCACGTGGGCAGTACAAATTACATGAGTGGTGCCACAGAGGATCAAGCCATGTATAAATACAGAACACTGCTGTTTCTTTGAGGATGGGTGACAGAACTGCACTTATGGGTTAAGGTACACTGGTAGGTGAAAAGGTGATGATATCAGCTTTTACTAGAAGATTGTGGAGACCGTTTTGGGGACCCTTGAAGATATGTTTAGTTTGAGATCTGTCTCAATGACATGCCAGAGTTGTGAAGGATTTTTTAAAATAGAAGCTTGAAGAAGTGAGGAAAGGAGCCCTAAAACTCAAAACTAGAACACACATACATACACAGCCACACAGCCACACACGCACACACACACATCTAGTGATTTCAAAGTCCTCCTTGAACTCCATCAAACTGCATACATGATTCTGGTCACTGACTATTAGCGGATCAAAGTCTTTCCACTGTCAGAGCAGACGAGCTGACGTGGCATGTCGGCTGAGCCCAGATTGGCAGGCAAACACAGTGACAGAACACAGAAGTTAAACTGTTGAGTGTTCGGAATGTGGGCAGGTCACACACACACATACACACACACACACACACACACACACACACATACACCATTCTGTCTGCGTTGCCATGGCATCCACAGACAGAAGAGCAAAGCCCCTCGTGTCTCGCTCTGCGATGAAGGCATTCATCACTACAGTGACATCTGTCAAGGCACTGATTTTCCACCGCCCAAATGCAGACATCAGCAGACATTGTTTGTGTCACTTAAAGATGAAATAAATATTTTGGAGATAAAAATCCAAAAAAAGACTGCGTGAAATGTGACTCCTTTTGCTACAGGGTGGAACAATTGAAATTTTAAGAGTGCAGAGGTTTAAATCAGACTTTATTTTCTTTGGGAGGCTCTACATCTTAGTCTTTACAGCCTTTAGCAAAGTATTGTGCATAATTCATGCTGTACAATCCCTTTGCTACAAGGCAATGGCTAGGCAAATACAGGTCAAGCCTAACTTTGAGCAAAGTAGCTGAGCAGATACTCGAGAGAAAAAAAACACAGCCTCCCCACTCCACATGGTGAGCAGTCCGGTGACTCCGTAAACCTCTGACAACATCAAATATAACCACACTACAATACAATACAATACAATACAATCTAGACTACATAACAACACTGAAATTAATTCATCTCAGTTGAGTGATGTGGTTCCTTGCTTCCTTGTTAATTTGAATACAGTATGCGGATGTCAATGTTTCTCCCATACGCGTTTTATAAGGGCAGCTTTGTTGAGATCACCAGGGGTCACTGCTGAAATGTTTCGCAAAATGGTGTTATTTCTGCTCTCTGTGGTGTCTTTGAATAAATTGACAACTGCATCTGCACTGTGGTAAACACTGGCTCTGTATTTCTCCCAACTCCTCCGCAAATTCATCTTGGTTATTTTAGACAGACTGTGCATCGGAGAAATAATGCAACCAGGGGTCAAGTGAGGCTGCTGGCTACAAGATCCAGTCTTGTCCAATATTCACTAATGTCAAGATGACGAATAATGTGAAGTGTTGGATTAAAAAAAATGTTTTGTTTGAACTCTGGAACTAATTTTCTCCTCTCATTTCTGACATGATTGATTTTTGAATGAAGTGTCTGCCAGTAAGGTTATGTTTTCAGTCCTGTTTTTTTGCCGATGAGTTAGATATCTCAGAAAAACTTACTGAGTTTAATGGGATTTGGATAAATGTTGGCTATGGGCCAATAAGCAAGTGATAAATTATACATTTTGGTACAAATCCAAGATTTTTTTAAAGCGGACCTATTTTGATCATTTCAGCTCTAAATTTTTATTTTTGGACTCCACTAGAGTAGCTCTGCATGATTCAAAGTTCAAAAAACTCCTTATTTATCTTATACTGGCCCTTTATGCAGCCCCTCAATATACACAGTTTCCCTTACGCTCCGTTTTAGCTCCTGTCTCTTTAAGGCCCCCCTCCTGATGAGCCCACTCTGTTCTGATTGGCCAGATTTATGTATCAGAGTTGTGTAACTTTACCGTCATTGCAAACTAAACATTTCCTGCTTTACTGCTTCAAATGACAAACCAACAGACTTTTATAGTAAAGAATTTACAGGAAGTAAAAACATGTTCCTCACTGACTTAGCAGAGCTTCGTTAGCGGCGCTAAAAACCAGCCGAAACAACATTTGGAGGTATTTGTTCAGCGGATCAGTTAGAAATAATGCAGGGAGGGAGAGTACAAGCAGAAACAGCCACAGTGATGATGATGTTTTATGAAGAGCTGCAGACAACCAGCACACCTCCAACAGGTAAACTACTTATTTTACTTTGCTGTTCTGTGTAATGGCGTCGTGGCTTGGCATAACCACTATGGAGCAGAGCAGCAAACTCACACACAGTGCACGTAGCAGATGTCCATATAAAGAAATCTGTCATGAACTGATGTCAGCTCGGGCTGAAAGTAGAAAAAAATGTTGGAAACCGAGCGTTCAGAGCAGTCTGAAGCTGCTGCTTTCTGCTCACAGGGATTACTGCTACGTACGTTTACCTCGTTATTTTACAAGTCGGCCACTTTTAACATGAACATCCGACATTGTGACGTTATATATGTCTGAAAATAAGGGAAAGCATAATACGTCCCCTTTAAGGAGTTCTTAAAGGATATGACTGGTTTATTACAACTTTGTTCCTCATTTAATTGGTTTGGCCATCGGTAGTGATAAAGTTAATTGTGGGAAAGTCCTAAATCCAAAGGTTAGCCAAACTTATTTGACGTGGTCAGCATGGTTTTTAGAAAAACATGACCATGATCATCCCCTAACCCTAACCATTTAGTTGCTATTGTAGCCATGACAATGAAGGTCCCTTAAACTTCAGGAAGTACTAAGTTTCACCAAAACTATAATGTTTCCGTAAACCCAACAATCATGTTCCAACAGTGATTTGTAACGGTTTTGGAAGGCACAGACAAATTACATCCTCGTACTGAAAACTGCAGAGAGGACCGTCAAATCCAAAAACATCTGTCATTCTGGAGTGCATGAACCAACACCATAATTTGGAGGACTTGTTACAGACTGACTTATTGTTTGAACATTGATCTGCACTCATTTTCGTATTTGTGAGTTTTCCTGTGCAAAGGGATTACTGCCAACATTTCGGGTGCACTTGGTTATACCTCCAAATAAAGTGGTTTAAATAATCCGGATAAAATGTTGGCTTGTTTACAACCTGTCTGATCATCTGACTGCTAATGTTTTTATTTAAAAAATAAAAAAAAACACCCAAGATGTCATAAAACCAGAGTTATCTTTTGACACTGTGAGAAGGCAATCTACCTACAGTAGCTCATCTGTTTTTCTTTTCCTGATTTGCTCATAATGTGTCATAGCACTGAGTTATGTCAACTCTCTTAAACTCTCTCATGCTCCTGCCAATGTGCCTACACCCCATTAAAAGATACATTTTAAATAAAGCCTTTCCTCTTTCATGTAAAAATTTTGCCTCGTCCTATCTTGCTACCCAGGGCTTAGAAAATGTGTTTTTGTCCCTTCCAAACACTGATCCGGATTCTGGTAAACAGTGTGACAGTTGAGTGGTTTGAAAAAAGACTCACACCCTTGGATTCCAACACAAGCAATGTCTGACAACTGTCTGACTGTGTGTCCTGTTAAAAGCACAACCATATTTAGTTCCCTGTGTGACACGTGTGATATGACTGGCTACATTTTCCCTGGATTAAGCATAATTACAGGAGCGCTGCTGCCTCATTGGGAATGGCAGCTTCTTGATAAAACCCTGCCATCCCACAGATCACACCAGAAAATAAAGTGTTACTCATAGAAGCCATTTCCTGCCTTGTTATCTTAAAAAACTGGAACTCTTTAAATACGATTGAGGTTTTTTTTCAGAGGCTCAACACAGTTACTTGTGAATATTTCTTCTGAGAATAATAAAAAAGAAGCTGAGAGAAAATACAGGTAGGCAAGAAAAGGCCAAATTTATATTGTGGTATACCTCGAGTCCTGTACGTTCCCCCTGAGCACTGGTCTTCTCAATAATAATGATAATCAAAATAAGCCACTCACCTACAGCTGTGAAAGCCATTGTCAGAAGCCTCTCTTTTTCTCTGGGGAACTTCAGGTGAACAGTCTCTTTACTGCGAATAAATTAAACACCCGGAGCTGCTGTGATTAACAACTCATTATCCGTTAGATTAATTTTCAGCTGCTGAATATTTCAAAATGCTTGTGTGAGGCTTTCTTTAGAGGACCTATAGTGGAATTTAAATTCAGCATCATTATCACCCTGCCCGGATGATGTGTGAAAGCTGTCCAGAGGATGGTGAGAATAGAATACCTGCACATCGATCTTGGCATTTTCTGCCAAAGACTATAACTAATTAAAAACAAAGAACTAATTATATGCTGTAGATAGGCTATCCCTACCACCTCTGGTCTATATGCGCATACTGTTACAAATAATGCTTTTTGAGAAAAATTAAAAAAAAAAATCGTATTTACTTTTCCGGGAATGTTTTTAGGAACTTTGCCTGCATTTAGAACAGCAGTAGCTTAGGAATTTTGGTTCTTGAGACTCAAAGGATCCTTGCTCCTATAGTAATACTTCTAAAACCCAAATTATACTTTCTGCATGTCGCTGCAAGAGTGATGTAGACTTCATCATCTGCTCATGTCCATGAGGGTCCGAATAGACATCTGTGCGGCCATCTGGACTGTACAAGCCAACGAGTGGACGGACTGCACATGTGTGGAGCTTGTGCGCAGACACCCACGGAACTTCATGCTTGTCTGCCAGCTGCCATTGTGTTTGCATCGATTTTGGAGGATTGGAGCCATTTAGGTATTAATGGTCCTTGTATTACCATTATGAAGTTGACAGTGCTGAACATTACATCCTGTCCAAACACAAGCCTCATACACATTGGCATGCCGTTCTTTTTACAAGATTTGAGACTTTAACACTTGCCAAAGTCTGAAATGTTAACATTCTACACATGAAGGCGTTAACTAATTTAGGTTAATGCCTTCATGTTATCTGAAAGGTTCTATATGTAGGAATCAGAAACTCCTTCTCATTAGTGACATCTGTGGCTCTTAAATGAAGTGCAGTCAACATCCTGGTGCTCGCAGCACAAGACTATTGCAGGTGACGTCTTTTTCTTCACTTAAACATCTCATAATTGCATAAAAGATCTCTAATGTTGTGTTTTGCACCGTGTTTCAGCAAAGCATCTCTTAGTCTTAGTAAGTGTTACTCATATGATTGGCAGAGTGCTGATTGCAGTCATTTTTGGAGTTAATCCAAGCAGCAACTATCACAGCTTAAAGCTGAAACCAGTTTGGAATATTGTACCTTAAAGTACAATGCCACTGATGGCCATTAGATGCTGGCTCCAGAAAATACCTGGCTCCAATTGACTCCCATTCAAAAAGCATCAGCTTCTCTCTAGAAATACTAAGTCAGTAATGTTTTTTCAACAAGTCATGGTCTCAATCACTAATTTCTGTGGTCATTTTGGGAATTATTGCTCAATTAGTAGACTTATAGTAGGCTTTGATGTTTTTTGATGTCAGACTACTACATATAGACTACTATTGCAATATTTTGGTAAGTGTAATGTTACTTGATTACGACACATGCCCTGTTAAGCACAATTTAGCTGGAGTAGCTAATGTTAGCCTCAGTAAGCTAACGTTGTCTTCGGTCTGAGGTAGCAGATCATGTTTCCAGAGCATGAAATGCAACACCCTGCACTCCTTATTTGGAAGGTCCTGCCTCCAAACAGCAAAGATGGACATTGACCATAAACAGAAACTCTGGGCTTCAAACTGGCTCCAATGCAAACCAATAGGTGACGTTACACTTTGCTACGTCCATCTTTATATACAGTCTATAACTAAATAAAATGTTGATGATCCATTAAGCCAGGGTTTGCTTCTGTGCTGTGACAACAACTTCACTTACTTTTGAAAAGTCCTTGCTCGTATCAAATCAAGTTGACGTCCTGTGTGCTGGATGTTTCTGGTGGTCAAACTCTACTGTAGCACTGAAAACCATAATTAACAGTGTCTACAGCCCACATGGTGCAAATGATGGAAACACACCAAATTAAGTCCCCATCTCATGTGGCTCAACAAGAGATGCTCTCATGGCTCAGTGTGTCCAATGCTGATCCGTTTTTTGGATCCATCAGTAAAAGCATTAACACATCTTCTGTCACAATCTGGTAGAGATCTGCCTTCTCCCTGTGTGTTAAAACAGCAGCATGTCATTTGAAAATTTGTGATGGTAATTAGTTCCATCACAGATCTGCGTGGCACAGAGCAGATTGTCTGTAATTCTGACAACCAAGATGACCACCTGGTTGTTTTGATTTCAGCTGGTTCTTAATTACCTGCCACCACAACTGTTTCCGCTGAATGGTAGGGACTGGAGTGTAAAGCACCCGAGGGGCCGAACAATGGCACCTTAGACTACATTTCCCCAGCAACCTGCTTTTCTTAAAAAAAAACACCTTTTATGAATGGACAACAAATAAGTCTGTAAAAATGACTGCTCCAAGCTCAAATATATGGGTGGTTTTTTTATATAAAGAAAATTGTGTTTTTTAAAAAGTTTTTTACTCATCCAGGCTTACTGCTCTCCTTTTATATTAATTAATTACAACTAAATATTAAGTATAGACATATATCCTTAACCGTCAGGGTTTCTCCTGTAGGAAGGTGGTTGGGGAATGAGTCTGGTCAAGCTGGGGATGCGAGTCATCTGGTTTTCCCTTTTGTCACCTGCAGCTGCACCTGCATGCAGCTAAGTATTACACTACAGCTAAGAAGTACATGTTGCAGTGAGTGTGTTATGGTTGAATTAAAGCACAGGCATTTGTAGTGACGTGATAAGTGGATTTACACTGGTAGCCAGCTTGCTGTGTTCCCAGTTTTCTCAACTGTATAGGAATAACTTCTGTGCATCCTTGCCTATTTTTAGCCCAGAAATAGTGATGGATTTTTATAGAAAGACAATTGCTGTTTTTCACCCATCCAGACATGCTACTCTCATATTAATTAATTACAAGTGTAGATATATTCTTAACTTTTATGATAAATTTGCAAATTTACGAATAAAAAAAAAATCCTAAATATATTTAAGCTCAAAGCCTTGTCTCTGTCAGGTAATTATTATTTAGGACTATAGAAGGGTGGTGTGTTAAGTGGACTGAGCAGGTGGACCCAAATGCTGGAGACATCAGGCAGAGCAAGGTTAAAGATTAACTTATTTATTCTGGGTTTGTGAAGGCAAAAACAAAGCTGGAAGCGCAAAAGCAAAACTGAACAAACAATCCAACAAGACTGGACTGAAAACCAGGACTTAAATGCAAACTGAACTAATGAAACAACAAGGAACAGGTGGCAAGACGCAAGGGCAGGCTTAGAGCTGATTGGCTAGGGAGGACACAGGGAGCAAGGCAGGGCTAACAAGACTGAATGCAGAGCAGGTGTGGAGGGAAGATCAGGCTGGGAAAAACAAGAAAAAACACAAAAGGCAAAGCTGCTCTGGGCTGAAAACACATCAAAAACAGAACTTCATCCATAAGCCAAAGTCCACAACCATGCACAGTCCTCTTAATATCTAAACCGACATTCATTAAACTGTCTTGGAATTACATAAATATAACTTAGATAAGTGCACAAGTCACACTGAGAAAATACAGCAAATATAACTTTAGCACTACATGGAACCTTTACTAAAGACTACAGACATAAATTGCCTTTGACAAACAAGAACCAATAAATCTGTCAAGCAGAGTGCTCGGCATATTAAGACTGCATGTAACATAAATCAAACTAAAAGACAACCGTAGCTCTGAATAATATAACTAGTGTTATAGTTCACTTGAGCACTTAGTTTCAAAAAGAGTCAATGTAGAAAGCAACAGTTTCTCAAGTGGTCCTTAAATATAATCTGCAACCCTTCTTATCTGTCCTTCTACCCACACAGTCCAGTCTTAAACAAGCAGAAAAGCCTCAGGGCATCTGGCGGACTGGTGGAGGGACATAAAGCTAGACTGGGACAGAACAATAACATAGACAGCAATGACATATGGAGTGTGTGACGGAGCATGAGCAGAAGCCAGTGCAATCTATTGCTTACATGTATATAAGTTTAGTTCTATAACATTTTGTTCTATAACAGGTCTTCCAAAAAGCCAAAAAGGCATTCAAAACAAAAAACAGGAAGACTCAGTGATTGCTGTTACTGACTGCCAGCTCATGGCGGACACAAACTGGGCATACTCTGATTGCCACACACACACACACACACACAATAAAACAACATCAAGGTTTGAAGTTTCTGGCAGGCTGCAGGGGACAGATACAGTATTTTACCAACAGCATTCCAGGATTTCTTAAGAACTTCTATTTTTTAAAAAAAATCGAATTCTGCAGCTGTCCAACTTTTCCAATTCAGTATGATGATCACCAAAAAATATCTGGATTGAGACCTAGCTGGGAAAAAAAAGGTGAGAAAAGAGAAGCTGAGAGGTTTGAAAGAAAAGGAAATAACAGCAAGATAAGGGTGGTAATGGCAGGTGCCCAGCTTGGCAACCCCACTGTGTCCTAGCCTGAACCTCAGAGTCAGTTTGGCGTTGGTGTTTTTTTGTGAGAGTGCAGGGAGAGGGGCCACTATAGTGACACTAGAGTTGCCGGATATTAACAAACTACTACAGTAGCTACTACTACTGTGGAAAGAGGAAGATACACAGGCAATAAATAATTAATAAGAAATTATCCTTCCACATTTCTGTTTCATTACCTTCAAATTTATTATTCTGTTCCATTCAAACATCCAACATGCACAACGGCCATATGATCTAAATTAGATTCCATCTCAGTAAGAACTACAACTCGCAAGGGTCTTACACAACCCATTGTGAATTTCCTTTCAAGTCTTCACATTTATTCATATTACCCAAGACCAAGAAGGAATTGGTATAAATATCTCACTCTGCTTTAGAGACAATTACTAGTAGTACACTAGTAGTACCTTGTGTGCCATTCTCATCTCATGAAATGTAAGGTTCCTCAACATACTTTTTACTCAACATCCAGAAATGCAGAAATCAATCAACAAGCAAAAAAATAAAGAAACAAGCAGAGCACTACTGGTTGTAGTCTTGTTGTATGACTGACACATGGCCAGCACACGTGGTAAATGCTCACAGTGATGTGTTGTACAATGATACACTACATGGCCAAAAGTAAGTGGATACCCTAACATATAGTAGACATATGTGTGTAATGAAGCTATTACAGCCTCCACTTCACTGGAAAGGCCTTGATCTTGGAGGCTGGTTGCAGCAATTTTCTCCCATTTAGCCACAAGAGCATTAGTGGGGTCAGCTACTGATGTTGGTCAAGGCTGATGTAAGGCCAGGCTTACAATTACTATTTTTCTTATATCACAAACTCTTTACTTTGTACCCTGGTTCTTTGAGAAAATTTACAATGTGATAAGAAGTCAAGATCGTGATATGTAGCACAAGGTAGTGAAGGGCAAAAACGAAGGTCTACGGCACAGAGGAATAAGCAACACGTCCTTGTAATCAAACGAGCACATAGGTCGATTGTACCATGTACTCCAGAATGATCCATAGCAGTGTCTTCTAATACGCCGCCTTTATTGGTGCTTTCTAAAACCATTAAATATCACTGTTAAAAAATTATTATGTTTTATGGTGTAAAAAATGCTGTGATTAAGGTCTGTTTAGGTTTAGGAACAAAAAAGCACTTGGTTAACTTTAGGGAAAGATCATGGTTTGGGTTAAAATGATCACTTGAAATGTGGTGTGGGTTAAAGTCACTACTTCCACACAGTTAAGCAACCTTCGCTGTCATGGCAACAGTTAACACCATGACAATCATAGTTATGGTTTTTTAAAAAAAACTGTCTCAACTCAGAATTACCTGTGCAAAACTTATCTAAAACAGTTAAAAATCGCTATTGGATTAATTGATTGTTGGTTGGGCTCTGCACATGAGATTTATTGACAATAAGATAATATAGAGAGCAATATTCTTAAACAGCCCTTGACCAAAAGTACACAAAATTAACTAGGGGTGTCCACATACCTTTGGCCATATAGTGTACAGTACGATGTGTAGATAAGGATATTTACCATATCAAGCTCTTTTCCAGGGAAATCTTTCATGTCTTCATCAAATCAAGTTAAAATTTAAATCTATACTGTATTTATCAATTTAATTATTTATAAATAACATGGGATGCTAAAATGTTCTCCATGCTCCACCTTGATAACAGTGACAGCACTGCCTCCACTGCAATGAAAACTCAAAGGTCCCAGTGTCTTTAATGGTCTTTTGACCTTGGTGGTACATCTCGGAGGATTAAACACCTCCCAGCGGAGGTGGAGCACTGTTTTCACTTTAAATCTCTCCCCAGACCAAGCAGACACATTACTGATCACAGGGGGTTCCTTGCTTGCAGCCTCATTAAAGCCAGCGTCATTGTTCCGAGATCAAAAACAAAACGGTCTCCTGCGGATTGAAGTTAAAGCAAAACGCTTTTGTCACAAGACTTTTTGCAGCGTAATTCAGCAGAGTTAAAACACAGGCGTTAGCAAAACACTCCATAGGCCCGAGATGACCTTAAGGAAATAACACTTGTGTCAACATTTTTGAGGAGATGGACTTTATCTTATCAGATTGCTCCTACTGAGGACAATAAAAAGAAAAGATAAAGAGGAAAAAAGGAAACAGATACAATCACTGCTATTATTGATGGCACGCTCTCCTCTTGTTTTGTCAGCACTTTGTGGGAGGTTTATGGGATTCACACTCTGCTATAAGGTAGAGGACGTTTTACATCATCATAAAATAAACATTTTGGATCGAAAGTTGTTTTTTTTTCCTCTATCTACCTGATAAAACCCACTCTAATGACATCAAGAGTCAAGAATGTTTTTGAGTCAAGAATCAAAAACATAGGAGCTTATTATACTTTAGCTTATTGACAGAATAGTTGCTCTCACTACCATAAAGACATATTTCCTATATGCTGAATATTAAAGGGAACTCAACTGATTTTATACATACAAGTCTTTTGTGGAGTCAACTAGAAGACCTCGCTTGCTGTTGCCTCAAGTGATGTATACAAGTTGTATACTGTTTGCTTCTCTCTCAGTGCTCTCATTAACCTTATTTCCAGCAGCAGCAGGCAGCTGTTTTCAGCAAAAAAAAAAAAGAAAAACTGTGATAAATCCACTGTCAAGCAGCAGGCAGACAAAGTTTGCGACTAACTAAGAAAGTGGAGACGCCGTTCTTTAAATATCACTTGAACTATGCACTCTGTCTTTCAGACTTCTCCTCATCACCACCATGAGCTCCATGATACCCAGGGACACTCATCCAAAGGTTTCCATCAACCACCTGCTATTTCCACTCCACTACCACCAGCGTCTAGACTCCGAGGGAGATCCTGTCTTATCTCCTATCTTCATATGGGTTTATGCTTAAAAAGATTATTCACATCGATGGAATCTAATCTCCAAAACTCCTTCTGTCGCTAACATCAATAAATATTGTTGTACACTTCCAATTGATCTCTACTTATCGAACATGTGTGTGTGTGTGTGTGTGTGTGTGTGTATCTTGGAGGTGAATAATTCACTAAAGTGTTCTCTGTGTGTAAGTATCACACTACAGGTAGGTTTAACATTCTCAGTGCAAATAATCAAACCAGGTAAAAGAAAATCTCAGATCTCATACTGTATTTCTCTTATCTTTCAATAAATGCCTTTGAACACTCTTGCTCTAATATGTAGGATGACTTGGGTGATTCATAGATAATTCATGGGTAAAACAGCATGTCTTTAATTTCAAACTGAGAGACATAGAGAATACCTCATCCCAGGACCCTGAACTGACCTCTTTGCCAATTAGATATATGCTAGCAGGACACTACCCAAAACTTAAACACTGTGACAAAACAGAGGTTGAGCAGACCTCCTGAGAAACCATTTCTGATCAATAATTTGAATTATGGTCTGAACTAAAAGCATAAACTGACCCTAAGGCCACTTAGACCAGAGAAAGACTGAACAACCCCCCACCTTAAATGGGACACAGACTCTCTTATCTCACCAGATCAAACCCATAAACTCTAATTCCTGCAAATCTGAGCCAAACCTGAATTTCATCTAAATCAAATTTCTAATAATTATGGATGTTATGTAATGTTATTTGTCATGTAAATACAAGAAGAATGGTATAACTTTCATAGTTGTGTGACTATCTACTAAGGAGATATTAAACTTTGATTTTATTAACTTTTTACTACATGAAACAATACTGCCCTCTAATGACAAGAGTTAAATTCCCCTATTTTAAGAGTTGATGAATGTTTGGTAACCATGTATTTGTATTTTAAAATTACCAAGTGTTTAAGTTTTTATCTATTAACCACATAGACAATCATATTTTAGTAATTGAATTAGATAAGTAGTTGTATTGAATGTAGTGAATTTTCTAAAGTAATAGGAATGCAAAGATATAATGTTTGAAGAGTTTCAGGTTGAAGTTTTCTTGTATTATTAAACAATAGTCATATTGAATGTTTTATCTTATGAAGTAAGAGTTGTGTTGAATTTACATTTGAATATGTTTCTGAAGGTTTAATCTAATCACAAGTGTTCATTTTAATCTTATATGGATAAGCACATTAGATAGGAAGGCACTTTGAATGCTTGAAGCTACAGAAGTAATGAAATAACAATGTTGAACGTACATTTGATTCTGAATATTGTGTTAACCTCACAGAATTGCTCCTTTAACTGTTATTCACTCTATTACAGCAGAATCATTATTAATCAGAAAATATAATGAAATAATAATAAATAATAATAAATTCCTTTATTTCAGAATTGTGGATTTCGGACAACGGATTGTCTGAACTGGGACATATTCTTGGACTCACCTGGATCTTGAGCATGGAGCTTGATCAAACGGGGTAGTGAGCCTGCTGCTTAGCCTTGGGCTTGGCTTGGCTGCACCCGGTCTCCGGCCATGTTGCCACAGGTAACAACTGTGAACTTTGTTTGTACTTTCAGGTGACACAGTTTGGTCTACCACGTACATATTGCACTGAGCAAGCAAGATGGGGACCAAAGAGGACTTTTATAATTATGGATGAGGAGGTCGAAGACGTAAGAGATCGCTGAACTTTATGTAATACTGGACTTGATGGGAGAGATCAAAGAACTGCAAAAACTGCAAAATGTTGAAAAGGATAAAAGGACTGCCCTCTTGAAGTGCTGAGTGTCAGACTTGGAACAATACTCACATGAATGACATTATAATCAGCAGTCTGGATAACGAGCCCCGGTCATATGCAAGGGCTGCAATGTCGGCGCAGGGAGAGCCCACCAAATCTGATCTGGACTCCCTCAAGAAAGGTGATCACCTTCTTCAACAGCAAGGGAATATCAATGGATAACAACGAAATTGAGGCATTTCACCCTCTCTGTCGAAAAAACAAAAGTGAGAGACCAACCATAATAATTTGTTTTGTGAGCAGGCAACAAAAACAAGCACAGCTCAGGCAGGGGAAAAAACTGAAAGGAAGCAACGTGTAAACTGTTCATAAAACTGAATGGATCACCAGAGGAGACTAAAATACTTGTCATCAAGGAGATTGCTGAGCTGGACAAGTGATGGCAGCTCCTGGCAGAACAGCAACCAAGGTAATGATACTGTCTCTTGAACATGAACTCAGGTCAGCTTGCAAAGAGCATAGAATGTAACTGACACTAAATACAACATGACAAGTTTTGACATTCATCTCCATCTGGAGATAGGTAATGAACAACAAACAACATGGATTATGGAATATGAAAAACTGGGTTTGAAAACTTTTGAATACACCAAACACAAATTAAAAGATATGGAGAATGATATCGATCCTGAAAATAATTTCTTCAACAATCTCAACAATTGCTGTTACTACACAGATGATCAGTTCAACATAATTGTTAAGTCAGATCATAAAATGTCAATTATTCACTTTAACATCAGTCTTTAGGTCTATATGCAAACTTTCAAAACATCAAAGAAGTCAATTTGATAAACCATTAAATAGCTATATCTGAGACTTGGCTCAGCTCTGAGAAAAGTGTGGATTTTGAGTTGAATAGATACAAATTGACATCTATGAATAGGAAGAACAAAAAAGGACAGGGTGTGGCACTTTATGTGGACAAAAGCTTCAATTATAAGGTAATGGAAAGTATGAAAACAACGACTGCTGAATGATGTGCTTAAATGTATCACCATAGAAATCTGTTTGGAAAAAAATATATATATAATTGTTAGCTGTGTATAGAGCGCTCCTGGATCTAACATATTTAAGGATAGTATAGAGGGAATGTTTGCTGAATGTTTGCTTCTGTAAGCTGTCTGTCTATGACAGTAATTACGAGGAGGATAAGAATGAATATGGAAATGAATTTCTGGGTGTGATATTAGACCACAATATCTGCTAGAAACCTCATATAAGATATGTGCAAGCAAAGTTGGCAAGGAGTGTTGCAGCTCTGGGAAAAACAAGGCACATTCTGGATCATAAAGCATTGTACACTCTGCATTGTTCACTTGACTTACTGTGTTGAGGTGTTGGGTAACACATAAAAGAGCAACTTATACTCATTATGCATACTACAAAAAAGAGCCATAAGGATGGTTAAATATGTAGCATATCATGAACACACAAACAAGCCGTTTTTAAAGTCATATGCTTTGAAGTTCATGGATCTGGTAGAATTTAAGATGACACAAATAATGTATAAAGCAAAAACAATTTACTTCCGGGTAACATACAAAAAATGAGAGGGGAGTTATAAGTTTAACTTCAAAAAACGTTGTGTTCATACCACGCTGAAGAGTATGTATATTTAAATTTGCGAGATACATTTGTGTAGTGGTTTGGATACAGAACTCAAGCAAAGTCCAAATATAAATCAATTCAAGACGATGTACAAAAAAATAATTTTTAAAGCGGTATAGTGATGACGAAGGGTCGGTAGGATGAACGTTGAGGTAAAGTAATATCTGATTGACACTGGGTGTATGTTTGCATTTTACATAATAGCATTGGGGTAGTTGTTTGTGAGTTGTATATATGATAAATATTGAGTTATGGGAAGAAGTAGGACCATATAAGTGTATACTTCTTCCTACTCCTTTTCAGACATGTAATATTCATGTTGTTTATTTATGTTTATGAGAATTTTTTAGTTTCTTATGTGTTCAAAACAAACAAACAAAAACACAAAGATCTAAGGAAAAACAGACATGGACAAGAATGCAATGAGTTATTGCACTCTAGTGTGCTCTCTGGCCGTAGAAATTAGTCTGTCTGTTTTTACTGTCGTAATAATACTCGTGTCCTTCTAAGGCTTGAGAACAATTTTGTGTTTCTGCTCACTGACTTGAAGCACTGTCCTGCAATTGCTGAGTCAAAGCTTTTCTTTCAGAAAGAAGGACCAGAAACCATAAGACGCAGTCACAGACAAAGTGGGCTTGATTCACTGGGATTGATCGAAAATCCTATCAACCCCTGCTGATACACTGTGGTCATTTTGTGGTGTCAATAAAAAAAAACTTCCTTATTGCCAGAATTGGGATTGAAGTCTTGGGTGGAGACCTGATTCACAGAGGCTGGCAGGTGGGAAGTGGCAGCAGTGGTTTGGCTGAAAAATGAAAAGACATTTTATGTCAATATTATATAATTATAAGTCACACTCTGAGTACAGGATTTTTAAGGCCGCATAACTGGCTCCTTACACTCATTTTAAGAAGTCTGTATACACTTTTTAGTTTTGAAACCATTTTCCAAACTGTATCGAAGCTCATACAGTCCTAGTTAGTGCTTTAGCTGGCACTGGTGGAGAATAGATATCACATGGTCAAGACTTCTCTGGATTATATCATGTATAATGGAATGATCAGTCAATGGGTACTGTTGATCATTAAAGAGTGATTTGACAGACTATCATCTATTTGTGTACAAAATGTAAACATGCCATGCTTGGTGCACCACTTCAATGTGCACACTCCCTCTAAATATACTGGAATATTGAGATCTATAGCTAAAATTGCATGTTTGATAGGAATTGGCTGAGTTCCTGTTGGGAAAACATGCATAAAATGTTGGGTGATGATGTTGGAGGGCAGCACATGTAGATGTTTAAACTCTGTGTCCATTGTGACAGCTCATTGAAACCACTGTTTGAGATGAACCATGGCACTCCCAACACATGAGAGCCTCAGTGTTTACATTGTGAGGCTAAATGTTTGCTCTCTGTTCCATTTCAGCTGGCCGTGTGATTGAAGCCTGAAGCATAACAAGCAGAGGGGATAATTGTCCATGCAGGGAGAAGTTGGGTTTCAAATCCACCATCTCCAAGGGTGTCCACTGAGCACAGCCAAAATACAGACTGCCTGTAGTAATGATGAACAAAACAACAACAAGCTGCAACAACCGTATAAGCAAAAAGACAAAGCAGCTTTATTTATATAGCACCTTTCAAACACAGAGGCAATTTAAAGTGCATTACACTTAAATAATCTGTGACACTTTAGTAAAAACACATGGCTATATTGTTACTCTTCACAGAGTTGAAGTTGTAATGTAATTACTTTTACCAGTAGCACAATATTAACAATAACCCAGTTACTGACTTGGTGAAAACAGAGTCCCACAAAATGTCAACAGAATGATGCTACACTGTATCCTTAATAGATATGATAATATACATGTGCAACAGTATCTACACTGTTACACAGTTTTTGTTCTTCAGGCTTTTCAGGGTAAAGAGGTGAAAGATCCTTGACTAGTCGACCATCTAATCTCAATCTGATTGAGCATACATTCCACTTGCTGAAGACTAGACTAAAGGCGGAGAGAGCCCACGACAAGCAAGAGCTGAAGGTGGCTGCAGTGAAGGCCTGGGAGAACATCACTAGGGAAGATACAAAGCATCTGCTGATGTCTATGGGTCCAAGTCTTCAGGCAGTCATTGACTGCAAAGTATTTTCCACAAAATATTAAATGTGAGGATTTTCTTTGCCTTCAAGTGTATCTGTCCAATTACTTTGGAACCCCTTAACGTTGCACACCTTGAATTAAAAGGGCTATATCTCCCCCACTGTTCTTTCCAACTTGATGTAAACCTACTCAAATTAAAGCTGAGCAACTTGGCACTTTAATATAGTTACCATTATTTTATTTAAATTGAGTGTGATGACTCACAGAGTTTGAAGAACAGAAAATGTGTAACTATCAAAGTAATTACTGTATAGGAATATCATAATAAAGTGTTCAAGTCAAAATTACATGCCCACAGCAGCAGCATCCATAAGCAATTTGCCATAGCACCTGATCCTGATCATGTCCAGTTGTAGATAAGGGTAGGAATGTCTCAACCACTCCTAAATAGGCTGGAATCAGTAACAATACGAGGTCCTGACACACCAAGCTGACCGCATAAAACTAGCACAGACACAGACTGACACTTTGCATCGCATTACGTTTTTAAGTTGCACTTGAGCTGAATGACAAAGACTGCAACAAATGCCCAGTTGACTGATAAAGTGTATGCATGCTCTGCACCTGTGTGAGAGAAAATATCAAGTCAGCAGTCTGTTTTTCTAATCTTAAAAAAAAAAAAAAAATCACAGACAGGCAAACAAAACAAACTAGCCAACCATTTTCTGACAGTCTGTAAAAACTGACTTGTCATATGCTTTGAATATGAATTGAGAGTACATCTGATAAAGACTTGTGTTTGGAAAGTTTTTGTTTGTGTTATAGGGGAAAGACAATGCAGAAGCAAAAACTAAGGAGAAATGTAAGCAACTTTAATGTACTTTGTTTCTATTTCTTCTCACTCACTCCTCTTTGACCTGTAGGGCTATCTGTGGAAGGTCAAACTTCATCAATAGAAAATCCAAGGAAAAAGATGCTCCAGTCCTTGTTTGATCGATAGGTCATCTCTGGGAATTCAAAGACAAATAATAAATAAAAAAGAATCTCATGCATTACATACAAACATACAAATTAGTATTGACAAACTGGCCAGTGTGATTTCACCAGAATTTGTTGAAACAGACAACATATTTATGTTCATATTATACTGTGCCAATACAATCTTCAATATCTTTGCAAGTGTTGTGAGTAATGAGAGCATGAGTTTATTATGGATGCAAAAAGTCAAGCTGGCAGACTCTTGAGATACTGACATTTTACAGCCTGGGGCAGCACACGGAGACAGTGTGTGGAAATCAATACAAGTCATTACCATTACTCTAATGATGCAGTGAGTTGGTGTTTTAATATCCACAACTGCGATAATGCATGTGTTATCTCATCTGTAGTATACAACTTGCGAGGACCATGTGAGCGTATTAGAAAAAATAAAACATACAATATGCTATATGTATGCTATATGATTTAGTATGCCATTCATTTTTGCCACAACAATAATCTAAATATGCCTAGAGATCTATTTAATAGTATTTATTATGTTTTATGAAATTTCTTGAAAAGAAAATGTTGAAACTGGAGCAGGATTTTTTTTCATTCTAATCCCTTGCTGGTAGGAAAAAAGACTTTTGATAAAATGCAAATATAAAATTGTATTTCTTTCAAAGTACAAACTGCAGCTGTGTTGAGGAGTTAATATGACAGCAGGAAAAATTGTACGTCCATTGGGGGGGTTCAGAGAGATTACCTCTTCCCAAATATTAACTGAGGGACATTTTACACACCAAATTCTGCTTCTCACAATTGCACAGCTTCCTCTCGCAAAGAAGCAATGTCATCTTGATACAGTAAGCACTCCCGATCCCACGCCACATGGCTGATGATTTCCAGCACTGAGCACAAGGCATGTTCTCCGTGTTCAAGCAGGAAAGAAAAATGGCAGCATTCTTGTTACATCTGCTTTACAGGCAAACTAAAGAAGTTAGTTAGATGAAGAGTCCGTCTCCCCAATGGGATGAACTCTATTCACTCAGCACTGGCTCTTTATAGAAACCCCTAGGACAACCACAGGTTCACTGATTAAGATAACCCCTTTAAATTGACCTTCAGTGTGTTTCAAAAGTCAGAGGAAAGGCAAGGACAGAGTTTAAAGCATGGCATTTCTCATTAGCAGACACAAAAGATGCATCAAGAACAGAGACAGGACAGCCAGTCATGGCCCATAGGACCATCCCGCTCTTCCAAATGGACCCAGAAAGGGCATCCTTCCACTTGAAACCCCTGTGCTGAAAAAGGCCACAGTGATTACCATTTCATATTTTAGCCATCAGCAAGGCTTTTGCAGATAAGCAGTAGGGATCAGATTTGGCCAGGTCACATCTTGAGGCGGAATTCAATCAAATCTCAGTAGTAAACATCTTGGTACAACCCTACAGTTGGATATTAGCATTTGTATTGTGCAGCTCTGTTGTTGACCAAAGCTGCCCTGCCTTATCTGTCAACACAGGCTTGTCAGGTCTGCACCTCGCAGTGAGTGGCTGCTGGTGCTTCCCATTCAGGGCTGCAGCGCTGGGAGCGCACACTGGGCTGGTTGGGAGCTCCAATCTCAGAGCAAAAGGAAGAACAGCATCCGCTTCACTCTTCAATGGCAGCACTCACACAAACACACAGATTCACCTTCAACTGCTGCCAGAAACACAAAGAAACACATTTTCCCTCCAAGCTAGTCAACCCCAGCACTAAGCGTACATTTCTACAGCCAATGGCTACAGTAAGAGGAGTTTAAGCTCCAACATAGTCCTGTACAGTGTTTGGTTGTTCCTTGGTTTAATTTCTACTTAAATAGGCTTTTTGTTATGTAATATAAACTTTTCTGAACTCCTTATTGCTGTAAGTAAGTAATCTTTTTCTTCCTCTTCTAATCATTATTCATAATAGTAGTCGAGCAGTGTCTGACATTTTAAAATCCTAAATATAGGCACTTATTAAAAAAAAGCACATACAATTTTTCTTGTGCATGAAAAGTGATATTTACACTGACCCTTATTCAAATTAAATAACTGATGTAAACCTGAAAACAGTTAATAACATGTTTCAAGGAGTTAAAGTAACAGGCTGTCTCTATAAGTCCTGGTAGCTCATAAAAGTTACATGGTCAAGAATTGGGAAGTTGTTGACCACTACGATCAGCTTTTTTTTTACCTGGTTGATTCATGAGGGAGTCAGAACAAGTGCAACTGATGATGTCACCTGTCGAACAAGCTAAACCTTTTTACGTTACACTGCTGGGAGCCTTTTGAGACTTTCTGTCTGGATCCATTGCCTCGGAAATCCAGCTGCAGTTCTAACACTTCTTATAAATTGGTGCAAGCAGCTGGTGCAGGAGCCCATCTGAAAGGAGTTTTATATCGGCCGTAAAATACAAAGCTTGCTGCCTTGTATTTTTTGTGCATTTTTTTATTGTGTTTTGTTTATTTACACTGAATACAAAAGGGTCTCAGGCGTGATTGGTTTAATCCCATCATGCTACTGCTCCTCACAGAAAATGAATGGGAGGCGGAGTGTTTTGTGTCTATGTAGTAAATGCTGCCTCTGAGCAATCTCACCACAATAATAAGTGAAAACAACTAATTTCATTTCATCTAATGTGTGTCTTGTGGGTGATTATGAAAATTACAGTTTCATTAGAAAAGCTTATAGTACATTCAAGTACATTTCGGGGCTTGTTTGCCTGAATGACAGGTGTCTCACATGGATGTATTACAGAAAAAAGACTTGGATATGGTGTGGTGAACCACAAAATACCAAGACAAGATCATTGACAACATTATTGACCTGCTAAAGCAGTAACCTCACTTCCATGGTTTCTGTATTGAGGGTTACCACAATGAGAAAGCTCATAAATACTGAGTACGGGTAAATCAATTATCTTCGGGGCAATTCAAACCCAAATACGGCAAGAAATCTCATCCAACTAGAAACTCATGCCAAGAAAATGTACCAACTGTTAAAATAATAGATAATTTCAAATGAAACAGTGAGAACATTTGTGAGAACTGTGTCTCTTAGATCTGATTAAAACTCTCTAATAGAATCTTTGGAGAGTAAATCTTACAGCATTTGCTATGACACATAAAGATAGATATTTCAGAGTAAACTTTCTCTGAAGTTGTTGTTTCAGTTTCTGTCCACTGAAGGGCAATTTCATAAAGCATGCTGCAAGTCATGATTCGGTTTGAGAGTACCTGAAATGTCAACAGAACCCGTGTAATGTCAGTACAAATCAGATTCAGCATAACCTTGAGTGATAGCAGTATAAAACAACCCATTGAGCAGGTACGGCTGAATAGGTAATAGCCGCATACAACCTGGCATCTGGGGTTTCTGATTGAAAGCAACGTCCACAGATGATCTGATATGGTTTATGATACTAGTGTGAATGAAAATCTGCTTCTCTGAATTTTTTTTTCCAATCAAAAGCCAAACATAAAACCTGCAGAAGAAATTAAGAAAAAAATCTAGAGACTGAATGCAAAAAACCACCATTTCAGCTCAGAGAGACTGCATAGTAGTTCAAACTGCATACTTTGCTCAGTTTTACCTTAATGGGTTTTATAAAACCTCAAATACCGTACAGCTAATTAATTATCTGTATTATTAAATCAAAGTGTTCAAAGTCAGGCCAGGAAAATACACACACACACACCATTTAAAAAAACAATAGCACATTGTTACTGTTCAAGGACCTCCCTCTGTGCACTGCTGCACACTTTGCCGAAATTATAGGAAGAATGATTACAAATTATAGTAATCAACGTTCTTAATTAATAGTCAGATCCTCCTCAATCACTTAGAAGCCAAATGAACACAACAGAAACTTGAGGGCTCCCAGACTGCAGTTGAATGAGGATGATAGCAGCTCCCCAATGTATGAGTCATGGCAGGTAATTCCACTGGGCCATTGTTTGTTTGACAGCAGCATGCTCCCTCCAACTGCTCCTCTGATAATGGTGTTTATGTACTTTGGCTCCACAAGGCAAGGCAAAATGGCCATACTAACAATAGATGCAGTGGACAGAGGTAGCCAGAAAAATGGCGCTGATTCAACCCCTGAGAATCAGCGATATTCACCTCAATGTTAATCCCACAAACTATAACTTACTTATCTTAATTATGAGCTACCTGAAGAAGACAGCTTGACTACATCATTATTTGTAAGGACACGCAGCCATGTATACACCTTTTGCCCAGTAAGTAAGGTTTTGTATGATGTAGATAAAGTAAGTTTCCATGGTAATACATGCCCGTTTTTTCCTATTCATGAATAGTACGCTGGCATATTTGTAGCAAAATTTGTGTACAACTTATCCTTGAGAATCTAGTCTATATTTGCAATAAATACTTTTGAAAGTTTATTCAAATCATTTTGAAAAACAGATCACTATGTTTTCTAATTACTGAGACTATAAAATGAGAGCATCAGTCATCTCAGCAATTGATCCAAAACGATATTTGTTTATGTTCAAGTAACAAAGCCCTTTAACTGCCTGTGACTCTTATCTGTCAGGACCAAAGGAGGAAGTCAGACGACGTTATTATATAGCCATAAAGTCTGCATAGGGAGGAGGTCCATGTGGATGGATGGGTCAACAAAACATCGTCCACCGTCCTTAAATGACAAAATCCAGACAATACATGGGAGCGTTTTCTATTTTGATGCCCCTATCGGCAGTAACAGGCTGGACAAGATCATTTATCTGTACCTTCAAAAATCATTACAAATCAAAATTAATTATGCTTTATGTCCTGTTAGGTCCGGTTAGGTTTAGGCACAAAAACCTGCTGGTTAGAGCTAGAGAAAGATCATAGTATGGGTTAAAATAAGCTGTAGTTTGGGTTAAAGGAACTACTTCCTTAAGGTTAGGCGACCTTCATCGCCATGGCTATAATAATGACCATGTGGTTAAGGTTAGGGGACAATCGTAGTAAGTTTTTAAAAAACTGTCCCATACAAACAGTGGTCTCTCTTGGCCAAGTCTTCACTTTTCTTGACCCACTTGATCTCGTCCTCATGCGGACTTTGTCAGTATATATTGATCTCATTTGATTTCCCCCTTTTCTCCAGCCATAATTACTACAGCTGCTAAATGGCATCTGTCACTTTAACGTAAATATACGTCCTTCTGGGCTACGGATGATTACAACCTATTGTGTCGTTTTTCTTGGGAGGACAGTCTCGTACTTTACAGTAACATGAGAGACCACTGTTAGTTTCCTACTGACAGCCAAGGTTGATTTGTTTTTAACATGATCGCAGTCCTTCCCTAACCATAACAAAGTTATTATTGTAGCCATGACGATGCACATCCCCTAAACTTAACAAAGTAGTCATTTTAACTGAAATCATGATATTTTCCTAACTTTAACAAAGTAGTTTTTTTTTTTAACAAACCTTAACCATAGCAGTGCAAGATCAGAAAAAAAGTCAATGTTGGCCTGTCAATTCTGGACATGGACCAACAATGTATTTTGTTGTTAAATTGGAGGATATAACGTCTTTTCTTATTTAAAAAAAAAAAAAAAAAAAAAAAAAAAGATATTTTGCCAATAACAGAAAAGGACCACAATGGTCCATGTCTTTTTATTTGTGAGATAAGGAAAAACTAGATGGGAAACCTGAAACATGAGTACAAAGTTTAATTAACTTCCATCCCCACTATATTATCCGTGTTTCAGAACAAAATTTGATCAATTTCTAGGGCAATGACATTGACAGGTTTTTAATAACTATGAGCACAAAGCACAAAGATATTTGATTGACAGAGAGCAGTCTGATATGTTTTAAACCTACTTCAGGGCAAATAATTCATCTTTGGGCTCAGTGTTATGGGTTTGTGATATTAAAGTGAGCACAAAAGCATTTTGTGGTACAAAAATATGACTTTCTGCACAGGGACACTGATAACACTAAATTGTACTGGCTCCTTCCAAACATAAACATTTTGGGTCACAAATCAGGGGTTAAATGGTGATGTAACAAAACGGTCAGTTTGTCATGGTTCTGTCCCAGTCTGGCTCTATGTTCTATGGTTGCCATTATCCAGCAGTCCACCAGATGCCCTCAGACTTTTTCCCTGTTTGTTGGACTGAGTGGGAGATCAACAGATAAGATAAGTTCAATACAATGAGCAACAATATTTCAAGTGGTCCTTTAATATAATCTGTAGCCTTTGTCCAGACATAGTTCATATACATGTGATCCATTGGAAGAGCTAATAGAGTGTAATATGTTATACTTTTGGCTTCACCTGGTTAAGAATGAGAATGTTTGTTTCTCTTTGCTCTCTGTGTCCTTCTTGCATTCATGTACTCCTCTTCAGCCTGCTTTTCCCTTCACACCTGCCCTGCATTCAGTCTTGTTAGCCCTGCCCTGCTCCCTGTGTCTTCTCCAGCCAATAAACTCCCAGCCTGCCCTTGTGTCTTGCTACTTTTTTTTTCATTGGTTCAGTTTGTATTTAAGTCCTTGGTTTCAGTTTAGTATTGTTGCATCCTGTGTTCTGTTCTGCTGTGCCTTGTTCTCTCTGCTCTGTTTGTTCTGCATTGTTTAGTTCAGTTCAGTTTTTCTTTGCCTGCACTCAAGATAAAATAAAGAAGTTATTCTTCAGTTCATACTGCCTGCATCCTGCATTTGGGTCCATCTCCTGCTACTGTTACTGACAAAAGGATCCAACTACAGGTGGATCCCGCAAACAAACCTCATGAGGTGACTTTTAAACCGTTTTGCTTTCGTTATGACTTCAACTACACCTCCAGTAGTGAGGACAGAGAGGCAGTTTTATCATCGGCACGGCAGTAAGTTTATTCAAGGCCTTGGTTAAAGAATTTGCTATCCAGATGGGTAGAGGACTTTTTGAACACTGGTGTATATCTGCCTGCTTCCCAGACAGCTAACCTGCAGCATGTCAGTAACCAACATGTTAGCCACCACATGATTGCCATCCAGCCTGCAAGCCTGTTAGCTCCCAGAAGCCAAGCTATCCTGCTTCCCCTGAGCCTGTCACTTCAACCTCCTCTGCACTTCAGCTTCCACCCGAGTTGGCTAGCCTCCTGCCTGAACATGCCCCTCCAAGTCCAGCCCCAGTCCCCCTGGACACTTTCAACAGTATTAACTGGCTAGACATGGACCCAGCAGACATGCTGAAGGAGGTAAAAGACGTTTTGTATGCTATGGAGCGATTCTCTGCCTACCGCTGTGAGACCTCCAAAATTAAGCAGAGGAATGCAGCTTTTTCTCAGATACTCTGCACTTGTTCATCCAAGCTGTGGCTGCTGGAACTTCTGCCTAATCTGAAGGTGATTGTGAACACCTCCTGTTTAGACTACAACTGTTACCCTTCCTGTATGTCCTGAACCTGATCTGCCATGCCCTTTGCCAGGATCCCCTGCAGCCCCACCTCCAGTCTGCAGCATTCCCTGTGGTCCTGCTTCCTGCATCCCCTGTCCCTGCTGAGCTGCAGCACTCTCCGTCCCTGTTGAACTGCAACATTCCCCTGTCCCTGCTGAGCTGCAACAGTCTCCTCTTCCTGTTGAGCTGCAGCGATCTCCTGTCCCTGCTGAGTTGCTATAGTCCCCTGTTCCTGAGCTGCAACAATCTCCTATACCTGAGTTGCAGCAGTCTCCTGTGGTTGTGCTTCAACAGCCTTCTGTTTCTCTGGCCACTCCAGCTCACCTGCCAGACTCTGAGCCACTGGCCACATCTGCCAGCCGCATCCACTGACCTCCTCCCAGACCTTCAGCAGTCAGCCATCTCCGCAGACCTCCTCCCAGACCTTCAACAACTGGCCATCTCCACCGACCTCCTTCAGCATCGGCTGCCTCTGCTGATGTACCCAGCCTTTGTTGCCGACCTCCAGAGCAGCCCTGTACGTCTGGTCGCCCCTTCACCTGGTCAAGAATGAGAATGTTTGTTTAATGACCAGATTATTTTTGTGGTTGCATTTGGCCTGCTGACATTTTAGGCTTTCATGAGCCTACTTATAGTGTTTTCTGGGTTTTTAGTTTCTCTTTGCTCTGTGTTTCCCTCCTGTGTTCATGTACTCCTCCTCAACCTGCTTTTCTCTTCACACCTGCCCTGCATTGAGTCTTGTTAGCCCTGCCCTGCTCCCTGTGTCTTCCTCAACCAATCATCTCCCAGCCTGCCTTTGTGTCTTGTCACCTGTTCCTTGTTGTTTAATTCAGTTCAGTTTGTATTTAAGTCCTGGTTGTCAGTTTAGTGTTGTTGGATCATTTGTTCTGTTCTGCTCTGCTTTGTTCAGTCTGCTGTTTGTTCTGCGTTGTTCTGTTCAGTTTTTCTGTGCCCGCACTCAAGCTAAAATAAAGTTATTCTTCTGTTGCATTTGGGTCCATCTCCTGCTACTCTTCCTGACACAGTTTTTTCAAAGATTATGGTTTTGTTTGTTGGTTGACCCACATAGGTGTTTTGCTGTATTCTTGCTGGTTAGGCCTCTGCTCAGTTAGATGGAGCTGTGCTAGGAGTTTCATGAGTTCACCAAAATATTCCAATAAGGATGATAAAAGTGTAACTCATATACAACTGTAAACAGATAAAACAAAGCCAATAAGAAAGTGAGGGAGATGTTGATCAAACAGTCCATACAGTCATGTGAAGAGGTTCAATCAGGCAAAATTCAGTAAGTCAATTTGTGCTGGACCAAAGCTTATTTTTACGCTACATATTGCAAATGTGAAACATCATATCCTACTGTACCTTAATAATGTGGGGGCATTAATACCGTATATACAGTATATAGATAACTGCACAACTCTCTACTTCTTTAATGAAATGTCATTTACAAGTGACTGAACTTCAAAACCAATATGTAGGACAAACTGAAAATATTGTCATTAATACTCTATAACATACAGTACTGTGCAAATGTTTTAGGCACAGTTTTAGGCAAAAGCAAAGTGAGGATGCTTTAAAAATAATGCCATGAATACTTTTTATTTATCAATTAACTTCATTCAAAGTTCAGTAAACAGAAGAAACCTAAATTAAATCAATATTTGGTGTGAGCAGGTTTGCCTTTCAAACAGCACCAGTTCTCCTCAGTACACTTGCACACAGTCCTTTGGCAGGTCAATTGTTCCAAGCATCTTGGAGAACATGCCACAGTTCCTCTGTGGATTTAAGCATCTCAGTTGCTTCTGTTTCTTCATGTAATCCCAGACTGACTCTATGATGTTGGGATCAGGGCTCTGTGGAGGCCATACTATCTGTTAGAGGACTCCTTGTTCTTGTAGCTGAAAATAAAGTAGTTCTTTATTACTCTGGCTGTATGTTTGGGATTCTTGTCATGCTGCAAAATCAATTTGGGACCAATCAGACACCTCACTGATGGTACTGCATAATTCATAAGACTCGAAACATATAAAGTGCCTAAAACTTTTGCATAGTACCATATTTTCAAGGTTAAAATTCAGTTTCCATGTCAATAACACACAGAAAGTAGGGAAAGTTAGCATTGTTGCTCCCCAATCCCTGCTGTGCAAGCTCAATGTTTCCTTGTGAGGAGCGACAAAGTAAGAGCGTAGATGCCAAACACTGATACTGTACATGCAGTATATAATCTATTTCACGTGAGTTGGCTGACTGAACTACAGTGATTCTTTGTTGGGCTCTGAGCACTTCCAAAACACATGTGACCTACACTTAACACTGTGCCTGACAGCCTCCTGTGTAGAGACACACAAATGGAGCAATAGCTGCTACTTTGCTAATGTGCTGCTCATGCTACACCTCCTGTGTAGACACAGCCTAAATCATTTCACAATGTTCCTGAAAACACAAACAGAGTTTGGTGAGTTATGTTGGAACCACTACAGACATTTCAACCAGGACAGACAAATGACTGAAGCACAACTAATTGTTTATTATACAGAAGATAATGATGATTAAGTCTTGTCAAAAGTCTTTGGCACTTAAACTCTACAGGAAGATTTTATAATTGAGGGACACCAGTCCTGAGCTGCAACAAGATAAATCCCCACATGAAGTCTAGACACTGGTGGTTGTGGTGGTTGATGACTTCTGCTGAGACTGATAAGGCTGATGAGGTTGATGAAGTGATGCACTGATGAATCTGTGAGGACCGGGCGGTGATGGGGCGGCGCTGAGGAGGAGGTAGGGTGCACATAATGCAGCATGAAAGCACCAAGGCAGAGAGGAAGAAAACATATTTAAAAAGACAGCTGCAAGATGATAGGCTGACAATGAAGGTGTGTCACCATGCTATTGGATAGATGTGGCCACCTGAAGTGAACAGCTGATGTCTCAATTGATGGCCCTGAGCAATGACAGTAAAGGAAATTATGAGTGAGCATGCGTGAAGGATGGGAATGACAGATGGTATGAGAAATAAAACTACAGACCTGAGCATGTGAAAGATAGTCTTCCTGACTGAACTTTCGCTAAAGCTCCATTTCACTGAATGAGTGTAGCAGCATAGTTTACAAGGTTTGAGTTGTTAATTTTCCTTTAACTCCATTTATCAGCAACCAAGTTTAACCTACATGATTACTTTCTGTTTACAAGAAGAGCTCTTGATATTGCAAAGAAAAGGTCATATCATAATGAAAAAATCGAACTCTTTGTTTGATTCTATGAAGTAAAAGCATCCCCTCTGTCCACAAATTCACAGTTTTCTACTAAGCTTGCTGTCTAAAAATGTTGTTGAAGCAATGTTTTTATGTAACCTGGTTACATTCAGACCTCACTTGTCAACTTCAACTTCTAAACCGAATCCAGCACACTAAGGTCTAACGCCTAAGGTTTTTTCACCTCCAAATCCCCAAAATATTGTTGTCTGGGTAGAAACTAGAGCTGAAGACAACATGGTTATGGGTCACAGCAGCCAGCATTTGGAAACTATTCAGTCTGACTTAGAACTTTACAGAGTGGATTTAAAGCCACACAAAAACAACAGTTGCTGTAGCTCTTGGTTATATATTTAGACATTTTAAATAACAGGTAAGTTCCCAGTGGCTCCCCAGATGTGATTGCTGGGAAATATGTGACACCACTGTATTGTTATGCAAATGTATTGTTATACGACAAAATATGTTGTTGGCCATGGGACTCCAAAACGACACATAAGAGCGCTTTCTGATCTGATGCCCCTATCGGCATGACAACATCATCTGCCTGTGTGTTCCAAAACCTGTCACAAATGATTGTTGAAAAATAAATAGGTTTTATGATGTGATGATGCCATGGTGAAAGGGGCTATATTATGCTTTTAGTGATTTTGTGTTATTTATATCTATACCAAACATGGTCAAAGTTCCAAAACTTGGTTTAGGGAAAGTACTATCACAGTGTCATAGGATAGTACTGATAGTTCTATCATTGCCAGTTCACACTTCGTCTGGAGAAACACTTCTGTTGCTGCGTTCCACAAAGTGCCAACAATGGATCAGCAATGTCATGCTCTACAGTATATATTCACTCTTGTTTAGGAAGCTTTTGTATTGAATCCTGGCTGAAATACATGATGCACATAAATATTATTTTACACTGTCAGTTGGAATTAGTTTGTTGGATTTTCTGTGGTGAGAAATGCAGCCAAATACCAGTTTTTACTTAACACTATAAAAGTTGCCATTCTCTCAAGTCTAACTAGCAAAATAATGAACCTGTCATTTACACATTTCATATTTCAATTCTTTCTGATCTCTGAAAAACAGTTAATTATTTTTTATTACTATTAACTGAATTATTAACCATTCAGAACTGAAGATTTGAAGCAGGAAATAAAAATGATAGAACTGAAATAAAACAGCCGTGAAACTCTGAACAGTTGTTGTCATTTCTGCGAGTTGATGGGAAGGACACAGCCCAATTAACAACTACTTAGTTAAAGTTTTACCTTTCAACAGCTTTAATACTGTCTTTGATGGTGCCACAATTTGTGGTACATTTAAGGCAATTATATGAGAGTGCTTTTAGGTCAAGCAGTACAAGGTCTGGGTTGAATGAGGACAAGAGATTGTCTGAAAGTTCCAAATACGCTTTCATTTGAGACTTAAATTACAAGGATTATCGCCTGAGCTGTGGGCACAATTTTAAAATAGTAAATTCAGTCTTCTCATCCATCTCCTCCATATGAATAAGACTGAAATACTTCAGTATATCAGTATTCCTTATGACAGTCCGACTTTTGGAACATGCACTTGGAATAAAAGGTGCTCTTAACATTCATAAATGTGCACTCACAGTGGACAATCCATCATAATCATGGGTGCATACTGTATATAGCTCAGTGGGCACAGCAGTCTCTTTCTATCTCAGCTGCTGACATTCAAACAAAGCACTGGCTCCTCCACTCCTCTGCAGGATTCCAATGAAAAACAACAACAAATGAATCACAGGCAACAGCAGCCCACTTTGCTCCCTTCACAGTATATAAAATGTCAATGCGCACAACAATCCCTTACAGTGATGGATAGGTTAGAGTCGCTGCTCTGTTCAGAGCATAGAGCTTGACTCCACCTCGCACTACCTACACATTTCACACTTCTTTGTAAATGTCATACACAGGTTTCATAAACAGATGTCGTTTCATTGTTTAAAAGATGACCCAAGCTAATAGCTTTGCGGCAAACATCTAAACAAAAAGCCCTCTCTAAATGATAGATGATTCTGTTGTAATTTTATATGCATACACTATATTTTACAGATACAGCTTTTAAAGGTGCAGTGTGCAGAATTTAGTGGTATCTTGCAGAACAGACTTGGCAGAAATGTAATATAAGGAAGTGTGTTTCAATGAGTGTATTCCATGAACCTTAGTATGAGCCCTTTATATCTACATAGGGGGCGGGTCCTCTTCAATAGAGCCCACCATGTTGCACTGCCATGTTCCTACAGTGGCCCAGAATGGACAAACCAAACACTGGCTCTACAGAGGGCCTTTTGCATTTTTTGCAGGTTCACAGCCACCGTAGGTTCTTCTACATGCTTGGAAGGGGTGGGTGACGGGTGAGGGGTGTTCAGTTGGTAGCAATCTGCAACCTCACTGATGGATGCCACTAAATACTACACACTGCACCGTTAAATCCTGACTATACTATATGTGAACTGTTCACCTCTTCAAAGTCTTGGTTGTCTTTATAACTTTTGGAAAAATATTTTGTGGTAAGTGTTCATTCAAAAGACAGCTAGAATTACATGTCTTTACTTGCTAGTGTGATTTTATAAACAAAAAGGCTTTGAAAGTGCAAAATGGACACAGCTCCAAACAGCAATCATGTGAAAAAGCTCTAGTCCTTAAAAGGAGGGGAAGGGGAAGAAATTAAAAGCTCAAAAGAAAATTATCGCCTCAAGTTACTAGCACTAATTTGGCTGCTGGATTATTTTTTGGTACATTTTTAATTGCCCCAAACAGCCAATGTACTGACTTTGCAGATGTTATCTGTAGCTAGCTACAGTAGCAACATGTATGCACTGGGCGACGAGAGTGCCTGTGAAAATCCACCTACTTTTACAGTTTCTTACTGTATTTTATAATTACAGTGTATTACTAGAAATAAATGTGCAGTTCATCACTGTATTCTTGTAAATTCACAACACAATACTGGTCACAGTTTTGTCAGTAAACTACTGTATATTTACAGTATGTAAACTGTATTTAATGATAATTAAATAATGTTACTGTAATATTGCTATTACTACTACTACTAATAATAATAATAATGAAAAATGACAAAGGGACAATGTTCATTATGTAGTTCCTTTTCAAATATTTATTAAAATAAAAACACAAGCAGTGTAACACAAGCAAAACTAGACCTGAATAAACCTTCACTCCAAGTCTGTTTTCTTTTTTGTTTCGTTCTTTTGAAAGATTGACATTTTTTAATTTAAATGACAGTGCATACAATATTTGGTGACTCACTGAGTGGCTGAGTGAGATAGTGGGTGGTCGTGTGTGTGTGTGTGTGTGCGTGCATGCATGCGTGTGTGCATGTGTGTGAGCGTGCTTGCATGTGTGAAAGATCAGACAAAGTCCCGGTTGAAGTCACTGAGCTTCTTGATGAGTGTGCAGACATGCGGATTCACTGATGTTTCCTTCTTCTTGATAATCTTCCCGTTCTTCTTGCTTTGCACCCTCTCATGGCTTGTTTTTGTGCCCCTCTCAGGATTCATGTCAATGCAGGTTCTGAAAGACAATGAAGAATGACAAAAATATTCTTCTTTCAGGTGACATCAATCTATGAATGTGACATATCAAGCAAGAGCCTGTTCAGTACAAAGTAGTGGTGCAGAATATTGAACCATATGATTCCATTTGTCACATTTCACTAAGTAGGTATGTATCAATTCACACCAATTATCATGTTAAAAGGAGTGTAGGAGATGTGATGGAAAGGATATAGTATCAGCCATAACAATAATAGCAGGGGCAGCAGTAATGTCGATAGTTGCTGTTCTTGTGTCAGAGTCACCAGTGGTTATCACCAGGTTATTGGACAATGGTGATGTTTGAAGAAAAGTCAATCAAGTCAAGCTGTGTGGTACAATATGTGTGAAAAAGCTCCTACCACTGAATGAATTCTAGTGTGCACAATGTTGATATTGAAAGTTGCAATTGTAGTAGGAGGAGAAGACTACAAGCCAAGCACAAAGGATGTTCCTTCACACAGCACCTGTTTTTCTATGTTCATCATCCATCGCTGGTTTGTCTGTGTCATTGCGCCTGAAAAAATGATTACAGATTAGATTCGGTTCTAGAAAGGTCTTAGAAAAAAAAGTCTTGTATGGTTCTTTTTGCCAATGTGGAAAACACAAAGCACTAGGTTCAACTTACTACATCACTACATTAGTAGAGTTAAATTATCTTCCAGCAAAAGCAACAGTGTTGTTTTAATGTTGATGTAAACGGAGATAAAATGCTGACATGGACTAATTTTAGCTAACTAGAACATTGCAAATATGAAGCTTTTCATGATTCTTTTTGCCAATGTGAAAAATACAAAGCACTAGGCAAGGTAAGGCAAGTTTATTTGTAGAGCACATTTCAACAACAAGGTGATTCAAAGTGCTTTACATAGAGCATAAAAGCCATTAAAACAGAATATAAAAGCAACACAAGTAAAAAGACACATAAAAACAATTAAAAAGTGTTACATTTGGAAATAAAAAAGAAGCTAAAAAGGGAATAAGACAGATAAAACAAGAGAATAAAAGTAACAGTGCAGTGTAAAATATTAACCCTTAATGTGGTTTAATGAAAGGCAGTGGCAAACAGAAAAGTCTTCAGTTGCGATTTAAAAGAGCTGAGAGTTGCAGCAGATCTACAGTTTTCTGGGAGTTTGTCCCAGATATGTGGAGCATAAAAACTGAAAGCTGCTTCACCATATTTAGTTTTTATTCAGGGGACAGAAAGCAGACCTGTCCTAGACGACCTGAGAGGTCTAGATGGTTCATAATGTCGCAGCATATCAGAGATTTTGGCCCTAAACCATTTAGTGCTTTATAAACCAACAGCAATATCTTAAAGTCAATTCTTTGACAGACAGGAAGCCAGTGTAAAGATCTGAGAACTGGAGTGATATGATCCACTTTCTTGGTCTTAGTGAGGACTCGAGCAGCAGCGTTCTGAATCAGCTGCAGCTGTCTGATTGATTTTTTAGGGAGACCTGTGAAGACACCGTTACAGTAGTCAAGTTTACTGAAGATAAATGCAGGACAAGTTTTACCAAATCCTGCTGACACATAAGTCGTTTAATTTTTGATGTATTCTTCAGGTGATAGTAAGCTGACTTTGTAATTGTCTTAATGTGGCTGTTCAAATTCAGGTCTGAGTCCATGACTACACCAAGATTTCTGGCTTGGTTTGTGGTTTTTAACATTACTGATTGAAGCTGAGTGCTGACTTTTAATCGTTCCTCCTTGGTTCCAAAAACAATTACTTCAGTTTTGTCTTTGTTTAACTGAAGAAAATTCTGGCACATCCAATCATTGATTTGGTCAATGCACTTACTCAGTGCTTGTATTGGACCATAGTCCTCTAGTGATACGGTTATGTAAATTTGTGTGTCATCCGCGTAACATATTTTATTGTTTCTCATAATCTGAGGTAGTGGGAGCATGTAGATGTTGAACAGAAGAGGCCCCAGAATGGAGCCTTGGGGAACTCTGCATGTCATTTTTGTCTGCTCAGATGTGTAATTACCTATAGACACAAGTAGTCCCTGTCCTTTAAGTAGGATTCAAACCAGTTTAGTACTGTGCCAGAAAGTCCCAATCAGTTTTTCAGTCTGTCTAGTAATATGTTGTGGTTGGCCGTGTCAAATGCAGCACTGAGATCTAGTTATACTAATACTGTAATTCTGCCACTGTCGGTGTTTAAGTGTATGTCAGTGAAGACTTTAACAAGAGCAGTCTCAGTGCTATGGTGTGGTTGAAATCCTGACTGGAAGGCATCAAAACAGTTGTTTAGTGCCACAAAGTTGTTCAGTTGTTGAAAAACAGCTTTTTAAATGATCTTGCTTAAAAATGGGAGGTTTGATATGAGCCTATAGTTGCTCATAAGTGAAGTGGCTTGATGACGGCAGTTTTCAGGGCCTGTGGGAAGACACTGAGAGAAGAGATGTGTTGTCAATCTGTAGAAGATCTGAGGCCATGCAGTTTGAAACAGTTTTGAAAAAGCCTGTAGGCAGAATATCACGGCATCAAGAGGAGGATTTCAGATGTTGTATAATGTCCTCCAGGTTTTTATGGTCGATCAGATGGAATTGTGTCATACTACTCAAATTGATTTTAAGTGGACACAGGGACAACGCATATCCTGCACCTGATATGGAGGCACTGTTTGTCTTATTTTCTGAATTTTGTCAGTGAAGAATGGGGCAAATTCATTGCAGGCCTTGGTGGATAGAAGTTCAGGGGCTACTGACACAGGAGGATTTGTTAGCCTGTCGACAGAAGGACCGCCTTGCATTTCTCAGTTCCAAATTACAAATGTGTAGTCTCCCTTTATACTAGGTTAGACTTACTACCTCACTACATTATATTCCAGCAAAAGCAACAGTAAAGCAGTTGTTTTAATATTAAAGGGGACCTATTATGCTTTTCCTTATTTTCGGCATATATCTATAATGTTACAATGTCAGAAGTTCATATTAAACATGGTCAAACTGTCAAATAATGAGGTAAATGTATGTAGAAGTAATCCCTGTGAGCAAAAAGCACCGGCTTCAGACTGCTGTGAACGCTCGGTTTCCAGCATTTTTTTCTACTTTCAAAGCGAGATGACGTCAACTGGTGACAGATTTCTTTATATGGACATCTGCTCCATGCATGGCACATGAGTTCAGTGCTCCGCTCCGCTAAGATTATGGCATTTTCCATTGTTTTGAGGATTACACAGCACGGCAAAGTAAAATAAGTTGTTTACCTGTTGGAGGTGTTCTGGTCACCTGCAGCTCTTCAACAAACATCTCCCTGTGGCTGTTTGGTAAATGGACTGCATTTATATAGCACCATTCTAGTCCTCTATCCACTCAAAGCACTACAGTACATGTCAGCATTCACCCATTCACACACATTCATAGAGAGAGTCAGGGATCAAACCGCATATCTTCTGATTAGTGGATGACCCGCTCTATCTCCTGATCCACAGCTGCCCACAGCCTGCTTGGACTATTCCACCTGCATTATTTCTAACTGATCCGCTGAGCCAATAGCTCCAAATATCTCCATATGTTGTTGTGTAAACCAGTTTTTAGTGCTGCTAACAAATTCTTCATAATAAAAGTCTCCCATTATTTAGTAATTTAAAAGCTTAAATATGAAGCAGTAAAGTAGGAAATGTTGGGGTTTCATCAGCAGTACCTCAACATGACTCTGATATGGCTGCCCCTCAGCAGGCATCCAGAAAATCAGAACAGTCAATCAGAACAGAGCAGGCTCATCGGGAGAGGGGCCTTAAAGAGACAGGAGCTAAAACTGCCTGTTAGAGACAGAGGCTGAACTGAGGGGCTGCATAAAGGACCTATATAAGATAAATAATGAGTTTCCTGAACTGCAAATCATGCAAAGCTACACTAGTGGAGTCCCAGAATAAAAATATAGAGCTGGAAATGAGCATAATAGGTCCCCTTTAATGTAAACTGAGACAAAATGCTGACATGCATTAATTTTAGCTAGCTAGAACATTGCAAATATGAAGCTTCTCAACAGCTTTGTTATAACGGTGTTCTAAATGGCAGAAAATTCAACTGGAGAAACCCTCACAATTGCTTTTTTTTAACTTCCTTGACTAGGATAATGGTATGCCATTTCCCAACATTTTGATGCTTATAAAAAAGGTGACTGACGTTACTCAATGGAGGCCGCCTTATCAATGCAGCTCTAGACATCTGTGACAAAAGGCAGAGCAGGTGGTATTGTGGTCATGCCTTTGTGGTGACAGAGATTGGCTGACAGATGTGCTCCAAAGTTGAAATTGACAAAAATAAAATGCAAGCTGCAAAAACAAACTTTTGCAAGAAAATAAAAAGATCTTGTTATGTTTATTGTTTTATTTTTAAATTTTAGATCCCACCTTCCCAAGATGCTCAGCTGTTTACAGTAAAGTTTACAGTAAATTCCTGTAAATAATGGCATTCTCTTAAAGTGCTGTAATCATGTTTTTTTTTTTTCTCCCAGGTTGCATTGCAGTTTATAATATGACACTGTATGACATTAATACAGCAGAATACTGTTCAGATTTCACTGTAAATTTACATCAAGTATTTACAGTGTAGCTTATAAAAACAAGAGTGGTTGCGATCTTCTTATCTAATTCTCGGAAAGAAAGTGAATTTCCGAAAATGTCAAACTATTCAATGTTTTGATTTTTTTGATTTTCATTTTGAAATTATCACAGCACATTGTTAAGTGTGGTTAAAGAGCCATACTGTAGGTTATATTCAGACCTATTTACATGACAGACATGCTTATGATGGTTGCATGTGCAGATCATTTTTAATGAATTCTCAAAGTTTTGAGCTTGTTTACATTTTGACTAGTCAAAGCAGGAAAATCACAGCTCTAAATGATAACACTAACAATGGGTCCATTCCATTAAGTATCCCAATAAGTCATGACAGTGAGTGAGCATGCGCAGTACCTGAGCGCTAGAATTGGCTCAGCTAAATATAATGCAGCCTTCATTGTCATAGTCATGATCATGTCTGCCTGCCGTGAAAAGTGTCTATTGGTATATTGATATTAGAATATTTAAAAGGTCATGTCACCTAAATCCAAACAAAATTCCATTCACCTTGATTGTTTTAGCAGATATTTCAGAGCTCCCCCTGCCCCCAGCCTAAAACCCCATACCCCCCCCCCCCCCATGTCTGACTGAAGATTTCACCCTTGATATCATTCAATATCAATTCAATATTATTCAATGCCTCACAAGCTTGAAGATTTGAAGAGAGAGAGAGAGAGAGATTCATTCATACTAATAAAGCGTATGGAACTGAATTGAATTGAATTGAATTGCGAGAGAGAGACAGAGAGAGAAGTGAGAAATGAGAGAGTGAGTGAGTGAGCGAGCTTCAGCTACCACCAGCTCTCTGAAGACCCTAATAATTTCACTCTAACTGCGTGTGGCTATTAGCGCTGGTCTTTGTGAATTGGACTGTTTTTGCAAATGAGACTCATTTGCATAGAAAAGTAAGGCCAATTTTGTGCCAAGTGCATGCATATTATCTAATTTACATACATGCAAATAGCAAAGGAACACTGAGACGCTTTTTGCTTGGCAACACAGTTTGGGGTGCATTTCAGCCTTTGCAGATGCTTTATGAATTGCATGGTTTCTTTTTGTCTTATTTGCACAAGTTTAGCAACTGCAAAAGCCTTGCAATCCTTTTGTGAATTCATTCCTGTTTTTTGTGACTGGCTTTCAAGAGAGAAAGAAAGAAACAAGAATAGGTCATCTAACAGGAAGTAACTTACAGTCACTTTTCTTTTCTTTTTACAGTCACTCACAGAGAACTTTTCTTGAAAATACTCTTTGCTGCACAAGACTATAACTCACAGTCAGTCCATTTAATTCCTGTTACGGAGCTGCTCAGATGCCCAAGGAAACAAATGGTGTGGACGGACAACAGGCTTGTCCGCTGTGGAAAGCTATAATTGCCAGAATGTGAATGAATGTGATCGCCAGGCACAGTCAAACAGATAACCACACTTCCCTTTTTTGCTTTGTTTTCCCTTCATTGCTTTTTGCCAAACAATTGCAAGTCGGGTCCTAAAGTCCAATATTTGCCTTGTTGTTTCATGCAGTACCATGCTTTGCGGTACACTATGCCACCTGACCCTGCCAGCACACCGGAAAGTGGAGTCCTCTGTCACCTCGATTTAATGCCAACAATAAAAAAGACACAAGTTTGTACAGTCAAAATCTGCATCTGCATAATTTATGATACTTTGATTGACTTGTTTTGCATTAACGCTGTGACATTGTAGATTGCTTTCAACAAGCTTTGCCTCATGAATTTGTTACAGTATTCTTTAAGAAATGCTCATGAATGTTCAGGGAATTTCTTGAGGTGGTGCATGAAGTATGTCATGAATTTTCATTATTATCAAGAAAGCCCCACCAGAAATAGAAAATTAGAGATATAATAGAAAGTCATGCTTTTCGTCTTTACGGGGTGCATGAATGTGGAGATTGTTATCATGTGTTCGGCAAGCTGCTCCCTCCTCTTTTTCAGGGATATGATGTTCACTGGGGAGGAGAAAGAAGGAGACAGTGAGGGGAAAATAAAAAATTCACTGAGAGAGAGAAGCTTGTTTCTGGTCTCTGAGATTCGAAGTTGGGTGCAGAAACAATATGAAAATCCAACAGCAAACATCAGTGTAACTGCAGGATTCACTGAGCTGGGGGGGCATTGGCTCTGGCCTTTCCATGCTTTAACTCAACTGATGATGAGTATATTTGCAGCTTTATCTTGATTTAGGTGATTAGGTTTAACTTTTTGTCAAGGCTTGTCAAATGAATAAGTGATACCAGTAGACGTATTCTTTCAGGCAGGCTGGTTGGTCTTTACATAATGTAACTGGATGGTTATAAGCTCATAAGTATATACAGTATAGCATTTTGCCTTTGTTTTAGAGTTGACATTATATCAGTGACAATCAGGGGTCTCATTTCCTTCCAATACAATACAATACCTCCAATATAACAAAAACTACTTGGTTAAGATTACGGAAAGGCCATGATCATTATTAAAAGAAATCAGTATCAGCTTTATTGTGCCAAGTATGTTTAAACATACAAGGAATTTGATTCCAGTTTGTTGTGGTTCTCAATTAACATTAACTGTTGGGAAAAGGGGATGCAAACAATGGTCTCCCATATGGTGGCCCCTAAGGTCAAAACACATATAAAAGCAAAAGCATAAACATTAAACACAAACACAATTAAACACAAGCATTGTGTTTTGTCTTTGGGGGCCACCGTATTCCCATTTCAAAGTTATATACTTATGACCAGACCATTCAACACAGCCTCCTCTGTGAGAAGTTATAACAGACTAAATCAACCTCATGCTACTTCTGCCTTTGAGCTTGTCAGCAAAACCTAAATGACATCAAGATGTTTTGAATGTATTCAAATGGATCAACAAAATAAACATAACTAAGACTAATTTGGGGTTGTTTGTGACACTCAGAAAAATGTATTCACTATTTTACAGCCACGATTGTGTATGAGCAAAAAGTCTTTTTGTGCCAGTATGCATCACATGGCCAATTGTAGCCACCATGCCAAAATCCCTGTGCAGCCCAGTGCTGCTCCTGGGGGCTTGGTCTGCTTAACAGGCTGTGTTCTGGCACCACAATATGAAGGGAGCGGGCTCTGGCACATTTTGGCAATGTTTTGACAGTGTGGACACTGGCTGATTTGGGCTCCGTATCAGCTCCATTTAACAGCCTTTAAACTACCTTTGGGCCCCAAAAAATGTGGTTTTGACCATTTTGCTGTGTCATTCACCACAAGTCTAGCATAATTCCAGTTTATGCCAGTCTAGGACCAACCTTTTTTGACTTATTGGGTCCTAACCTGCAAATGGTGAACTGATGAGTGGACATGACTACTACTTGATCAGCAGGAAATTAAAAGACATGTAGTGGGGCAACAGGGCATCGCCAATCATTTTGTAGGAAATTAAAAAGGAAAAAGCAAGCCCTTAAAAGTCTGTGAAACTCATTTGCACAATACAAGCACTGTCTGAGGGTATGTCACTGCAAAAAAATGGAGGGTCTTGGTCTTGGCCACATAAAGCTCTTGTAGTCTGGAATGAATGGTGACCTAAGGTTACTTCCTCATATTGATAGTCTGAGCAACGATGCTTAGCTTCACAAGATGCTATGGGGCTTTCTAAAGTTTAAAAAAACATGCACACACACAAACGCACACATAAACATTCAGGGCTACCTATTATGTTTAAGATGTAGTGGACCTGAAAGGCACAAAAATATAAGAGTTGGAGGTAGAACCTCCATATTCTCAACAACTCCTCTGCAAATGTGTGATGAATTAAAATGAGGAAAGCCAGAGGTGGCCCTGACCTTTAGGAAATGTATGGACACACTATTAAGGCATTTATCATTTTCTAATTAAGTTATGTGGCAAAAGCATATCTTGTGTGCCCAAAGTCTGCGGTGAAATGGCTCTCTATCAGTATGAAATTATTATAAAGCCATGTTTAATTAATGAAAATATGACCCAGGTGTCAGAGCTAATATATCAAAGAGAACATGCTATAGTCTTAGACTATTCTGTGGCAAAGGATGAGACTGGAAAGTAATGCATTAGCTTGAAAATAATATTTATTGCACAAGGGAAACAAGCTTATTTTTTAATTCTGCCATGTCTGATTTTTACTGACTGAATTTTAGATGAGTGTGACAGATTTTAATATTTAAAAGTGCTTCTGTTTTTTAAAAAAAAAAAAAAGTGGAAAAAAGTGTTCAAAAAATAAAGTTGAGGAAAAAGTAGGAGAAGCAAAATTCTTGTGCACTGACCGTGTTAAACAGAAATAACTCACATATTGCTCTTCAAGTCAGTTCTACCTTACTGGATGTTGCAAATGAATTTATCGGACTGTGTCTATTCAAATATGGAAGTGTTTTTTAATTAAGAATCTGGACAAAAATCAATCTTATTGATCCAAGTAAAGACTAAACCTTTAAACAATTCAATTACTAAAGATTCTGGGTTTGTTTTTGCTTTAAGCATTTCTCTGTGTGCTTCTGAGGCAGGTGAAGAATGCAATAGCTGGATATATCAGAATTAATGATGACATGTATTTGTATGCTGTGGTTGAAGGTGTTGTGTGTGGTCAGCTGTGTTGTCCACATCATCTTCTTATTTCAAATCCCCAACAGCAGTGCCTGCATGTAAATAACACCCACATCATGTACTGTGTGCCCACTCCTGAGTCCCAGTGTGAGTCAGAGACTCACATTGCCATTGTTTCCAAGTCTGAGCAATAAATAAGACCTTTTAGTGAATTCAGAATCCTGATAGTTATTTCACAAACAACAAATTAACCTCAGTTAAATGCTTCCTCGGCTGGTGCTGAGTTGTCAGCTGTGTTTGAAAGCACAATCAGGATGCAGTTTACTTTTTACGGGTTGCTGATGACTAAAAATAAAGAGAGCCATGCAAAAATCACTAAACATGTATTTTTCACAGATAATGCTTCAAAACACAGTCAGCTATCAGTTATTAGGTTGTTTTGATTCAGCTGTGGCAGCTGTTATATGTGAGCTGTCTCCAGACTTATTGATTTCCATTATTATAGCTTGCTAAAAAAAAAATGGCAGCACACACTGGCAGCTTATGACATGCATAAACACCTGCACTTACTGTTTTCTATGCAATCCTATATCAAGATACACCTCTGTTCTATTTTCCAGTGCAATTTGACCAGTTTCATCTGCACGTCCCAGTCTACCGTACACTGTGTGCTTCTTTTATTTGTTTGGTGCATCTGGTGTTTCTAGGAGAAATTGTTGCAAATTAGTATATTGTGACACAACACGACACAGAAGGTGTGAAAGGCCCTTTAAGATCTAGAGAACTGCAACCGTTGTCAGCAGTACAAGTTCTTTTTCCAGTGTTTCAGGTGGGTACAGACAGTCAGGCTGTCATACATGATAACAGTCCCATCTAGAAAGCTTTCTGTTTCCACACTGTAGCTTGCCAAACATTCTCACCAATTTCTTTTTTTTTTTTTATCACAACAGTTTGTGAATCTTAGCTGATGTCTTAGTTACACTGAAACTGCTGTTCAATCAGATCTCAGAAGACAGTGAAATATGATGGTTAACTGGCACAGACTTCAGGTTATGGGCTGGTGTGTCAGCTTGATACTAATGGATTGCAGGAATGAGTGAGAGTGGCAGAAAATCCTGAAAGCATGGCCAAGGTTGCTGCCCAAAAGCAGTGTGAGACAATAAGTGCAGTCTAAAGAAAATGAGTTTGTGACATACGTTTCTGAGGTGAACATAGGTAAAATATATTATCCCTTATTAATTTAAGTTAAAGTTTATATGTTAGGATACAATTTTAAATTAAGCGGTGAAACAACTTTAATGTATTAAAAGTGATTTTCTGTGGATGGCAATGTCTGTCTGTCAATAGGATGGATAGATGAATTGACATGAAATTTGCTATAGATATTAGATGATGAATTGTAATAACTTTGGTGATCCCCTTACTTTTGTATGCAGTGCCATCATCAGGTCAAAATTGTAATTTGTCATTTACGACAAAATACCTGCATAACTAACGTTCCCATCAGCCTCAGCAGTACTTTGTGTTTAGTGCTAATTAGCAAATGTTAGCTTGCTAACACGATAAAACTAAGGTGGTGAACATGGTAGGGGAGAGCCAGGAAGAAAGTAACACTTTTCAGATAAACATCATTTTAACAGGTAATGTTACAGACAGTATTTAGCATTTAGCATTAGCATTTAGCTCTGAGTACCACTGTCCCTAAGTACAGCCTCACAGAGCTGCTACAGCTGTAGACTCTCAGTCAAACAACACCACATATTCACCAGTATCTCTATATAATCTTATGATTGATGAACACAGGTCTGTGGCTACAATAGCACAGAAATTGTCTAAAATAAGAATTGGGATTTTGTATCTCTGATGATCACACTTAACTCATAATTAACCCCAATCAGATAAGCAGGCAACCGGAGGGGGAGTGGCTCTGCAGTGCTGAGAATGGCCTGGTGATTCTGTTAATACAGAGGTCAGAGCCATAGCCTCTTCTACACTGGAGAGCAATGACACACAACACAAATGGCAGTTGATGGAGAGTACAAAGTGCACTACAATCACCTAATATTCCCTGCAGCTGCACACCGTAATCACTGTAACATCATCTTACGCATGCAGAGATTTTTTAGCCATTGTAAATGATAGGATACACAGGAAGAGAAGGAACAAAAGACAACAAATGAAACAAAACATGGGGAATAAAAACACTTGATTATCTATACAGCCTAATCCAAGTCTTCATATAAATTAAAAAAAACAAACAAAATAACCTGCAATTGCAACAGACTGTCCCTTTTTAAATATGCTGATGACATGGCCTTAGTGGCTCCCTGTCCACATACAGGCAGTATGTGGACACCATGGTCCTCTGGTTCCAGGAGAGCTCCCTGGAACTGAACATCAGTAAGACCAAAGAGCTGTGTTATGGGGAGGGGGCACCGGGCACCTGACACCCCACACCCTCTCTCTGGATCACTTAGGCCAGAGGGGCAGGTGAGGGAACAGGTCGAGATCTTTAAGTACCTGGGTGCTGAGATCTACCATCAACTGTCCTTCTGACAACAAGCACCCTGGTCTACAGGGTCTGTTTCTTTTAAGGAGGCTGAAAGGTTTTAATGTCAGACAGGACATTTTAACAGCAGTATACCAGACACTCATCGAATTAGTCTTCATATTCAATATTGCATCCTGGTACAACTTCCTCATAGAGAAAAGAAAAGAAAAAACTCACAGGAATCATCAAGCATGCAACCAAAATCACCAGCACCACTCAAACCCAACTCTCAGACCTTTACAGTCAAGACTCTTCACGACCCCTTCACCACTCCTTTCAGCTACTCCCATCAGGCAGCCGCTTCAGAGCACCTCTGGCCAAAAAGAGAACTCACAAAAACTCCTTAATTCCCACTACAATATCCCTTTTAAACAAGGCCAAGTAGACTTTCACTACTCTTATTTATTTATGGACTTGTTTTTTCTTTTCATGTAATTTCATGTGAGTCTTTGTATGTTTTTATGTTGTTTGTGAGCCCCTAACCTAAGACAAGTTTTTTGAATCTTGAATTTCCTCACTTTCAACAAACACAGCAGGTATTTTCCTTTTTAAGACATTGTTCTCATTTCATTACATTTCTAGAGCATGCAGATCCTACTGAGTGAGTGTGTACAAAACGAATGTGAGTCTTCATAGCCTGCCTCATGTGTTCTTGTGTAACATTGTTTATGCATGCATGTGCATGCTAGCAGTGTGCATCTGTGTGTGGAGAATATGAGGCTGAGAAGAGAAAAGGGAAATTCCTCCTCCTCACTGCTCTGCGTAGTTTAGATGTGGGCTCTGTGAATTACTCACTGCTACATCTCAGCTCTCAGTTTGGCTCTTGGCATTGGAAAACAGGGCCAACGTTGTGCCAATTAGGCTGGTAATCTAGCTGACATTTGTGTTCACTGCTCTGGGGCCCAGACAGTATCGAGAGCTCAATTTGGTGGGTTTGAGGTGGTGGAGGTGATGTGCGGGAGTGTGGGAGGGGGTGATTTACACCTCTATAAATGAGAGTGAAGAAATGGAAGAAATACCAGCGATGATGAAGCCAGCATTAATAATACTTTCACATTATCACTGGGCTGAGAAAAGTAGCTGGCCTGTAATGTTCTCTTCTCTCTTCTCAGCAACACAATAGAGGACTGATTTCTTGTTTTCCCTACTTGTTTTCTGTTCAATCACTGCACAGCGAATTTGATTTTCATAAATAATTTACAAGAGCTCTGGATAATGAGACAGAGACAAAGGAAGAGGAGCAAAACCTTAAAGGGATACTCTGGCAGTTTGGGAAATAAGCTTTTCTTACTGGGTATCAATATTAATTCTGTAATATCATTTCTGTTCTGTTGAGAGATTTACCAAGGATGTGTTTATTGTAATTTAGCGTAGCACAAACACTGGAAGCAGTGGGAAACAGCTAGCCTTCACCAAAAAACACCCTCCAACAGCACCAAAAATGTATCGTTTGCTTGGTTGATATCTTGCTAGCTAGCAGGTGATAAATATTTAGTATACTTGGATAGTGAGCTTTGTTGTATTCACAGTTCTGAAAGTGTACAAATACAATAACTTCCAATGTCACTGAGCCCAGCCATCAAGCTAACTGTTTAACAGTTCTCCATTTCTACACGTGTTAAATACACAAAATTATTTAGACAACTTTAGAGATATTGCAAGGTGCCTTAAATGAAGCTATAGGTTATCTCTTTCTCTTACAACCTGCGAGACAAGGGTCACCTGGGTGATGAAGACAGCTGAGCCATGGATGTATTAAGAAAAACTACGCTTACAAAAAAATAATTAATTGTATTACAGTTGTTCCTTTTGTAAGGATTGTGTATGGTGAAAAGTATCTTTGGGCCAGTGTGCATCACGTGATGCCGCATTACCGAGTGTACCGAGCATCACCTCACATCCCAACTCTGTCCTTGGGTGCTTGACCCAAGCTAGCACTGGCACTGACCGGCTAATCTGCTAATATTTTAACTGCCATTACTAGGAACTAATTATCTTATCAGCATTGACTGTGTATTTGATGATGTTATTTTGAAAAAATGGTTACAGTTTACTGTTAAATGAATGACTATTGTCTTTTTACTTAAATAACATTGTGTTGGAGACTTTTCTCAGTAGCAGATATTTCTCCTTTCCTGGCACCCCACATATTAAAGAATTTGAGGGGGAAACTATGTGACAGTAGAACAGTTAGAAATGACAAAGTAGTTTGGTAGTGTAGGCTTAATTGTGTGTTTTTTTTAATATTTCAAGCTTTATAGTACATGGAGTCCAGCCAAGAAGAACGCTACCAGTATGCCTCATGATGCCTTCAGCTGCCTCCATAAGTAACATCACCAATACCTTGCAGGCCGTAATCCCTCGAGAGTCTCCCAACCATTACTCCTTTCTTTCTGTGTTTGCCATAAACTAGGTTAATCATATCTTGCACTTCCATAAAATGGATCAGTGTTCTGACCTAACTCTCTATAAGACAGCGCACAAGCTTATTTCCCAAACTACTGGTGCATTCTTTTGAGCAAATAACATTACTTGTTCAGAAAACAACTGCTTAAAGGTTGACACTGCAGAAGGAGATATTTCCAAACATCATCATGCTTGGTTATACAATAATTGGACAAATTAGGGCTTTGACAATCTGCCTTAATGGATTCATTTAACATATGACAACTGCAGATGCAGCAGATGGACCAGTTATGAAAATCTAACTTTTCTAATGAGGAAAACCTATTTAAGCTTGGCGTATAAAGTTGAAAAACTGAAATCCAGCTCACTGTTTGACACAAATGTGAATTTAATGGATAGAGGTAAAGGGTTTATCAATATCATCAACAGTGCTCTAGTCATTTGTTTTTAATAAAGTAATTTTATTCAATAACGTGCCCATATGGCATACAGAAACTATTTCATCTTTTCAGTCAATAACAAAGGAGGGAAAACATTTTCCAGAAATCAATCCAATCAGTAAGCACAGTGTCCTGGGAAATATGCGACTGGATTTATTTCAAGCCATTACAGCACAGAGCTTAAACCAATAAGCAACTCCAGAAACATGTATAATTTTCCTTATCACCTGAGTCTTGCTTTTTATCATGCATCATCAAAGGTGGTTTGGTTTGATACTACTACATGAATTACAAAGATCACCAGCTGGAAAGTGAAAATTTTCCATATTTTAAGTTGTACTCACAAACGTGCAATCTCTCGTGCACACCTCTGGTGTTCGGAACATTTTTTCTGCTAAGTGAGTGCTTACCATGGAGGGACAGGTTCCTTTTTTTACTCCAGGAAGCTCTTACCTCAAAGATTGGCCACACAGTGTTAATTTTGAGTCATCTGAATTAGTTTTAGTCTAGTTTTAGTTGACTAAATATCATAAGATTTTTGTCAACTAAATCTACAGTAGATTAGGCCGACTAAACAGATTTATTTAATGTGTAATGCATTATTTAAACGTTTCTCTGGAATTTCCATTCATTTTCTGTCTATAGACAGATTGCTCTACAAACTCCTTAGAGACTCCTGGAGGAAAAATCTATTAAACTGTTATTATCCAATGGCCAAATGGTACAGTTTTAGCTGTTGCGATATGAAACATGTCTTTATGTTATTTATCTCAAAGTGAAATACAAATAAAACCATGTCACATATAAAAGAAACAATGATATTGCCTTGCTTTTTTGTAAAAGACTATCTCAGACTATAACAAAATAACACCAATGAGCATTAGGTCTACTCTCCCTGAATAATTAGATATACTCTGCTGTCTCCATCATTAGGACAAAATCCTCATCTTCAATCATTATGACCCTGTGCACCCAGTCCATTTTGCTATGCCCTCCTCCTTGGTATGTTGTTCTTTAGAGTCACTTGTTTACTTAGAGGCACTTAGAAGAGCTGTTGAAATATTCTGCTGGGATGCATTAGATTTATTTGCATTCAGTGGCCCATCCTTGTCATCGGAGGACTTCTGTACTGACAAGTGACAAATTAAAGGAAGAACTTGTACAGGTCTGAACACTTGACCCCTACAGTGAAGGGATCTGGTGGCTCTTTTATGCTGTGGGGGGCATTTTGCTGGCATGGTTTCGGTCCACTTGTTCCTTTAGAGGGAAGGGTCACTGCAAATCAATACAAAGTTGTTCTGAGTGATCACTTTTCATCCTGTGATGAAACATTTGTATCCTGATGGGAATGGTCTCTTCCAGGATGACAATGCCCTAATTCATAGGGCATGAGGGGTCACTGAATGGTTTGATGAGTGTGAAAACAATGTGAATCATATGCTGTGGCCTTCGCAGTCACCAGATCTCAACCCAAATGGGAGATTTTGGACTGACGTGTTAGACAGCACTCTATACCACCATCATCAAAACACCAAATGAGGGAATATCTTTTGGAAGAATGGTGTTTCTCGGCCTTGGCATTGATTCTACAAGTCTCTGTAACTCTTCTGGAGGGATGAACACCACTCTTCCAAAAGATATTCCCTCATTTAGTGTTTTGATGATCACGTCAGTCCAAAATCTCCCATAGGTGTTCAATTGGGTTGAGGTCTGGTGAGTTAGAAGATTTATATCTCAAGCTGAGAAGTGGGTTCATGCATTCATTTTGATCATATTAGATTACTGTAAAGCTAGTTTTGCTGGAATTACCCAAACAAACTATATGAAGGCTCCAGCTCATTACAAAAAAATAAACACTAATCTGAACACTTATGGTTATTGTTTATGTGTGTGTGTTGGTGGTTTGTGGGATAGTCAGTGTCTTGGAGGGTGGGCAGATGTCAGTGCACAAAGAACATTGAGTTTACCTGTAATGAAATGTACTACATAAATAAGGTGCCTTGCCTAATAAATTACCTGCCTATCTATCTAATCAATGCCATAAACTACATTTGAATACTTGTTTGATGGGATCTGGTGATGTTGTGTTGCAGAATTACGGATCAATAGACTCTTAAGGAGGCCAATATATGCCAGTAAGGGTTAGGGTTAGGGTTAGGGGTTAGGGTTAGGGTTAAAACCTCAATTTTCTGAGGGAAAGATCCTTCTCAGATGTGTAAAAGAATTGCTCCACATAATGCAAGAGCATCACAGAAAAAAACACTTCTCAGTCAAGTCCTAAAGTCAAGAGAGGAAGCAAAAAGGAAAAAAAGAATTAAAATATGATAAATATTCCAGAGCAAGGAAACCAAAAGCCATCAAACAGGAGACAAGCATCAGGAACAAGTGACACAAGCAAAAAGGAAATTAAGATCTCTGCTGAAGCAAAGCCACGCAGGCAGTTTGAAACATGACAATGGCCCACATGCGCAATGGCACTGATCAATTTCCAGCAGAGGCAAAGACCCCAAATGGATTCACATGTCTCCATCCAAGCCTGATAATGTATCAGCAGATCTCATGAATAAAATAATAAAGTACTAGAATGGGATTCAGAGGATTAGCCGCATGGATATCAGATTACAGAGCGTTGCCCTGCACACTGCAAGTTCGAATACATATAATATCAGATAATGTTGATCAGTCTGATAATTAATTATTTCATCTGACAGAATAATCTAGTGAACATGAGGGAGTGATTGGGATTCTGTGTGATGATGGAGCTGCCTGCATTCATGAGTAAATTAATTTTAGATGACAACATGCTCTCCCTTCCTAAGGTGGCAGAATGTTTGCCCCCCCAAGTACTTTGTAAAATTTAATCTTGTACACAATATGACATTGATGAAATTGCTTTCCACTATACAATATTGTAGCTTGTATAATTAGAATAATATACAAGTGTATCAGATGCTCTCTCTTGCCTGGAGATGTGCAGCAGTCCCAGATGGAGCATTTCCGTCCTGAGGAGCTCCTTCAGGCCTCCTCCTGCTCTCATCAAGCCAGGGCAGCATGCTGCTGCTGGTGGGCTGAACAACAGCTAAACAGAGGGCTGGAAGGCTACAGCAACAACCCACTCCATAACAACTGGCACAGGAATTCAATACAGAAGGAGCTATTATAGTGAAGGCCAAGATACTGGAACGCACATTCTACTGTGTGAGCTGTATCACTAAAAATGATTAACTGAAATGTCCCACGTAGCATGTACAGTAAGCAGAAAACGTGCCTGGAAGCAATGAAAAGTTCGTTATTTTTCCTGTGTACTGTTAAGATTAACCTATATGTATCAGAAAAGTGATACAAGAGATACAGCTACATTGATTTACAACCACAAATTCGAACCAAGTTGTGGGAAATTCGTCAAAAACTGCTTTAATTAAATAATCGTTCCTCCTAGCTGTCTCTGTTCTGATGCTTCCTACGTTAAGCTCTAATGTTTCTCATTGCTGGTGTGGAAGTGGCAGTTTAGTTGCTTAAAACTAAAAGAGTTAAATTCGTGAACAAGTAAAAATATCAGTTCCTATTCAATGTACATACACAACCCTATTGAGAGCTGTAATCCTGGGCTTACCTCTGTTCCACTAGCTTCTGTAACTCGATGCAATCTCATTCAGCATTTCTTTCATCTATCTTTCTGAAAAAGTTAAGCATGTGACTGAGGTTTACTTTCCATGTTCTAGGACAAATCGGCATCCACAACAGCACTCGTTTTTAAAAGTTAAATAACTATTTTTTTTGGGAATACAAAAAACTGCATCTCCCATGAAAATTTACCACCATGGCAGAATGGGTAAGTTACATAACTATTTCTTAATGGAGTAAAAGGCTTTCATATTTGTTGCAAACTCAATGTGGGACTGCATCAGAGCTCATTCAAAAGACCACTGTTTTATGGAGGGACTGAGACTAGTTTTCTGGACCAAACATAAGTTTAATACAAGTTTTCACACACACATACTGAAATCTTTCCATAGCAATACACAGCTAATTTAGGTACAATCATCATTACAAGACAGGTCATGCTTTATAGCTCCTTATAACTGGTGCATTATATTTGAAGGGTTTTTCCTTTAGGCTCAGTATATGTCAAGCATATTTAATTTGATTTAATTTAACACCTTAAATTCAGCTATAAAATCAGTTTACTCCACAAATAATAATAATCACTGTTTAAAAATATACTTTAATCACTCAGAGTCTATCAGTATTTTGTCCCTTTGTCATCACATATTTCATATTTTGACATTTAAAGTTTCCTAACGCAGGCTTTGTAGGACGGGCGGGGCAGTCTACTGCTGCAGTGAAGCTGCAGCCACAGATGTCCATTCATCTGGCCTTTTGTTTGTCCTAGTGAAAGTCCCTGTCATTGGATCACAGCCTGAGTCATTTGTTACTGTAGCGTTTGTTGTGTGAAACCGTGAAGCGTGATGGCCCATCTGGACCGGGAACAAATCAAAGAGCCCATAATACAGCAGACAGATGTTGTCCTCCATTCACCACATGCCTTCCTGTGCTGATGCAGACAAATATTTGATTCCATTCACACATTCAGTCTGTGATAGCAACAAATAATGTTCCCAGACAAGGTTACAAATTACAATGCAATTAACACATTTCACACTTTACACTCAGACTCCATAATGTTGATTTCCACAATTTCCCTTCAGGGATACTGCGATGAAATTACATGGCTTTACGTTACAGGGCTTTCACATCATAACAAACCGGCAGTCGTATTGGAGATCCTCTATTCTTGGCAAACTTTATGTGAGCAGCTGATTCTACATCTAAAAGTACAACTTAGCCATCTCAATTAAACTAAACATAAACATCTGTATATTTTTTTTTAATGGAACTAATTGTTTTTCCATCTGTGATTTGTGTTTTTAGAAGTTGTGCTTCTCAAGCTATGCAGTACCTCGGAGCAGAGACGAAGGGTGAGGACAAGGGTGTTTCTTTGTGTCACAATTTCTGTCAGATTTCCACAGCTGCTGTATACAGTATGTCCTCTAGCTGAAATTACAGAGTGAAACATACCAGTCAAGCTTTCTGATTCTAGCAAGTGTCAAGACTGCTGGAGTGATACAGAGAAGGCAAACACTGAGTTGACATTTTAAACTAACTATTATCATGGCTTTTATATTCATGTCCATGTTTAAACCAAAGCAACATGTCTGTTAAAGGTATTGTAGCATAGGGTACTGAAATAGTTACTTAAAATGCAAATTGTTGGGTGCCAGACAGGAGAATAACAAACCCTGTCGCTTGTTAAGGAACAAAAAAATTATATAAGTATACACAAGTAACTTGGCAACATAATCCCAGTCAGCCTACAACCCTTGCTACAAATGGGAAAAAACACCATTGACCCAAAGCATCTTCATTAACAAATGTTATTGAAACCAAGCAAGACAAACCAAACATTCAAATACAATCTCCACACAGGGTCATATATTAAACCAAAATATAAACTATATATAAGAAACAGAAATCACATTCCCTTCTCAGATTTTTCACCTTCACAATCACCTTTAAATTCAGTTCCCTTATGTTACGGAGAGTGTGGTGAGTGGGTGTGTTAATCAGGGTGAAGGGCTTAAATGCTCAGTTCAGCCACATTCAGTTCAATTCAGTTCAGTTTAGTTGTATTCGGTTCGATTTAGTTCAGTTGCGTTGGGGAATGTATGTGTGTGTGTGTATGTATGTATTTGGGGGAGGGGGGGAGCAAGTGGAAGGCAGTTGAGTATGTTCAATTTGGTTGGGTTGGGCTCTTAGCTTCTGTCTCAGCAGATCCAACCCAGTCAGGGAACAGCTTCCAAGCATATCCCAGGGAAGACAGGCAAACTTTCCTCCAGACATGCTCCGGGGACCAGGATTGTTCACCGAGGTCCTGGCTGGTTTTCTTTTACTATTTCTACTGTCTTTTTATAAAGCTCACTATTTTCGTTTTTACTGATTTCCTTCTTCCCTTTCACTCTCACTCCTCTCAGCTCTACTTCCACGCTGCATTGTCAGTTTTCCCCCCTTCCCCCGGCTCACAGGTATGTCTCATTTATCTCCTCTCCCTCTGCTGAACCACTCCCCTTCCCTGTACTTCCAGGATGTAAAGGGCTGTCCTGCTCTATCCCCTCATCCCCTTTCTGCCACAGTATTTCTTAGAAAAACATAATAGTTTCTGACGGGCATGGGAAAAAGTTAATCCTTCTAGTTAGTTTGCTACAAGCTATGTTTTCAAGAACAGAATCAGTATGTCGTTCCCCACTTAGGCTGATCTATATTTATCTTCTGGGGTTCTACTGGAATATCTTTGCATGATTTACAGTTCAAAAAACTGTTTACTGTTTAAAACTGTTATTTATCTTCTGTCTGAAAAAGGACGTTTTACCTCCCTGTCCCTTAAGGCCCCCCAACCCCCCCGTTCTGATTGACCAGTTCAGGCAAGCTGCCCCGTGGCAGGCATGTAAATGTAGACCATGTAAACCAACAAATAGTAGTAGTATTTCACTTCTTTGCCTCATTCTTCACTCGAAATGGAAACTTCTTAAATACATCTGTACCCAGTCCTCAATTCAATCCGAAATATGTGAGTGGACAATAAGAACAACCCATGGAACAACCTTCGCAACAAAGGCTACAGAACAAACAGCCATTTGTGGGCACGCATGAACAAGCTGACATCATAACAAGGAGGAAGTAGAGGTAACATTGCAAATGAAGCATTCAAAGCAGGCTGAAGCCCTGGCCTCTGACTTGCAGGGAGCCTTTTTTCATATGTTCACCTCAAGTTTTGGAACTTCGACTGTGTTTACAGACATCCAACATCATAACAGATTAAGAACAAGATAAAATCACAGAAAGCATTATATGTAACCATTTAACAAAATAAATTGTATTTTGAATGCAGATTCTGTCAAGAGTAAATATACCTTATCAGGCTACTTGCGACTTATTAGAACATTGATGCACTGAACACTCACACCACAGTCTAATTAAGAGCAATCAGCATTTAAAGAGTAACTTAACACTCCTTGAAAATCTTGTCTTTGCTGCAGTAATGTATAGGACATCACTGCTGGGTTGTGGTTATAGGTGCAACACAGTGCCACGTCTGACCACACAGGCTTGAAACTTTCAACCAGAAGGGGGCAGCAGCTTGGTGTTAAGTTACTCTTTAAACTCCAAAACTGATGTGCAAGAACACTGCACACTGCAAGTTCAAAGCTGTAGAATGTTTTATGTTATAGATTTTGTTGTTTTTAATTGCTGTTTTTAGTATTTTATTGTTCCCTGTTGTGACTTCATTGATGAAACTGATGTTTATTTTATAAGGGTTGTTAAGAAGTTAAAAATCCATGTAAAACGGTTAATGTGGGAAATATTGAGTTAAAAGGGGACTATACATTTCATTTGAATATTTGGTTTGTGAAGTAATAAGTACAGAATGTAATTTAGAGGCCAAATGCCTTACGTCATATTTAAAGGATTTCACTACCCATAATGCTTTCGGAGCAGACAGGGAAACATTGTTCAAGACTTTAGTTAGCTCTTGTTAGCAGCCAAGTTGTGTACCTTCATTATCACAAGCTAACATGTGTACCTTTTTTCATTCACTTAAAGGAAATGTCTAATTTTAAGTCATTTTGGAGGTAGTTAGACTAAGCTAAAACTGTTTTTTGATGGTCCTCTACTTATTTGTTCTTCTTCATTTTATATACGTCTGTGCTAATTTCATGGTTAGCTAGCCAATTGTCCATCCTGGTAGACAACGATGTTCTGCATTGTAATCTGTTTTAAGCCTGAATATGGTATATGCTCAACCACTGCAACCATGCACAGCTCAGTCAGACGATTTGTGGCACAGCTGCAAAGTCCTAATCTGACATGAGGTTGTCAGCACATAATATGTAAAGTAAGAGTTATCACAGGACGCCTTTAATGCAAATCCAAATTCAAACAGAACAGCGAGCAGTGGTCTCTATAATCAGCCATTTAAAATATCTGAATGTCAGCTCTGTATGTTCTCTCGCCACACTAGAAAAAGTCACACGTCAAACCTGACCCTGATAATACCAGTCACATAATCGCGTCCTGTGACAGAGACTCCATGTATGTAGGTTAAAGGCTATTACAGTCAGCTTTCCTTAAGCTGATAGATGTGAAGCAGAGGCCCCAGAGGTAAATACTTGAGAGCATCTTCTTAAGACTGAATTGATTTACAGTGTTTCTATACTATATGTCCACTTAAAGTCCATATGGAGCCTGGGAAACTGCGCATGAGTAAGCTGAAAGTAGCACATAAACTGCCATTTTTTTCAGGATTGCCTATTTTTCTTGGAGAAAGAATGCCATCAGAGTTATTGGAAAGATGTCCTAATCATATAAAATCCTTTTTGTTAGCCTGCCTTTAATGTCAAGGCAGGCTAACACTTATAATTAGATTTTAGGCCAAGAGTTTATAGAGACAGAGGTATCATATGTGTTCATGTTTATTTAATAAAACATATTTAAAATTCCTGATACAGGCAGTTTTTTAACAAGACTATGTCAAAACTACAGGGCTAGTCATTGGTAGTGCCTATAATGTGAATTCCTGGATATTAAATGTTCATATGCAATTTTCTGTAGTGGTCCCAGTAATATTTGCCGGTAAAGTGTGCTGAAGTAGCATATCACATGCCATGGTTAAGCTACATTGAGTGTTTTGTCAGAGTAATTGTTATCTGGGGTGCTTTAACTTGTTTTTTCTGCCTCTTTCCCAGGTGATGATCATGGAGGCTGCAGTGGAAATTGTAAATGAAAGTTTTGACAGCATTTTGAGTGCAAATTCAGGAAGCGTATCTCTAGTTAAAGTCAAATCAAGCGCACCTGCAGAGCAGCCGCCCCACACTAACAGAACAGCTGCATGAGTCTCATGTTTTTCCTGCAAGACTTGTGTCTTAATGCTGTTGTTCATTGTTTGTGATGTGAAAACATCAGCGAAATAAAAAGTTTGTGTTCTGGTATTAGTTCAGTTATAAAATCCAAACACACCACGGAGCGTCTCTCCTGCCGTCTGCTGACAGTGCTGCCAGCTGGAGAGTCGATCACACTGGAACATAGAAGAGGAGACGCAGAGACGCTGTTACGCGTCTGTTTAAACAGGAGTTTAGCCAACTTCACTGCATTTGAAACTGCAGCTGAGAGCAGAAAACACAGTCCCTCTGCGTCACACTGCTGTCCTCCACTTCCATCATCTCACACCAATTAATTTTGAAAGAGTAATGGCCAATGGGGAAACTCCAACACCTGTCCAGCTGACCAATGGTGTAACTTCATCACTCATTCACTCACAGACAACCGTGGTGTGCCAAAAATTGCAATGACAGAGATTATTTGGTGGCAATTACATTACACTGACATTTCCCAATAAATCTGCTGTCATTAATGTGAGATAAAATGATAACAAAGACCATGTGACCTTGGGTTCAAAGGTCAGCTGCGTCCTAACCACATCTCCTGGAGAAACAGCAGGGTTTGGAGCCACAGCTGTAATTTGACTTGATCCGCCTCTGCACTCTGATGAATGCCCTCGTTCACCCACTTCTTTCACGAGGGCAAAGTCATTGATTTCTCCTGCTCTGTTGTTGCTGCTCAGTACTGGACCATAATACACTGGCACTAATTCTAGGGAAAGGCGTACACACCTCAGTAAAGCCACAGGCCTGAGGGAATTGGATATTGGATGTTATCTCCCTCAGCCCTGGAACACAGAGTGACAAATGAAGGCTTTCACTCTGCTGTAACCATAAAGCCAAGTTCTATATAGCATCCATCAAGATGTGTACATCATATTGCCTGCAAATAATTCTTCATTAATGTTTGTTTGTAACTATTCCCCCAATAATGAAAAGGAAAATGTCAAATGTATGCTGTTACTTATTTTTAATCCACTGGAGCATCAGTTTCATGGATAATATCGTACATGTGAAGTTGCAAGGAAATTGAAGAAGTCTACTAACAAAAGAAGAAAAGCTGATACAAACAGAAAACAACTTTGTTTTCAAGTGATTTTCTACTATGAAGTTAATGGTGTATAGCACAAAGTGAAGTAATGACCTCGTCTAGGCTAATCAGTTTCCTACACGCCTTCCTAACAGTTACTCAGCTCATCTGTCAGTGAATCCTCCAATTAAATGCTGTAGAGACACCATAGGGTATAACTACAGATGCATTCACAGACACGTTCTGCGCTATACATCTGTCCACATCCACATGCTCAGTTTCCTCACCTTCAAATTATTATTAAACTGGCGTTTGCATACGATGCACAAAAGCCCCATGTGTGCTCATTTCCTCAGATAAGTAGCTACTAAAGCATATCTTTCTGTCTGTGTGGTTTTAAGGTGTAATCCCTAAGGTTTTTATCATGTTTCTCCATCTGCTGTAGATAATGATAAAATGTATACTTAAATATCAAAAAATGTAACACCTTTAACATGAAAAATCTGTTGAAATTAACAGGAAAGTTTATGGAAAAATTTACTTTTTTTCGCAATGAGCAGAATTTTATTTTGGATCATTTATGTCTTTATTTTTTCCTAACTTGTACATTTCTCTCTGTGCTGTGGTATTTGTCCGAGGGTTTCCTTGGAGAGGACAGGGTGCTTTTCCCAGCTGCATGAGGGCACACAACGCAAACATAGACCAACACGGACTTAAATACCATTGGTAGCCTTACAAAACAGAGGCTGAAATTCTCCCCTGTTCCTCACTTGTCGGCGTCAGACGCCATACTGATATTTGCATCACCTGGTATGAAAAACATAAGAGGCCGGACTCCAAGGGAGCGGTAAAAACATTGACATATCACTGGCTGACTGGGCTGGCGGGGTGTGGAGGTGAGTAAAAAAACATAATATGGGCAATCACATTACATAACATACAGTAATCCAGAATATGACTGGCAGAGTGCCAATATAAATATGTCTGATTTTGAGATGATACATAAAACCAATCATATAGTCATGTAAATAACACAAATGACAAAGAAATACAAAATTTTCAGATCATTCATCCGTATCCCTGTGAGACAGGGTTGACTTCTGTGACACAGCAGCAGCACATGTTTGTACAACCAGAAGTCGCTAGTGCAGCAACAAGAACATGATCCCCTACCGGCTTCCCACCCAGGAACACAGCCCAAAAAGTCCTCCAAATTAAACAATTAAATGTTTTCTGATCTTACAATGCAATGGTTAAGGTCTGGTTAGGTTTAGGCACAAAAACTACTTGGTTAGGTTTAGGGAAAGATCATGGTTTGGGTTGAAATAATCAGTTTGTTAAGGTTAGAGAAAGGTGGAAGTTACTACTTCCTTAAAGTTAGGCTACCTTCATTGTCAGGGCTACAGTAATTACCATGGGGTTAAGGTTAGGGGACAATTGTAGTCATGGTTTTTAAGAAACTGTCCTGACCTGTGGTTGGAAACAGGACACAAACAGCGGTCTCCTGTGGCAAAGTCCTTTGTTGGGTTATACCATCCACCGAACCCACCTCCTCCAAATGAGGAAAACTTAAATACACATCACCTGAACTGCACCAGTGCTCCAGGTGATAATTCCTCCAGCTGCTAGATGGCAACTGTCACTCAAACTCAAACTATATGTCGTTTTTGGCCAGCGGACATTACGACCAATTGTGTCATTTTTCTTGGGAGCCAATTGTCCTCTTTGGATCACATGACCAACCCTTTTGCCCTACTTCTGTGCCCCTAAAACTTTGATCACAACAGATATTTTGCTTTGTTGATTTGAATAAAAAAAAATTTCATTTACGATACTGTTTTCCAATAAAAACAACAACTGTTGAAACATATCAAACATTTGAGGGCCTTGTTTGCTTGCTTGTAGACCATAATGTCCTGTTGAGGCTTACTGGTGGGTGGAAAAAGTTATTTTTCTTTGATATGCTTCTCAGTACCATTAATATTGCTATTATATTTATTTTTTAGTATTTCCTCAGGCTCTAGGAGGAAGAGGTCTAATGATAACCAATACTGAACATTAAAAATTTAAATTTTCTCCACTGTATAAATTAACTTTTAACCTGCAGTATTAAAAAATAGTTATTAAATTATCAGTTTGCTTCAACCCCTAACTCATTCTGCTGGCTAAAATTAGGCGAGGCGCTGTCATCGTTGAGTCATTTCCTACCAACAATTCAGACCATTGTGTATTAATTAGCTGTTGTTTATTTTCAAATACAAGCACTCACTAGCACGCTGCCAAGGCTTTTCAAGTACTGACAAAATTGCCAGTTCCAGAGAGGGAACGTTCTTGTTCTGCCAAGGCAATTTATTTTGAAAGACTCATTAAAGGATAACATTATTATTTTCCCTGGCATATTTTTACCAAACACCCTTGGCTCGGCTTTACAACTATAAATCATCAATTTCCCTTGAAGGAGCACATGAATTTGCAGGATACAACCTATAATTTATCTGACCAGAAGTAGGCGATGTTCGTGTATTCTTTTTAAATGTTTACTTGCACATGGAATAAAGACTTTTGGAAATATGTCAGCATCAAACCTGTTTACAGTATGAAAAGAGTCGTGCAAGACATTTATACTGTATAAGAAAAGCTCATTGTTAGTGATAATAGGCTGCAAGTCCTTGTGTCAAGCACCCAGACTATTATTATTGTAATTACTAGAGTTCCCAGCAAAGGAGAATGTGGCACAACATAATTTTTTTACCAGTTCATGCTGTTTTACTGACAATATTGCTTTATGATTAATACCGCAGATATTAAATGCTGCCAGCAGCCACAGAAGAAGTGCAAACTCTTCCACTCAAACAAAATGAGACTATGTAAACAGTCAAGGCATATACTGCCTTATTCATCTATATAAAACTTACCTACACAAACTGTCAACAGACTGACCATATTGGCCCACTGGCTGTTTTGTTTTTGTCTTCATCTTGCTATATATGACATCGTCTTACAGTCAAAATTATAGCATCACCCTGCAGATTCTGTAGCCTCGTTCCAGACCTCTAAATCGATTCAAATAGGTCTGAGATTGCATTTAATGATGGCTGTTTCACAGGTTGGAAAAACAGTAAAGAAAACAGAACTTTGTGTACCTCTGTGGTTTAGGGATTGAGATGCCAACCATTAACTATAACATCCCTGGTGCGAATCCAGCTGGAGTCCTGTAATGCATCTCTCCCCTCATTTACAGTCACTCCACCATAATTGCTATCTAATAAAGGCAATAAATGCCCCCCAAAATAATAATAAATATAATTGTGTTTATAATTCAAAGAAAAAAAATGTAAAGTTTTGTACTTTGTATATAGGATTATGAATGGCCAGAACTGTGCCAGAACCAGTAATATGATGACAAAGAAATTGCCACACAAATGGCGGTAAATGTAATGCAGCTATTCTATGTTGTAGTAAGTCAACTTACAGACATAATAGCTCTTGAATCTGCATATTTCTTCAACCAACATAAAAATCTTAGCGACTCATACCGTAGCTGCCATGTCAACTGAAAATGACGTTGGTGAAACAAAGATCAACAAACAAAGATGGTTAGTGTAACACAAAACAAAATATCCCAAATGGTAATTTTGATAACCAGTTGTATTATTATTGTATAAAATTGTAATATGAGGTGCATTTCATTACCTCATTTGATTACCTTGGGGTTTTTGACTGCTCTTAAATCAAGGAATTTCTTAGGGCGATATGAAAATGTTACTGCTCCTAACGACCACACGGCCACAGCTTTGGTGTCAACTGGAAATTAAATCATTGTGATGTATACATCTGTCACTGCTAATTGGTTGGGGCAAAATAACCCCAAGTCCCAAACAAAAAAAAACTAACATGAACATGATGTCAAATTATCAGGCTGCACTCTCATACTCTGCCATTATGTCAGGGATATTGAACTTTTTGTTGTTGTAAGGACATATAGTATGTCATTTTGATCCAAATAGCACATTATGTCGCACATATAACATTTTTTCACAGTTGTGCAGTATTTCAGATATAATGCTGTGACTGGGGTTAGTGTTATTGATATTTCAGAGTCTGAGGCTGGCAATCCTTTGCACAGACCCTGAATAGTTCAAAAATTGACCTGCCAAAGGATTTACAAAAGCCTCTCAGGGACAAATCTGGATTACTTAAAATGTATAAAACCAACATTAAAAAATGCTTAAAATCTATGTAAATTTACTTATGGCTCCCTGTCACTGCCAATGATTGGCACTTTCAGATTAGAAGGACGCCTCAGATCCTATAATTTAGTTGTGGTTAGTGGACCAATCTTTTCATTTGCATTTGGACTAAAAATGAATCAATTTTCAAGATATTGCTGGAAAATACTGAACATTAGTTACCAAGAAGCCTCGTGGTCTATTCTGACATTTCTGTAGCTGTTTTGGATTAAGACACAGGAGACTGTCTTTATCTCTGCACACATTTCAGAAAACAACAGCATGAAGACAGCGCTGACCTCCATAACAGCTCGAACACGGCATGCAGAGATGGGCACATCTGCACCCTCTGGTCTTGTTTCTAAAGGAGACTATTTGAGATTTAATATCCTCTTGTCAGCAGAGCAGGTTGCAGTCTGCTTTAGCGCTCTATTACACACAGAGGCAGACCTCAGATGTCTGTCTTGCTCTATAGTTGGATTAGTGACAAACACATATTTTTAGATATCTGAGTTGCTCTGCTCTCTTTAGGTCTCTTTAAGCCTCTCACAGGTGTAACAAAATGGAAGTCAGCCCTACGGGTGTTTTGAAATGTTGAGCTGTTTCCCTGCATTAATTGTGACACTGCTCAAAATCCAGCAGGAAAGTAATGTAGCTTTAATACTCAGTTTAGTCTTTACAGCTCACTGTCTGCACAAATTCTCCACTTCCACGACTGTCACATTGAATGGTCTTGTCAATAATGAGCTCAGAAATTAATTATCATCTCATGAATTTCAAGAGACTCTGAAAAGACACATTTTAGTTGAAATGAGAAGGTTAATCCTGTCAGGTGCCAGTGTCAAGTGCCAGTGTCAAGTGCAATACACAAGTTCCAGAAATATGTATTACAAAACCGTTCAACGCACAAGACAAGTAATTTGAAAGAGAGACAAATAAATTATGAATATCAAACAGGATCAAACAACGGGAAGGGGGGTGGGGGGTTTCTTGATTTGTATGCTCCATGGTGTTGTGTTTTTGTTTTTTTGATTTTTTGTTTTTCTTGTTTTGCATTGGTTTTTTTCCTCCCTTGTACTGTTTGTCTTCTGTTGTCATACATCTGAAAAGAAGCATTATATTCACTCCACAAAATTCTGTACACATATGCATCACAATAAAAATATTTGAAAGAATCACAAACAATATACCGCACATACTGCATTATATACAGTTTGCTAAAGGAATAGTTGACCAAAATTCAAAAATATATTATCCATAGTCGCTTAGTAAGTAACTCACATTAATGTATCTGAACCCAAAAGACTTACATTATTTATTTATATACTATTTCTCTTCAGATCAAGACTTTGACATGGACAAACTTCAGCGGCAGAAAATGGCTAAATCTATGTTTGTTCATACGACAGGCAACCACATCCCCCATCCTGTACCACTGCTGCTTCATTCAAGATCACTGTGACATTTATAATAATGCAAATTACTAAAAAATCCAGACCCACAACATTTCGCTTTATGCTCAGTTAGTGTCATGACCTTCACTTCATTTGTCCTAACAGGGGTGGTAAAAAAAACAACATATCCTTTAGCAAACTGAATTCCGTGAAAGCCCAAGACCTTCACAGGTTAAACATCACCAGCTTGTCAGAATGAAGCTAGTGGAAGCTAGCAGGACAGGGCAGGAGAATAGCGTAGATGTTTTCTTAGACAGCAGAGATTTAAATCAATTTCAAATAAAATATGTCATCACCAAGCTCCATAATCAGTAAGTAAATGTCATACAATGATTTCCATTTGTATTATAATACAGTTCCTACACAATATAACCCCCTTTTGTATTTGAACTTGAATATTCCTTCTGTCCAATAACAAATATTACAAGAAAAAAACACCTGTCAGATCCTCTTACAGAGTTCAGCCTGTGATGTTATTTTGTTATTATGAGCTTTCTGCCTTGTCTACTTTTATGTCAGTTTGTGATTTTATTACATTTTGCCTTGTGAAACCCAAAAAAGAGGCATATTGCATTCAGCTAGGGGCTCTTCACAAATGTCCTCTAATTAAAACACGACTTTGGTGTATTGTTGTTCAGTGGCTGTTTTTTATGATATGGGCTAAAACCCTCAGTTTCAAAGAAGGAAAATGTTAATGTTACAGCACACAGTGATTTTTTTAGACAATACTGTACTTCGAGTTTCGCTGCAACCAGATATACAGGTTCTTCTAAAAGGTTGTCAATATAGGTCACGTCTTTGCTTTGATTTTGCCTTTAGTTTTAAAAGTGAGGACAACCACTTTTTGATTGTATCCCAAATATCAGGGAAGTATTTTACCTTTTAGCAAGATAAACACAGCTTAAGTTATGATACCTGCAGGGCTACATGTTAGATAAAGTAGATTTGATGGAGGCTGGAGGCTGCCATGTGAATTAGTTAACCTGAGAAAAATACCATATATTTCTATAAATAGAATGTCCTGGCAGAACAAGTAAAGACATGATATTATGATTAGGGATGCAACAATTATTGATTTTGATGGTTATAGTCTGAGGAAAAATCACAGTTTCACAATTATTATGCATTTATTATTATTTCACAAAACTATGGATGGATAAAATCACATTTTGTTTTGAAGAGGGAACATAACACACTTCGCCAAGGATTCTGCAACAGTGGGTTGAACTGCAAGAGTACAAGAGGCTTGATAAGAAAGAATAAGAAACATGAAAATAAATAATCCATGCCATGACTTTAGTTGAGTTCTAATACTTAGAATGTCTTTAATTATTATTATTATTAATAACTTTATTGATCCCCTTGGGGAAAATATCATCAACTGTCATCCATGCTTATTTTTTAATTAATTTTTAATAACCTATTATCAAGATCAAGTCCATTTTATTTATATAGCGCCAAATCACAACAAAAAGTTATCTCATGACACTTTTTATATAGAGCACATCAAGACTGTACAACATTCCTCCATGAGAAAGCACTTGGCGATGGCGGCAAGGAAAAATTCCTGTTTAATGAGAAGAAACCTTGAAAAGAACCAGGCGCTGGGTGGGCAGCCATCTGCCTTGATCTATAGAAACCTGCAAGACAAAAAAAAAGCACAAGAATTCCAGTGAAGAAGCCAGATTTGTAACATGCATTAATGGGACATGAATGCGTACAGATGGAGAGGAGGAGAGAGAAGCTCACTGTATCATGGGAAGTCCCTTGGCAGGCCTATAACAGCATAACTAGGGTCTGATCCAAGGCAAGCCTGAGCCAGTCATAACCATAAGCTTTATCAAAAAGGAAAGTTTTAAGACTACTCTTAAATGTAAAGAGGGTGTCTGCCTCCAGGACCCAAACTGGAAAATGGTTCCACAGGAGAGGAGCCTAATAGCTGAAGGCTTTTGGAGACTGTAGGAACCACAAGTAAGCCTTCATTCTGGGAGCGCAGTGTTCTAGTGGGGTAATACGGTACTATGAGCTCTTTAAGATATGATGGTGCCTGACCATTAAGGGCTTTGCAGGTGAGGAGAAGGATTTTAAATTCTATTCTGGATTTTACAGGGACCCAATGCAGAGAAGCTTATATGGGAGAAATATGATCTCTTTTCTTAGTTCTTGTCAGTACACGTGCAGCAGCATTCTGGATCATGGAGACTTGTTGGGGCAGCCTGATAATAAGGAATTGCAATAATTCAGCCTGGAAGGAACAAATGTGTGGACTAGTTTTTCTGCATCTTTTTGAGATGTGCTTGATTTTTGCAATGGTACGAAGGTGAAAAAAGGCAGTCCTTAAAATTTGTTTTATGTGGGAGTTAAAGGACATATCCTGATCAAAGATGACTCCCAGATACTTTACAGTGGTGCTGGCGGCCAGGGTAATGCCATCTAGAGTAGCTATGTCATTAGATAATGTGTTTCTAAGGTGTTTAGGGCTAAGCACAATAACTTCAGTTTTGTCTGAGTTTAGTAGCAGGAAATTGCAGCTCATCCAGGTCTTTATGTCCTTAAGGCATGCTTGAAGTTTAGTTTACTGATTGGTTTCATCTGGCTTCATTGATAATTGGGTATCATCTGCATAGCAATGAAAATTTATGGAGTGTTTCCTAATTATATTAGATAAAGGAAGCATATATAAGGTGAATAGTATTGGTTCAAGCACATAACCTCGCTGAACTCCATGTCTAACTTAAGGACTTAAAACAACTCCCAGTTCATTTAATGCCAATTAAATGTTCCAGTCTCTGTAATATGATGTGAGGGTCAGTGGTGTCAAATGCAGGCACTAAGATCTAACAAGACAAGCACAGAGAGAAGTCCTTTGTCTGATGCAGTTAGGAGATCATTTGTGACTTTCACCAGTGCTGTTTCTGTGCTATGATGCGCTCTAAATCCTGACTGAAAATCCTCAAATAAACTACTGTTATGTAGAAAGTCACACAACTGATTGGCGTCTGCTTTCTCAAGGATCTTGGAGAGAAATGGAAGGTTAGATATAGGTCTATAGTTGGTTAAAACACCTGAATGAACAGTAGGCTTTTTAAGAGGTTTAATTACAGCAACTTTAAAGGTCTGTGGTACATAGCCTGTTACTAAAGACAGATTGATCATATCTAGTAAAGAAGTGCTAATTAAGGGTAAGACTGTTTTTTTAAGCCTAGTTGGGATGGAGTCTAAGAGACAAGTTGATGATTTAGGTGAGGAAATCGTTGAAGTTAGTTCAGGAAGGTCGATTGGAGAAAAAAACCATAAAGTCTAAATATATATCAGGTTTTACAGCTGTTTCTAAAGTTCCTAGTTTTGGAGATAAATCAGTGCCTGTTGAGGGCAGGAGGTGATAAATTTTGTCTCTAGTTAGAATTTCATCATCAAAGAAGCTCATGAAGTCATTACTACTGAGAGCTATAGGAATAAATGGATCAATAGAGTTATGACTCTTTGTCAGCCTGGCTAAAGTGCTGAAAAGGAACCTGGGGCTGTTTTTATTCTCCTCTATTGATGATGAGTAATAGGCAGCTCTGGCATTACAGAGGGCCTTCCTATATGTTTTAAGACTATCTTGCCAGATTAAGAAAGACTCTTCCAGTTTGGTGGAACGCCAAATCCTTCCAAGTTTGTGATGTTTGCTTTAATTTGCAGGGTTGGGAATTATACCATGCAGCTAACCTCTTTAGTTTTATTATCTTCTTTTTTAAAGGGGCGATAGAGTCAAGTGTCATTCACAGTGAGCCTGTGGCACTATAAAGGGACTAAAGTTAGCATAAGAGTCCTCTGTTGTATTGAGACATGGCGTTGAATTCAATGCTGATGGAATCACTCCCTTAAATTTATCTGTAGCACTATCAGATAGACATCTAGTGAAGACATTTTTGTCGAATGATGTGTAGTCCAGTAATAGGAGTTCAAAAGTTATTAAGTAATGGTCTGATAAAATAGGATTCTCTGAAAAGACTATTAAATGTTTAATTTTGTTGCCAGAACAAGGTCGGGGGTGTAGCTGAGACAGTGAGTGGGTTTATTTACACTCTGAGAGAAGCCAATTAAGTCTAATAATGAGATGAATGCAGTGCTAAGGCTATCATTATCGACGTCCACATGAATATTAAAGTCATCTACTATAATTACTTTATCTGTATAAGGACCAAGTTTGATAAAAAACTCTGAGAATTCAGATGAAAGTTCACAGTACGGGCCAGGAGGGTGGTAATAGAACTGGCTATAAAGTTTTCCAGGTTGGGTATGAAAGACTAAGAACAAGGCTTTTAAATGAGTTATAAGTCAAGGGTTGATTATTAGGCATGGATTGAAAATGGCTGCAACTCCACCTCCTCGGCCAGTGTCTCGAGGAATGTGATTATTAATATGACTGGGGGGAGTGGATTCATATAAGCTACATGACACATGACACAGCCAGGTTTCAGTAAAACAAGATAAATCAATATGATAATCTGGATAATAATTAGAGTTCAGCTTTAGATGACAGAGATCTATTGTTTTAGAGTCCACATTTAATTCTCCTATTTTGTTGCACTATTGCAGTAGTGGTGTTAATTTTTTATGAGATTTTTATGTTTAACTCCTCTTCTGTTTACTTTAGAGTTAATTGATTTCAGTGGTCAGGGTGCCAGACACAGTTTCTATGGGAATTTGAGTGGGTAACTATTCTAATGGAAGCACAGAGAAGCGTGTAGAACTGCAACTTTGCTTTCAGGTGTCAACTCCTGGTTGTCATGCTTTTGGTCTACTAATGAACTCAGCCATATTTCTAGATATGAGAGCACCTCTATCCAAAGTAAGTGCTCAATGTTTCAATAAGTCACTGTTTGCCAAAGTAACTTTATAAGGTGATAATATGTCAGTATTTACAGCTCATTGCCTGTCTCCAAGTGACCAAAAATGATACATGTACTCTAAAATTTAAAAGCAGTGTATTTATTGCATGGCCTTGGCTGAGAGGTGACTGTTAGTATCGTATACCCCATATAACAGGACACCTTAAACAAACTCCAGTCTGCAATTTAATCACTGTTTTAAATCAGCATGCAAAGTGTATTAAATGGCAGGTAACCATAGCAACAGTACTTCTGCTTAGTGCTGCCTTATCAGATGATAATTCTTACTGAAATAACCACGAGGTAAACTGACTACAAAACTTTCAAAAATAGGTTAGGATTTCATGTCATCATCTTTTTCTTATTACCCACACACACCATCAAAAGTGTGCAACTCAGGCAACTGAACAAGGAAAGGAAAGAGAGGGGAGAAAATTTTGTCTGTGTGTCTGACGCTGAACCTGACAGTGGTGCAAATGAAATCAATGTTTGCAGAGTGACTCTTGTGAACGATGCCCTCAAGTCAAGCAGAAACAATTAACACAACACTGGCTTTAAAGTGTGTTTAGACAGGGAAGTATTCTCTGACTCATTGCTATTTAATTACTTAGCTCATATATTTTAGAAGCAGAAAGTCAAATAAATACATAAATAAAAGAGCACATAGATAAGCAGCACTCCATTAACAATGGTAGAAAACGGATAAGAGGCTTTTAAAATCTAATTTCCTCCCTTATCCGTTGTTATCATGTTGCATTATGACAGTAAGCCAAAACTAAGTGCTTCATATTTTAGCAGTATTGAAGTAATTTTTTCAATACTGCATCTTAATTTATTTTTTATATAAATCATGAAGGATTTTCTTGTCAGCTGGATACAGACAGGAATGTGACCTCTGCTAAAATTGTTTCAATACTACCCCAAAAACAATAAAAAAAAACACCAATGAGAGGCTGGAAAAACAGGTACCCTTCAAACATATTCATATTTTCCATCATAACAAAGAAAGGGTCATTAAAAAGCATGTAATCATATTTTGCTGGTGTAGTCGAGAGGTTTTCTGCTCCTCAAGGTCATCTTACTTCATGTATCTCACCAGCTTTCATCAGCTGATGAGATAAATCATGAAGGATTTTCTTGTCAGCCGAATACAGACAGGAAACTGTGAGCTGGGTCTTGTGTCTTCAAGCTTGGGGCCAGGCAACTTTTAACTGATGGTGAGGTAAACAAACAGGCTGTCGGGGCCAGACTGCCGCGGTCAGAATGATAAATGTTTGAATGTCACCACCTGCAAAAAAGGAGACAAAGTGTTCGGGAACACATCAAACTTTATTTTTCCCTCCCCCAGAGATCTTTGATCTTACATTAGCAGGTTGAGTGGAGAAGGACAGAGCTGACAGTACAGATGGCAGCGCTTTTCCTCAACATAACATTCAGGTCTGAGTGCTTTCAACAGATGCCAAATGATGCTATTGCTAAAAACAAAGAGAATAACGCCTCTGGTTTTTCTGGTTTTAGGAATCTTTTGTGAATCTCCCCTTGGAGAAGAAAGTAAAGTTAAAACTCCACTGCAAAATTGCCATCTGATCTTATTAGTTAGAGTAGAGTACATTGCATCATTTAGGTAAATAAGAATTGCAGTTCAAGTGGAAGGAGCTTGAGGCTTTTCTTTGGAAAGGCTTATCTAGCTACTCAGTATGGATTTGACTGTGCTCTGGTAGCCCTATAGCATTCTGAGGAAGATTTATGATGGCATATCTCTGGCAGAAATGATATCCATGCATGCAGATGTAGAAGAGTCACGTGCCCGACTCAAACAGCCATGCATGGATATCTCTGCTCGCACAAGCAGTATTGTGGACCGCTGAGCACGTGCAGAATCCGAGAGAGCGCATGACTGTTATCCCCAAGTGCACAACTACTATCATTGCTCACAAAACTTTCACAAGAGCGAGCCTTGAGTGGTTTTGGCAGTAAGTGGGCAGACCCAGTCACCATTGTATCCCTAAATTTAACCGGTTGAGCAGGTCCACCATCTTCAACAGCTAGGTACAGCAAACCACATAACATATCTTCTTCAGGTGTTTAAGTTGAGGATTCAGGCTTTGGTTGGCTTGTAGTAACCTGGGTTTAATGCTGAATAAAGTTTAATCTGACTACACTCAAATCTTCAGCGGTATTTACATCAAAATTAAAATACTATATGTGGAAACACAAGACTTAATCTGGACTTTTAAGGTGTGGTTTACTTCTACATGAGATGGCAAATAACTTTTCTTACATTGGAGAATTAAGTTTTTGAGTTTTAAATGCAAATTTCACACTTCAAAGTCACTAGGTCTGAACATTTCAATGTGACCATGTATCATATATTATAAAATAGTTAAGCAGTATACATTAATTTCATAATAAGTAAATTCTTCTGTTAACATATCAAACATTAGCCTTCAATTCTTCTATCAAACTATCATAAACCTTCATATCAGCACTTCATGATGTCTGGTCCGGTCTGATTGTGGACAGAAACAACAGAAACAGACGCGTTTCAGCCTGAAGCCATCATCAGTGTAAAAAAACAAAAGAAATGACAATATATATATATATATATATATAGACAAACAGGTGAGATTCAAAAGCCAATCGGCGACAAGAATACATAATTATATAATAGGATCCATCTGTGAGAGGACAACCCCAATGTAGCCTCTTCAAATGAAAGAGGTGTGACCTCAGTAACCAATGGAAACAATGACCGGTGTCACTGATGATGGCTTCAGGCTAAAACGTGTCCATTTCTGTTGTTTCTGTCCACAATAAAAAAAACATAAGAAGATGGATCAGTGAGTGCTGGTGTTTATTTTGTTTGTTTCATCTTTACCACAAACGTGCACCTGATACTCTGCTTAAGACTTGGAGCTGTGTGCACTGCTGCTTTGTACCAGATCTTTACCCATGAATTATCCATGAATCATCAAAGATGTCCTACAAGTGTGTTGTTCAAATTTCTGTAATTTATGTTCTTCAAAATACAACACGGTGCTTCACAAATTATCTTTAAAAAGGCTGAATGCTGAATCACAGCCCATTTGGTATCAGTAACTAAAGCCTAAATAAAATGCTTTTTTTTGCTCTTAAATACCCTGTGATTGTGCCAATATCAGTACTAGCAAAATTGAATTACATTATGTGATTGAATTTCATAAATTTCATTAAATGTTATGTTTTATAAGTAATCAATAAGCCATTAGGCATCAAATTCAATAAACCTCTTTCTGCTTCCTTGCATTGTTGAAGTCCTGCTCCACTCAAAATGTGTTTTGCTCAAAGTTACATCACCTGGATGTTTGAGCTTCACTGTGCAGAATGATGTATGTGCAGAGTTTGGCAAAAAAAAATCTCTGTGCTCACTTTAAATATGAATATAAGAAAGTTAAGGCTGATTTATGGTAGGTTGTGTAAAGGTAATGAACAACCAAAGGATTGGCTCGTCATTTTAATTTGCAAAGTTGTGTTTTCAGACAATTTCCACAACAGTAGCTCAACAAAACTTAAAGAGTCCCACAACATTTTCAATTTATGCTTAGGCAAGCTAGCTAAACTAATTAAACTAATTAAACAAGGATGTTAACATGGATGTATAAAGAGAACTGGATACAGTGTCAGAGGTGGGGTCCCATTCATTCCTATGAACGTTGCTCAGTGGTGCATGAAGCCAAAAAAGCCACTCCCCTCTGTAAAGAAATTACACAGATGAATGCATATTGCACACTCTCTATGGGCACCAGAGACTTCCACAGGCCGAGCCACCTAAATCTAGCCCTCCGGCTAACTTGAATGGGGTTAAAATAATTCAATCATGCAGCTCTTACAGACTTTCCAAATGTTATCGGATGGAACGGATCAAATAATGATAGTGAAATGAGTCATTATGTGGGGCTCAAAAAAATGTATCCACCATTTTACAGCCGCTCCTTTTCCAATAATTGTGTGTGGGAGAAATGTTTTTTGGGCCTCTGGCGGGCCCGGAAGTTGTAATTCCACAGTTTGACCACCCTGTCAAATTGGCTTCAAAGCCCGGTGCTCTTCCTGGGGGCTTAGACATTACAAGTTATCTAAAGTTACAGACCAAAATATCATTAAGGAAGTTAAGTGAAAACTACAATCTCCATGGTGATGGTAGTAAAACTACCCAAACACATTGTGCAACAAATATGACAGTGTCTGCGCATAACAAACTTCTCCAGGTGAGCGACATGAAAGGAAAGTGTCAAGCCTTTTTTCTGTCGAAAATGAGAGGGAACATAGCTCATATATGACATTTTAGAAGGCTTTCATGTTGAAATTCAACAATATTGTCTGATATTGTCTGAGTGACACTCTGGTTTGCTGTCACTCTGAAGTGAAATTGGTCTGTGGAAGCAGGAAGTTTCTCAATGACACGTCTTTCATTTTGGTTCTTAAGGTCAGATTGGTCTTTGGGAATTTATTATTTATTCTTTATTATTAAGTTTGACTAATTCCTCATATGAAAGAAATGACACAGCCTCAATTTTTCTCTGAACTACAGTTTGCAGATGGTAGCCATTTTATTATTATTCATTTTATTTATTATTTAGGCTAATCATTAATTTTGTTTCATTTAGTTATTTATGATTATTTTCATTTATTATATATATATATATATATATATATTTATATATTTTTTGTTTGTTTATTTATTCATTCATTACTGACAGACCAACTGACTGAATGAATGAATCATTTTGAAAATAACACAATAAGAATAGATTGTGATCAAAGAATTTAAATGCAATTTGCTCCATGCTGCTTCTATCTGCATATTTAAAACATCCAACAAATGTTAACTAATTCATACACAAAATCAAAATCAAGGAACTTTTTTTTTTTTTAATCTCAGCTTGTTCTTGTATAACTAGTGGCTGATGTAGCCTGTAACCGCCCACGGCACTGGGACCCCCGATGTCACAGGGGGTGACAACACGAAAAGGAGCCAATCCTGGTCCAGCATTCAACCTCTACTGTACATATACACTGAAAATGGATATTTCAGTCAAGTAGGAGGCATCTTTTGTCCAGCAGTTAAACTTGAGAAATAAAAAATATTATATTTATATATTCTGGAATTTTTAATGACGAGGTAGGAGTAGATTTTTAATGAGCCGACTGAACTTTTTTTGTTGAAAAAAACATTAATATTATGTATTTTCTATACATTTTAAAACATGTCTGGAGGCAATGAAATGAAAAGTATTTGGATTTTTGTAATCAGGCACAAATTATTATTCAAAGCATAGTATTTTTACATGTCTTTAAACATGTCTGGAGGTGATCTTTCAGGGACTTCTTACTGACATGGGAGGATATACTGTACTAATGGGTGTGCTCCATGCAGATGGTTTGCAAATTAGTTTGACATGAAAAATGCAAGCTTGTCTGCCACAGTGAGTGGTGTTCAGCAGCAGCAGCACAAGGAATGTACCAACAAACAACATGCCTGCAGGAGCGTTCAAATCGTCTTTCTCTTTTTAATCTACTCCTCTTTGATCACAATTTCCCAGTTTAAAACAACAGTATGTACTGTTTTCACACAGCCGCGATGCCTTCAGCTCAGTTATCATGCAGATGAATATACAAGTTGACGGGTTGAATCACAGAGGGGATTTATTATCTTAACCTAATTTCCTTGTTGTTATTGTTCATAATTCCAGCATCACAGCGGGGGGGGGGCTGTCTGAAAGAAGCCAGTGACAACAAAGAAAACAATAACATTTATTTATTGATTCATAGGTTATACATTTCATGATATAATAGCGATATATTATTATTGGCAAAGATACTAATCCAATTGCATTTCTATACATAAATACAAAATCTGAGGTAGGGCCTCAAAGATTGATGACAATGAAAATAAATAAATGCATTTCACATATATGATATATATATATATATATATATATATTCTTTTTTTTTACATCTCACACCAATTTTAAAACATATTTGTTATATATCTACTCCCTATTTTTAAATCAAAGGATGTAATGGGCTGTTGGAGGCACATATCTATATCCATAGGCAGCAGTACCTCACATAGAACACACAGAAATATATGACATTACTCAAGTAATTAGAAATTTAACCTATGCATTCATAGGTCACACAATAAAGTGCCAAAAAGACACAACAGACATAACAATAGGAATACTGGTACCATATGAGACAGACAATAAGCTATTCTGTGGTGTTACTTTTGAAATACATACAATATTCTACCATTAGAGGACATCTATAAGGCCAATGGTTACCTGAAGATGTTTTGTAACGTATTGGCAAACATCGAGGAACACTACATGGGATATGAATGGCAGTATCTCAACCTCCTGTACGCAGATGACACATTCCTTTTTTCTTCTAAAGTATGTTTTCTGTTTTCACTACAACCCTAGTTAAAGTTCTCTTTCTTTGGTTACCTATACTGCCCAACGTTGACTTGCAGGCAAAGCGAATTACCTCTTACTTTTTTTTTGTTTGTTTGTTTGTTTGTTTGTTTTTTTCTTTCTTCCTCCTCTATAAGAAGGATAACAGCAACTCTCTGTTTCTTAACATTATGCAGAACAAAAAGCTCCCTAAAGTAAACATGCACGGACGTATAATATTGCAAGAGAAAGGACAAGGATTACTATACGTGGACATTGAGTTAGAGCAACACAAACTGCACATGCAAGCTCTATATTTTATGAAGCTATGCGGTTTTAACGGAATCCTAAGCCGATTTTTTTTTCTCAAAACAAAAGCAGAGAAGCCTAGAGGAAATGGAAACACAGGGACACAAAACACAAAAAATTATAGCTACTTATCTGTGGCCCCTAGGGAAATCATTATAATCCATCTTGGGGCATAAAATAGCTTTTATCTTTCAAGTCTACAAAGAGCACACTCTCCATTACATCCAACAAATGATTTAAACCTGCTCCTTCTCCCGACCTTGCTTTCAAGTGAATGGTTACCATAGGATTGAATATCTCGGAGCATATCGGTGTTAATTTGTTTTACCCAGCTCAAGTTCTCAGTTGCAGGTCTGAGATGCTCACGTCCATCAAAAAAGAGAAAGAGGAGTTTCAGGCCGAGGCATCCTGGGGGGAAAAAAGTCCTGTAAATCTCCTCTGCTTCTTTCAGCGATCTACTCTGAGACTGGCCATGCAAACATCTGATTGACAGTTAAGTAAAACTAATACAAAGACAAACACACGCACACAAGCATACACAGACATACATTATTATCACGTTTGAACAAATAGAGCTAAATGCAAGTCTTAACAAAAGCAACACTCTGGAGCAAGCAAGCTATTTAACAACAGGACTTTTGTGCTCATTAATTGATTATGTTTTGTTTTCAAACCATACAACCTCTTAAATCATATCTGTGCTATTTTCATGTCAAGTTTATGAAAAGGCATGGCTTAGAGAAATAGTTAGGGAGACCCTTAAACCTCTGAGCAACTGTTATTGCATCCATACCTTCAGCTTCCATCAAAAACACTCAAGCCACTCAACAATTAAACACCTGCAGTGTTAAAAGCGTACTTAAGCCAGTCAGGATTTTGTGTCAACAAGGAAATGCATATCCAACCAGTCAAATTGCAGAAAGGGCTAATTGCTTCTGAGTGGATACATGGTGTTACTTTGAAGTTGATTGGTTGGCAGCCCACAAACGTTGGCTGCCTGTCATGTCATATTTAAAGAGGCTGCAAAGTCAGTCGGACCGCCCGCTGAGCTTGACCGGACTGTTTCTTTAGGCTGCTGTAGTGTTACATCTGGAGAAGACATTTACGGCCCCTGCAAACGTTCTTACAGCTGCTTATTTGTGCTGATGAGTCTTAACAACACAATGTAAAGGGAAATATGTGCTAAATTACAGTACTTTGACTGATCCTGATGGATCGCAGCGTCAACAAGGCAACCAGAAAGTTGCTGAAAGCCTTTCATTTTCTGTATGCATAAAAAAAATTGGTCAGCGAGTCAATGATCAACAAACTGACTCAAGAAACAATTCAATTTTCCAGTGTATTACACTGCATTCAAACTGAGAATTTTAATCCTAATTATTATTTTCATTTAATTTCATTTAAACATATCGAAAAGCAAGATACTTGTTTTGGCACTGCACACAGTTGGTCAAAATAGGTTAAGTCAGTTGCACGACGTGTATATAATCATTGTAAGGCTTGTTTAAGCAAATCCCATGATGCTGCGTGAAGAACCCATCAGTATTTGAAATGGTCAGCAAGAAGCAAACATGCGGTGATGCACTGAGGTCATCGGAAAGTTGCATTTTGATTCCGACCTCTTGCAACACACTTCCACACCCTTCCCGTTATAATTTAGCATTGTCATGGCTCTTCTCTCTGTTTCCTATGCACTGAATGCTATTATTCCCACAACTACCGGAGTAGTAGTCTGAATCGAGTATACCTGAGACCCTGTTTTCATGAGGACACACAGAGAAGCAAGAGGCATAAGTCTGAAATGGCAAAGAGGTCTCCGGAGCTCTACCACAAACAACAAGAGACAAAGTACACTTCCAGGAAAGAAAGAGGCAAATCTAGTCTAATCTTCATCTACTCACACATAGCAGCTGCTCCTAACATTGTAAGGACGTTACAACACACACACTTACTACTTGAAGATCTTTTTTTTTTAAGATGTGTACACTTTGTACAAGATATTAGAGAAACATGGGGTTCAGAGAGACATGAACACACGCACACACACACTCAATCTCTGTCTTGCTAGCTCTCTCCTCTGCTGGAGGCTATACATATGTCTATTACTGTATATGAATATATATATTTCTATATATTTTATACTGTTACCCTACTGATGTAATGTAAAGATGGTTTTCACAAATGGCTTGACAGGTTCACAACACATACAGCAATAAATACATTGTCTAAAATATATGCACAGAGTGACTATCAGGTTGGGTTTTTGGGACTTAAAAATATTAAATGGCCACTTTATCACCTACTAAAGAAATGATAGACTACTCTAGTGGCTTCCTATGATAGGAATGTGCTACTTTACATTCTAGGATAATACAACAGGAATACGACTTAATAAATAGAGAAAGAGAGAGGGTATCACAAATGGTCCCTCAGGTTCAGAGAGAAAAATAGACCCAAGCTTCTATCAGACTGCAGAGTCATTCAAGGCCAAAGTGTATCTACAGAAAGTGGTAATCAGGATGTATTTGCTACTCTACTGGGACGTAGGAGGCACAAGTTGCAGATCTTGTAATCTATTTTTGACAAAGCAATAGCGACTGAGCAGTTGCAAGTGTGAAAATACATATATACTGCTGGATAGGAACAAAATGTGATAATAGTGCATACAGTGGGGGATTTTTTTCTACTATTTTTATGAGGCAGTTGATATTATTTGTATTGCTGATTGAATTTTTGTATACAGATGGAACAAAACACAAATCCCCGCCGAGCTCGTTGAATAGTTGTTTCTCTGTCGCTCAATTTTCTTTTTGTTTTCCTGTGTCTGCTTGCACCAAGATGATTCATTATCTCTGCACACAAATATGACGGCACACACACACACAAACACACATACACACACACACACACACACACACACACATACACACACGACTCCATAGGGAGCAGCTATGGTGAGTCTAATATTGCAAGTGCAGTCTGAGCTGTGTCTTTTTATGACACAATTTTTCTCTTGGAATAAAGATCCCTGGAAAGGGTTCTGGTGTAATCAGTGGTCATGTGTGGGAGGCAATGATAGCCCATTAACTGAGTACAAAGCAGCAGCAGAGGAGTAAACTCCACCTGGGCACTCCACCCTCCTCCCTGAGAGAAGAGGGGAAGTGGTGAAGAGGAGGGAGGAGGAAAGGGAGCCTGTTCCCACATCCACGATATATGGAAGGAAGAGAGGAAGCAAAGGTGGTGAAGCACAGAGTAGAAGAAAAAGAGGCAGACAGAGGGAGAAAAAGAGGTGGAGGAGGAGTCGGTCTGAAGCGAGCATGTCGCCCTCCTCCCTGTGCCCCCTGCAGGTGGTGGGTGTGGTGCTGCCGGGGTGGCTGCTACTGGTAGGAGCCCAGCTGGAAGTCCTTGGGGGGCAGTTTGAGGCCCAGGGAGTTGGTTCCCAGAGGGTCGATCATGTTCTTGTAGCGTTCTCCACGGTGCTTCATCAGGAAGGGACCCCAGTCGGGCTGAGGGGAGCAGACCAGCTTCAGACGCTGCAGGAGAGAGGAGAGAGGAAACACACAGCAGGTTGATATCAAGTCATAGATGTAGTGAGGGATGGGGCAACTATAGCTGGCTTGCCTTGCCCCTTTGTGTTGAACTTTTATGTGATTATAATATCTTTTGTAATTGTTCTGATATAGGGTTTGTTTTTGTTTTTTGCAGAAAAGTGCAAAGCATAAAGGAAGTTTAAACAATATAAGATATTGCACAGACACTATCATACATTAATGTGGAGGTGGATAGAAACAGGAACTTGTCAACATTTATGAATCACTTTTATCCAAATATATTTACACTGTGCCTCTCATTCCCCTATTCACACTCACACACTTATAGCAGCAAACTAGCATGCAAGGTGCTAGGCTAACCATTAGGGACAATTTGGGATCAGTGTCTTGCTCAATGACACTTTGACATGTTGACAGGAGGAGTTAGAGATCAAACCGCCAACCCTGCAATCAATCGACGAAATGATTACATAGAGTGTATGTTCAAGTGTTCCTGTGACTTCTGGTTTATGTTTATTAGCAGATTGCCCTCAAATATCAAATATATGGGTTCAATTAACTAAAGCTAGTTAACTGTGGCTCAGGAAGTAGAGCTTTTTTTCCATTAATTGCAGGGTTGGTGGTTCAATTCTCTGCTCCTTCTGTCCACATGTCAACACATAAGCAAGGTATTGATCCTCAATTGCTCCCAATGGAAGTCCAGTGACTTGAATGGCATCAATGTGAGTGTGTGGGTTTTCAGCATGTTCACTGTGGGTATGATTATATAGACTGCAATTTGATTGCTAAAGCTGAAATCATAGTTTCCGCGTCCACGAGGGTCCACTAGGGTCCGTGTGACATAAATTTCGTCATCAAAGGGTGTACGCGTAGGCTACGTGCGGACATCCGCACACCTGCAATTTGTTGTATCCACGCGGACCTGTCCGCACCAGTCCATGTAGTCACAACACTGTGCTCCTGTAGATACCAATCTACTGCACATGTGTGGAACACGTCCACCATGGGTCCACCAGTTTTATATAAAAGACAACTTTCTTTAAAGACAGCTCTTCCTATCTCCATCTTCCAGGAGCTGTCAGAGACCAGACTCCCCTGAACCTGAACCCGAACCCGAACCCAGCTGTGTGTCCTTGAAAAGCAATCAATCGAAGCCCGAACCTCTTCTGCTGTCCTGAACAATGGAACCATCAGAGACAGAAAGCCCCAGAAAGTAGTATAAGCAGAACAACTACCCATCCACTTGGGAGTATAAATGAAGCTTTACAGATCTGCCTGTTTATATTTCATTTAGTGCAGAGAACCTCTGACAGTCCTCCAGTTTATGGTTCCTTTTTTTCCTTGTTTTCATTGTTAACCAGGTCCTCCAGTTTTGTACGTTTGTTCATAATAATGAGTAATGTCTACAGACCTCCTGCACTCTAATTTTAAAACATTTTGTTTCATATTGTTCTTATTGTTGGCAACTTATTGATCTTGAGTGGATTTTACTGCACCGTCTTGGAGTTTTAATGGAAACTGTTTCATTCTGAATGCATGGACTTTTATAAACTCTAAGGATTTTGTCACCGTGTCTGAATAACACTCTCTAACGTTACCTTATCATACAAACATAGGAACACTAAAATCCAAGCGTATTCATTGTGTAAGTTAACTACCTTAGCCCAGTTGCCTGGGATGATTTCCTTATTGAAGTTTCTGAAATTAAATCTGAACTGCAATCCAGGCCCTTATTAGTGAGCTTCTGCAGCATCAAATACAACTCAAAGCTCAGCTTTCCCTGCTGGATCCTCATGGTAGTTTAAAAATGTGAAGAAAGTTATTGGGCTACACCCCTTGCAAATATCATCAAAACCTACGTGGGGTGTTTGAAGTTTTTTCTGCACAGCAGCACAACACAATATCAACTGAATGTAGGAGTGAAAACTATGACTACTTATTTATTACAGCCTGGCAAAGACAATAAAGTAAAATGTAAAGTTGGAGGATGGTCAATGGTGATTGAGGCTGCTGTCAGAACTGCTAAAGAGACGTCAGGACAGAAAGCCATGATCATAATCATCTATTAATCAGAGTATTTAAAAGGGACCCGCCGGACTCCCAGAAAAATGTCCATATTAATAGTCAGCCAGCAGCCTGCCTCTCCCTGCTAATGAGCAAAGGATGAGACTATTGATTTCTCTGACAGTGTTTGTGTGTGTGTGTGTGTGTGTGTGTGTGTGTGTGCGTGAAGTAGACAAAAACAAAACATACGTGGCAATGTCTCATCACGACTTCCTCTCAATTATTACCTCAATTATTGTGCCGGGGGCGAGGTACATCTTAATGACAAACATGATGGGGATCCAGATGACGGAGCAGATTACCATGAGCCATCCCAATACCATGGACCAGGTGGGGTAGGTGTAGTCCTCGTATGTCATCACATTCCACTGGTACAGACTCAGTCCCAGGATGCCCTGCACAGACCAGGGAACACACGAAATGCATGTTAAATCAGATCTGTTACCTACTAATACTGCTGCAGCGTCTTTGAGCAAAGTCAATTCAAACCACACCGTTCCAGTGATGCTGCTCAGGTATACGGCTGTGATTTTAACTGAAAAGTACCCACATTTTTTAATTTCCCAGTGGTACAAAGTTGTTTCTTGCTGCAAGAGGACACTACAGTTGAGAGTAAAAAGAGTTTCCTAGTAGCAAGAACTGCATTTTAAGAAAAATAAAAACTGAAAATAATGAGTTCAATGACAAGGCATGTGAAATTTACTTGCAAGATGTACAGAAAAATGTGTAAAACAACCTTAAAAGCCAGAGAGCAAAACTTTGCAACATAACCTGCAAATATACAGTATTTTAAAAACAGTAAGAGTTTTTACATGTGAAGCAAAGATTTTTAAGTATATAAAATTAGAGGTTTCCTGTTTACATTAGCATTAGCAGCCATTTTGGCAAACTGCAGAGAAAATAACCCTATAATCACCTCTAGTTTTGGTATCTAACCTTCAGATTTCACAAATTTACTGACTGATTTACATGCAGGTATGTGTTGATAATTATTGTACAAGCTCGCGAGTTGTGTTGCAGCTTCACTCACCTCATAAGTACTACTACATACATTTGGCTATTGCTTATTATGTCAACAGGTACAAGTGTGTGTTGACATCAATGGTGGTACAAAATCTTCACAATATGATATACCATCCTAAAACTGTAAATAAAACCATTGAACAAATAACTAACATACAGTGTATTGACCCAGATTACAAAAACAGGTATCAGCTGTGGACAGACAGTTTCAGTTTTGTTTGTTTGGCTTTTTTTGGTGTTTTATTCAGATGTTTTACTAAAAAAGTAACATTTTACGGTCACCACATAATATTCACTGTTCATGTAGTATCTACAGTAACAGTCAAACGTTTGGACACACCTTCCCATTCCCCATAACTTCCACTTCACTTAAATGAGAAAGTGTGTCCAAACTTTTGACTGGTACTGTAGATACCAGACATGAAGCTTCACCTTGTCTCATAACATTCAGTCAAACTCATGGTGGAAAAAAATCACATCACAAGCTAACGTGACGCTAAAACTACAGAGGCAAATTAAAGGGCTTACTTCTAAAGCCAGTTATAACTAAATTGCTTTTCCCTCTGCATTGTTCAGTTGCAAAGCTTCAACCACAAAAGTAAAAATGATTTGAAGTTTTTAAGTAACAACACCAATTTCTTGTTAGATTGCTGCAGTCACACATTAGCCCTGACTGAACAATAAGAGTGGGTTTCTGCACTGAATGAGGACTGTACAGTAGATTTCTCCCCTAATTAACTGGATTGAACTCAGGATGCAAGGCTAGAGCTGTGTCCACTGTCCCATATAAAGAAGAAATAAGATCTTCCTTTTTACTAAATGTGTGATGAGTACAAGAAAAGGACAAATTCTACTTCTTATCTACAGAACAGTTGGCTTACAGGAATTACAATAAGAGAAAGAAAAGGAAAACAGAACAACAGAAAAAAAAAAGCAGACAGAAATAGATTAGCCCAAGGTTGTGCATCAATGAGCTCCCTGAGGATATCTGATCTCCCTCGAGAGCAGCAGGATGACCAGCTGGCCGACTGCTGCTCCATTTGTCATCGTCACCTCTTCTGCTTTGGTGCTACAGTGGTTTTCATTACAGATACTAACATTAATGCTGGCCAGTGTCCAACACTGACATGCTGGTAAACACCGTGTATTGGAATTTACAGCCCCTGCTACACTGCATATGAAAAATAAGTGGCCATTTTACAGAAAATGTGTTTTCTGGGGGGAAAAAAAATATATAGTTGCTCAAACTGTGGTGTTTACAGCAGCTAGCTGACGTCACGCTAACTACTTGGCAGTAACTATTTTGAAAAACACAAAAAAAAAACTTGTGACATGACAGGAATCGGGAAGAAGAAATAATTTTCGATTTCAGCGTAACAGGAGCAATTTCCTGTGCCCTGTTCCTTTCCGATGGCAAATCAATGAACTTGAAAGGCAGCAGTGGAAATGGAAAGATTTTCAGCTGTGCGTGTGTGTGTGTGAGTGTGTGTGTGTGTGTGTGTGAGTCTGTCTGTCTGTCTGTCTGAGAATGAGATGAACAAAAACAAACATACCGTCAGAATGGTTGGAGTTACAAAGGCCCAGCAGATTCTCCAGAATCGGTTTGGCTGGAAACCAATCATCATTTCAATGTCCTCACAAAACCTCTGCAGACCTGCAGAGAAAAAGAATAAATATAAAAGAAGATAAATAAAATAAAAGAAGAGAAATGGGAGAAAGCCCCTGAAAGGAGGCAGAGAGTGACCTGCGTTTAATAAGCTCCCTTAATAAGGATCAGCAAATTCAATCCATCCTTGCGTGTGTGTGTGTGTGCGTGTGTGTGTGTGTGTGTGTGTGTGAGAGAGAGAGAGAGAGAGAGAGAGATAGAGAGAGAGAGAGAGCATCAGTTTCTGTTGAAACAGCAAGGGAGCAGATGGCTTCATTCCTCTGCCTTTATTGACGTATAACAGTGAGCGACATGAAGAGGCAGAGTCACAATCATTTGAATATGTCACCTGTACTGATTCTCTGACAAACTGGAGGAGAGCAGTTTTCTTTGCTCCTTGCTAACGGCTTCTGTACTCACACCTGAGCTGTCTGCCTGTGTGTGTGTGGCTTAGACGTTACAACAGAGACACCTAGTGGTCATGGATGGAATAACATAATGTACACAGGAGAATAAGGGAGGCAGGAGTTACTGTACAGCATAAATGACTTCTAGATGATCACCCCCTTATCACATATATGTAGTTAGGATAACAAAATCAGCTGTGTTGATTGTTTAGACTCAGATATTTTTCTACTGAGCTGACACTAAAATCGAGAATGATGGAATTAATTTAAGTTTAGCAAATCATTAAGGGGACACTCCATTCTCTCCACACGTAAATTTGCTAGACAAGCTATGCAGCGTGTGAAAACTGTTGGTATAATGTATTCTGTGGCTCTGGAGGAGCTTTGTCAAGTCCGAGAAAAATTAAGTGACATTATCCAGGTATCTCATTCGCTCTAGCAAACTACAAATTTTAAACAGGAAGCCTGCGGCCACAAACTGTTGGTGCAGGCACAGTGGAGAGCAGTGGAGTGGAAGGACGTGGGTCATTGAGGGTTTAACAAAAGACATTATCAAGTTGCAAATAGCAAGTGTGGGCTTCAGTATCTTCTGAACATGGCCCATAAAAGTGACTAAAAGTCAGGATATGTTAGCCTCTGTGGGAAAAATTGTGAACTTTTTTCTTTTAAACTGTCTCTCGCAGCTTCCCCAACTTTACAGAAGTGTCATACTAAATTACTGGACTGCTCAGGGTAAACCTTGAAACCTCTTTTCTTGTCGACTGGAGGAAAAGTCAATGTAAATGCTTCTTAATAAAGAATTACTCTGCTAAACAAAATGGTTGCTAAAAATTTTAAACAAATAAATAAAATGTATGATAAATAACAAATGTCCTGTCAGCTTTTTTCAGATTGTTTTCCTGTAGCAGTTGTCTGGGATATTAGAGATGATGTGATGGTAGTTACGATATCTGACATTTAATGAAAGTGCCCAACAAGAACAAGATATCTTGACAAAAAACATCAAATTTTGTCTCCATAGGATGATTCCTTATGATTTTTATGAACTCCTACCCTTTCCTCGAGTGTCACCATCACAATTTTCCATTGACCGAACCTTTGTTTCATGACAAAGAATCTCGAAAATAAATTGCATAAAGTAATTCCTAAGTTATGATGCCTACCTGACTTTTCCTCCAGTGTCACCACCAGGCCAAAATGTCCAAATGTTCAAAAGAAAAAACTAAATATTGGACAGATTATGATGAAATTTACAAAAGACATTCATGTTTCCCAAAGGATGAACCTTTTCTAGATTGGAGATTAATTATCTTTCTCCTTTGTTTGTTTGTTTCCTTCTTTCTTTGTTTCTTTTTAATAATTGTATATTTGCAAACCAAATCTCCCTGAGGATTATAATAAAGTTACAGTTAAAGTTGATGTTTCCTATAGTGCCACCATCAAGACTAACCAGAACAAAATTGTCAGTATATTTCACCAAACTTCCTCGTATTGTGAGATGTAACGAACATAATAATCTCTAGAGGCTGCTGGCAGGGCTTCAGACTTGAATTCTTGTTGATCAAAGGTGATGTGGTGAAACAGGAAAAAGCTATACTCACCATAGAGGTAAGAAACCCCCACCAGCTCGAAGATGGCGATGATGACCAAAGAGTAGGAGGCTGCGAATGTGTCCACCAGCTGCAGCATGTACATCCCACTCTGTCACAAACACACACACACACAAATAAAATATTACGACGATGATGCCAGGATTTATGTTAAAAATAACCTCCTTCCACCTCTGACTTGTCTGTGGTCATAAGTTTCACGCTGACTTGTACCACATCATAAGGAATGACATGTGTGAATCCTATTTTAGGCTGGATTTTCCCCTCTGAAGATATCTGGAGGGATTTTAATAAGACTCATCCTCTCTTGTTCCACTCAGTGAGCCCGTCCTCTGAAGGCCGCGGCTTCACTTTACATGCAGAAATCTGTCGGTTTATTCCGAGAAAGAGTCGAGGGGCCACAGCTAAAACGTTTAAATTTCCCCGCTCAGTGTGGCATCAGGGTGTATAGAGATATGTGTATGTGTCTGTGTGTGTGTGTGTGTGTGTGTGTGTGTGTCTATGTGTGTTGGTGTCTGTGTCATACCTCTGTGATCATGGGAAATCCCAGGATGAAGAAGCTGGCGCAGCAAACCAAGGTGAAGAGCGGTTTGTGCTTCCTCAAGTACTTGGGGAACTCGTCTGACACCGAGGTCACAATGGTCTCGATGGTGGCAAACTTGGATAGAGATGATGAGGAAGGAGGAAGGAAGGAAGGAAGGAAGGAAAATGTGAGGATAGGGGAGACAATGTGGATAAGAAAGAGAGATTTTTATTTTTTCTGTTTCACCACACGTATGATGAAAGAAGACGCTGCTCAAAATTGTTTAAAGGTTCTTAAAGGAAGTTAAATTTAAGAGTTTCAAGATAAGAAATCGTCTTAAAAAATCTGTTTTAAAAGCAGCCTCAGGCTAACTTTAGAAAACACATATCCCAGCAGATTCTAAGTGGCTGTCTTCACCAAAGAATTACTGAGATTTAGCCAATCAGGCCAGCATGCAGCAGCGTTTCATCTGAAGAACCCTCCAGTCAGCAGATTTACTTCATTTGAATCAGTGCTGCTGCTGTCAGCAATTCAGCGTCCAGTGTTGTGAGGCGTTCATTTTCAATTCATCCAATAAACACATTTTTACTGTAATTTCATTTATTTGCAAAACAAAATAAACAACATTATTCTAATGTTGAGTAGGAACAGATTTGAAAACAAATCAGCATAAAGAATTTAGATTGCAATGGAGAGACCTGACAGGTGGAGTCTGTCTGGAGATTAGCAAATGTAACAAGATGGTAAAAGGGGCTCAGGACCCACAGGACAGCACTGGATGAATATACAAACATGCAAATTGAGGGAGGTTGCATTTGTGGGTGTTTATGTGTGTGTGTGTGCACCGAAGAAACCCATTGGCACCGAGCTGTCTGCCACTTCTCCACTCCTCTCCTTCCTCCTGAGCTCCCAAAACTAATTTCCCCATCAACATCCCAAGTCTCTTACTGCCGAGCTGCTTTCTACAGCCTTCTCCTCCGAGCCACTGCTGCCAAAGCAAAGTAACGTCATCATTTACTGTTACTGTTGACTTGTATCTCAATGCATCTCTGTGCCCTCTGGTCCTCTGCTTGGCTCAGGAGCATCACTGGGCACTTGAAGGAGTTGATGTTTTATCTGGAACTGTTTGTACAGGATTGAACCTGGAGGTGTTCTGGGCTTAAAAAACATTCAGGACACTTCAGCGTTTGTTCGCTGAAGTTTCACCAGGAATAAATGAGTGCAGTAACTGGCACAATTAGAGTTCTGTAATTTAGAAGTAAAGTAGTGGGTTGTACCACAGTGGAGTCACTTTAAAGCTGCAATAACTGATTTGGGTTTGGTTTTTGTTGTTGTTGTTTTGTTTGGGGGGGGGGGGGGGGGGGGGGGGGCAGTTTGGGGCAGAACAAGCTAACAAAAAATAATAGACAAATTATCGTCTTATAAATTTCTTATGGTTAATGTGTTAGCAAACAGTTGCTCATTTATACATTTATTTGTAGTCATTTTTCAGTCCAGCTGATGAATTTAAGTCCAATGTTCACTCTCTGTTTAGCTTCAGTTTGGTCTTCACAGACTCCTGAGGGAAATATGAATGCTCCACTTTTGTCATTGGCTAATTGCTATCTTTGTTATCTGCTATTTGGTGCTGGGGAAGAGGCAGATGAAAGATGCTTTTTCTAAAAAGCAGTTGCCTGCTGCTGGAAACGAGGTAGATGAAAGTGGAGTTTGCGGGCATGAAAACCAAAACAATGAGCTAAAAGAGGACAAAAAGCTCTGTAAAGCTGGGGGGGACTACAGAACTGGGTAATAATTCTCTGTGGGTTTATATGAGTGACCCCTTTCAGATTACACATAGTCATTTGATCTATTGTAAATGTAAACATATAGATTAGTGCAGTTTTAAAAGTGTATTTATGTTTTTTTGGGAATTAAGATTCTAACTGGGACTGGAGTTTGCAGCCAGATGTCATATCTAGCTGCTTTAATGACATGGAAAATGTACTCCTATGTATAATGTATGAAATAGCATAATTTGAACAACCTAATGAGATGTATCTGATGATGTAATGTCACATTTGGGAAAGGAAACAGCCCATGAATGTGTGCCTTCATGAGGAATAAAGATTAATAGGCTAAACATCTTAAAAATGAGCCTTCAGAGTAGCATCATCACCAGTGTGACAGCGAATACTTATACATTTTTACAATGTTTTATTGAAATAAATTGATCAATTTAACCCAAAATGGAGATATTAAAGCACAAGACAAATGTATTGTGAGATTGAATATGATAAATAAAGTAAAATTTAAACATTGTTATGAAGTTTATTTTGTGATTCCATTTAAAAATTCAGTGATTCAGCCATAACATAAGGACAGAATAAGAACTGAATTATCAATTGTCAAATTTACTTTGTCAATATATATTATTTATATATATTATTTTTTAAAACTGGTCGATTTATCAGTCTATAATTATTCCGGTGGTACACTCCAGGCTCCACACCTGCCTCTAGCCTTATGGAAATCAAACATGATGGCTGAAACTATTTTATTATTTTCACCATCACTTAATTATTCATTTAAATGATTGTTTGTGATTGCTTAGTGTATAAAATGTCTTAAAATAGCAATAAGAAAATGCCATCATAAATCTCTACAAGCCAAGGTTACATCTCCAAACACTCAGTTTTGGAAGTGGGAAGCTGTAACCATCTTTCTGAATTATGATGCACTTTAACTGTACTTTAATACGGCTCATCTTCAGTCTCGTTCTTTACTTAGTTCCCCTCACTCTAATCATACAGACCCCCCTCTGCTCAAGTAGCTGGAGACCTCCGGAGAGCTTCAGCTGAAATCAGTCACAGTAGGGGGCGCGTATGGATAATTGTGTTAATTGGGTCAATGTGTGCAGCGTTTATACATAGCGGGATGACGCTACTGAAGTTGAGTGTTTACTTTGGAGCAGATGAAAGTCAAGAGACTCTCGTTACTGAAGGAAAGACGTTAATGAAAGATGTTGTGAAACTTTGGGATAATCACTTATAGAAACACACACTGTTTGATGTTCAAGTCACATTGTGTTTCCTCACGAGCTGACAGCCAGAAAATGTCAGAATTTACAAGAAATACATACTGCACCAAGTTGTATGAATGACGATATTCATTGCTCTTACTCTGATCTGAGAATAATCTTAACCTTTAAACTAAGATTCCTACCCTTAGAGCTCCACTAATGAATATGTCTTATATTAATATTGAATCAAATGTGTAACATGAAAGTGATTGTTTGCAGTTATGAACCCAGAGAGAATAATCACTTGATTCTTAGCCTCTTGTAGCTCATTATTTTTGGTTTACAGCACATTTACTATTCAGCTGTTTTCATGCTAACCCCACACCTGCCGAGCACCAAATGGCAGAGAAACAAAGTTAGCGACTAGCTGATGAAGAAATGAAACATCTAGCAATTAAAGAGCCGGATATTTTTCTCAGGAATTGGTGGAGAGCTGAAAGGGGAGTGAATATTAGACTTGCACTCATCAGGTGGACAAAAACATGACTATAAATGAATGCTATGTTGCTACATATGTAAACAGCCAACTGTTGTTTGCTACCATGATACCCATAATTATTTCATAAGGTAATAATATGTCAGCTGTGTATTTGCTAGCTTGCTGTGGAATTTTTCTGCCCAGACATTCATTTTTGGAAAAACTACACTTGTTTGTTGTCATAAGCACAACAATAAGCCTCAGACATATTTAGCCTAGCTTAGCACAAAGAGTCAAAGCAGGGGGAAGCTGCTATCCTAGATCTTTCATAATGGAAAAATTATGCTTTTGAACAACTCCAAAACTGTCTTTACATGTTGTATTTGGTTCCTTTGATACAAGGAATATAGAAATATAATTGTAAATTTAGAAACGGTTAGCAAAACCCAGCTCGGCAACTAAGAAGACAACATTTAAATATGACAATGTTGTGTTGGAAGGTGTATTTTTTTCACTTTTTGTTTTACTTTTAAGAAAGCTAGGCTAGCAGTTACCCCTAGCTTCCAGTCTTTGTGCTAAGTTAGGCTAATCACATTCTTGACTTGTGTCTGTACTGGATGAACAAAGATAAAATTGATATTGATCTTCTTGTCTTAATCTGGGCCTTGTTTTCTGATAGCATTTTAAGATTAAGATCATTTTAGTCCCATTGTAAATCTATAGGCAAAGATAATTTTAGCTTAAGATGCCTTTGGGAAACAGGACCCTGACTAAAGGATACGGCAGGTGATTTTCTATATTTTTCTTATTGTCAACAAATCTAATGTGCAGAGCCAAACCAATGAACAGATCTCAGATGACCAGCGGAAGTTTAATGAATGTGCTACTGTGAAGGTAACAAAAACTGTAACAGTGAATGTTCTTCTGTACAGTTTTAATGTTGATCGTTATGTCTTGCAACTGTTTTACAAGGCTGTCCTACAGAGCAGCTTGTCCTTTGGCCTGATTTGTGTGTTTGGTAAAATGCAAAATGCAAAACTAAGATAAATTGCAGTGCATGATCAAGATGGTGAGCGGGGTCATTGGGTGTGACCATATGTCAGCTGTTCAAGACCTCATTCTAAGTAAGGTTGAGCAAATCTTCAATGATCCTGCTCACCCTCTACAGAACAGGTTCCAACTAAGCTATCGGGGCAAAGGAAAGATTCTGCAAAGGAACAAACAGGTTACACAAGTCTTTTGTTCTTTAAGTAATTAGAGTGCTAAGTGAGAGGGACAATACAAAAACATACTTTGATGGTATTTTGGCTAGGTCTATTTTATTAGTTGATTCTAATGCTGATGAAGAGTTTGTTTCTTATAGTTCACTGTATATTCAGTATTTATTTGTCTATACATTAGTGTGTGTCAGCGTATGCTAGAGCTGCACTGGGTGACATGTTCCTTTACCACAAAGAGTGCAGTCACATTAGTTTGTTTAGAAATGGCTCCAAAGATAGTGACCATGTTTTATAGAAAATCAACAGCCATATCCTTTAAGATGACAAACTTTTCCAAACAAGCTTATTTCTTACAATTTTAGATACTGGCACCTATAGAGGGAATGACCAGAAAAACATCCTTACTCTGGTAGATTTGAGCCACGTAAGGATAGAAATACACACACAAACACACACACACACACGCACAGAAGGAGCAGTGGTTACCATGGTATCCAGGCCAAGAGTCAGGAGCATGAGGAAGAAGATGATCGCCCAGAAAGGAGACAGGGGAAGTCTGGTAAGAGCCTCTGGATACACCACGAACGCTATGCCTGGACCTGACACACACGCACACACACACACACACACACACACACACACAGACAAATGAGGATCCACAAACATGGCAAGTAAAAAATATGAGACTTGTGTAGGTGTGTTTCAGTGAGCAGTGTCAGCCTGCTGCTGCTGCTGCCTGCTGGTCTGGTCTCTTACCTTCATCTGCCACCTTCTCAATCGGTACCTTCAACTCATGTGCCATGAAACCAATGACCGAGAAGATGACAAACCCTGCAAATATACTGGTGGCACTGTTTGTACATGTCACTATAACAGTGTCTCTGCAGGAGGAAACGAGGAAAGAGAGAAACAGAGTCTGAATAAGCAAAAAATCTGCTTTACTGACTGCAAAAGTGCAGCAATTTTCTAAATATGCTACATGTAACTAGTAATATAGAATATGGTAATGCTCTTTTATTTGATACAGGACATAACGGTCTCGTGTACACACAGATAAGAGATCCAACAGTGCCCTCTGGTGGCAGGGAAAAAAAACTGTCTGTGAATAGAGGGCTCTAAGAAGTGTTAGAAAGTGTTAGTGTTAGAAATTTACAGATGGTGTACGTAAGGGGGTGTAGTGTATTATGTTGTAAAAGTCATTTTCTTTAACCAGTGGGAAATAAAACAGACACAAGTAGTCTGACAAAACCACAAACTGCAGCCTCAAAAATAGAGTTGAATCAATATGTCTCTGAACTGAACTAAACATTAAAATTCTTCACAAAGAAGGTATTTTTTAAAAATATTAGTTATTTCAATTTTATATTCATACACGGTTGTTGTATCTACTTTTAAGATCCTTCAGTTACTGCAGGAAAAAATATGACTGCAAGCTCTACACACAACAATTTTCTACATATGTGTATTTTCTAAAAGAAAAAAAAATCTTATTCCACCACACAAATGTTTTGCAGTATATTCTTATGTTTTGGGCTTAGTGTAAGTGTGATCAATACAAGATATTTATATTTCAGTGGTTTTAAACACAGTGGGGAGATGCTTAAAGTGAAAAAAAATGAAAGAAACACTGAACTGCTGGCTGCAAAGAGCGACATTTATTACTGACATTTCTATCAGATACACAGATACAGTATCGTGTGTCTATGGTGACAGTTTTAATTCGTTTGCCAGAAGCATAGTTTACCTTTTGTGTGTTTACCTGTAGCAGTTATTGTGGAACTTATTGTAGGAAGAAAGAGTGATGAGGCCTCCCCAAGCAGCCGACAGAGAGAAGAAGATCTGAGTGGCTGCGTCTTTCCACACCTAACAGAGGAAGAGAGACAGAGCTGCGGGTAAATGACAAACACCTGGGAGACTTTTTACAGTTTGGAAATTTAGCTTTTTATGGAATTTAACTAGCAAGCAGCAGGTACCTTTGCATCATTGAGTTTCTCCCACTTTGGTGTGATAAAGTAAAGGATGCCGTCGGCAGCTCCAGGGAGGGTCACTCCTCTGATCAGCAGGATCACCAGCACCACGTAGGGAAATGTGGCTGTGAAATAAACCACCTGACCAGAGAGGAGACGAGATCAGGCAAGATGGGCGAGAGAAAAAGAGCAAGAATAGCACAAAAAAATGTGATAATGAAAGCAAAACCTTGCATAATAAAAGACTACACTGGAAATCAGGTGGTGCTAAAAGAAGCATAGTCATTTGTTTACATTTGCATGCCTCCTTTTCTGCACACAATATGTTTCTGATTCACAGAAAAATGTGCATAGTGTGAACAGTAAATATTTTAGGTGACATGTTTTTGAGTGATTGTTTCCTGCAGGTGTAAGCAACTTTATTTCTTTTTTTTTTTTACTTTACTTTTTATCTTTCTCACAAGCTCAGGTTGGAGTGTAATGCAACAATGAAGAGTTTTAGACTGTACCTAACAATTACTTTTATTATTAATAAATCTATTATTATTTTCTTGATTAATCATATTGTCTATAAAATGTCAGAATATAGTAAAAAAAATTCCATTATAATGTCTTAGAGCTCATGGTGACATCATCAAATGTCTTATATTATCTGATCTACAGTCCAAAATCTAATGATATTCAGTTTACGATCATGTATGACAGAAAAGCTTAAAATCATCACATTCAAGAAGCTGCAAGCAAAACATTTTTAGTGTTTTTGTTTAAAAATGACTAAAACAATTATTCAATTATGAAACAAGTTGGCAATTAATTTTCTGTCAATAATCGATTGATCGTCGAGGCTTTAAAGGTAGCCTTGACTAACAAATAAATAAATACACACAAATAAATAACAAATTCAGGTGAGTAAATGTTCACTATCATGGACGTATCTGTCTGTGTGACCAGCAGTGAGGTTGAGAACACACAAGTTATGGTTATAAAATATGCAAACCACTGACTGATGTGGTTAAAATGTCAAACGAGGTTCCTGAGTGTTGCAACAGCAGCAGGGTGCATGTCACCTCTCTGTCCAGCAGAGGGCGATATGCTACAAGATTTAAATCTGATTAATCTGGAAAAAATGATATTATAGCAATTATAGTTTTGATTTGACAGCATTTTATCTAAATATTAATCAAATCAGAAACCTTTCTAATCCATTTTTAAATCTATTTAAGCCGTATTTGAGTGGAGACAATAAAACAATAAAATAGGCTTCAACAAAATCAAACTTTGTGTTTGAGATCATCAAAGTCATCAAACTAATACTGAAAGAACTACAACTAAAGTTTTTCCAGATAGATTAAAGATTCAATATTGTTAGACTCAAAGATTAACACATCCAAGTACTGTATAAACTTGGAACTGGATCTAAACTGGAACCAGCTATCAGAACACAAACCTATCAGCAACATTCCCTGTTATGGGTTGTGAAGACTGCTCAGTTTAAACATGAGTGGATTCCTTGCAGACCAGCAGAGCTCACTTCTTGTATGTTACACATTTCATCACTAGGGGGCACTTTCATCTCTGCATGGAGAGGAAGCCTATGCTGATATGAAGCTGATATTGTTCTGCTGCTGCAAAAGGTGAAAACAAGCAAAGAGATCAGATGATTAATTTATAAAGTTTGTGTGTTTTCTTACCTTTCCTGATGACTTGATTCCTTTGGCTAAGGAGGCGTAGACGATGATCCAGGCCAGGAACAGGCAGCCTGCCAGAGGCCAGCGAATGTCTCCAGGATATTCAATCCCTTTGGAGATGTGCAACACATTGTACCTGCATGTGTGAATCAAACAGCAACACTCAATAAACTGCAACATAATGTACGCTCCAAAATTCTTCATTTTATCAAGTAATTTATGTATATTATTGAGGCTAATAAGCCTTAATTTTCCTAGAACAAGTAAAAAAAAAAAAAATTCAGCTTGTTTCCAACACAAATCAGGTCTCATTTTTCTTGATTCTAGTGTAGAGAGCCGTTTCATTCTTCTCCTGTTCAAGATGCTGCTCACTTTCTCTAGAATGTAACTAAGTTGTCCTTGTTTTGTATTTTCTGTTTGCTTTGTACCTTTTATGAGAAATGAAGAATTTTACTGAACAGGCAGATTAAACTTTTTTTGAGATTTTTATGAATCAGTGATAGCCAATTTTTTTGATGTCAAAGATGTCAATTTTATGTCGAACATTATCTTTTTTTTCACACGTTCTTCAAAGTTCATAATTTGGTGGTCTTATTCTAGACCAGGGATTTAGACACATGGCACTTTAAGAAGCAACTGGGCAGATTTAAGTTTAAAAAAAAAAAAAAGATATAATCATAAACATTATGATCAGACCTAGTCTTTGTTCATGTTTGCTGCTGTTTTAGATGATGGGTAAAATATTTTAGGTTTGGTTGCCTTGGACTTGCAATTTCTATCACCTGGTTGGCTCTTCACAGACATTTAGTAGATTCAAGGTTTACACAAGGACAAGAACAGAATTCAGAGAGATGAGAGCAAGATCCCACCAAACACAGAGAAAAGTGTTTAATTCAAAACGGTCTTGTCATGAGAAGAGTAACTAAGATAAATGTTGCATTTTATTCTCCAATCTTTGGATATAAGACTGTATACCAACAGTTAAAGGCCTAATATTTGCTTCTAATTCATGTAAATCCTACTTTACACCGCAGTTTTCATCAACCAGAAGCTTCACTCACTTGAAGTACTCCTCACTGGGGCTGACGTAGGTCTTGTTACCGTCCACAGTCATGTTCAACAGTTTCGTCAGGTTTCCAACAGCGTTAGCAGACAAACAGAAAGTGGAGTTCTTGATGGAGGTGATGTTTCTGTCCCGCAGGATGCACGTGTCTGTTCCAATCAGAAACCAACACACATCAACTGGGAGAGATTGGCAGAGTGTTGCCGTGGGACAGAACTTACTGTCCACTCAGGTTTTCACAATGAGAGTAAAGCGGGAGGGGAACAGATGGATCTGATCTGGAGTAAAGGAGGACTGACGGGAGGCTGCTGCAACAGGAAAAGACCTGGAGACTCAGTGAGAACCGGACCCAGCCGTGTTAGATCTGGATTTTTGTTCTTTTAGATATACAGACAGAAATTATTATAGTGAATCTGTGCCTTGATCCAGATATTGTCTAAAATAAAGACAAGAAAACTAGTTTTTCTTTTTTATGCACCATTTTTCATGCAGATACAGCAGACAAACTGTGCAAACAAAATCAGTTTTTATGCTTTTTACATGACACAGTGACATGAAAGCACATAAGATGCAGGTAATATGACGGCTACTTTGCACAGTTTGTTCTAAATTCAAGACAAAATACTAATCAAATCTGAAAATAACGATGTTTTTTTGTCACTAAATTGGGTTGATGAAAAACAAAATGACCCAAACTCACACAAAAATACAGCCTAAAAACGTATCACCTCAGTCGGCATCTTTTTGGCACAAAAGTGCTAAATTATAAGACACATACAGTGTTTATAATTTTTGCAGAACTACTGTATCACATCATAAAGGTGTTAAAATTAAAATTTCCTTCTCACTACATGTGCAGGATATACACATATTAATAGGCCTATATTACAGATTGCATTTAAATGTCTCTTTTTAAATTAAATTTTCAGTTATCTTTAATGATTTTGTTGTCATTTGAACATATTCTTGTTGCCAATATTCTGCTGTATATTATTTTCCTTATTTGTGAGATTTACAGGGAGAGAGAGAGAGTAAGAGTGGGAGAGAGACTACTGTGTTGAACGGGCCTGTAGTTCGTGTTGCAGCCAGCAGGGGTCAGTGCCGGGTTCACTGCAGCACTGCAGCAGCTCAAACCTGTACAGTAAATTTGTCAAGCAAGCAGTTTTTGTGCTGAATTCACAGAATCGCTGAAGGCAAATATTACACGAAATGAACCGAATTTCGATATTTATTCGATGCAGATCGACGCCAAACACCTCCGAGTCCCCGCTCTCACGTTTCCTCACAGTTAAAACATGATTTAATCAATATTTTCATTAAAAATCAGAGCAAAAAAAGGACTGCTTCAGCTGCACACTGCTGCTTCAAAGGAATATAAACTGACATTATAAGACTACAAATGAATCGAAATGATTAAAAAATATTTAATTTCTTGTCACATTGAGGCCCTCTTCACATATTATTGGCCTGGCTCGTCAAACAGACACATGAACTGCTCTGGATTTAAAGTGTTGAAAGTGAAAACACCGCAGAGATCACAGGTCAGGATTCATTATACCGCAGGACACCTCAGCTGAGGGAGCCATGACGCATTGCGCATTGTGGAGAGAGAGGTGCTTTTGGTGTGTTAGTGTGTGTGTGTGTGTGTGTGTGTGTGTGTGTGTGTGTGTGTGTGTGTGTGTGTGTGTGTGTGTGTGTGTGTGTGTGTGAAGGTGTGTGTCTTACCTAACAGCAGCATGTCTTTGTCCTTACATTCCACCGTGTTCCACTCATTCCTACAGTTAGCCCATGGCAGTGAGCCCTTCAACGAAGCGAACAGGTAGTACAGTGTCCAGCACATTATAATATTATAGTATATGGCTATCAAGACAGATATTATCAACATGGCAATCCCGCAACCTAAAATAAATAAATGAGACGAAATATATAAATTACTCTTAAGGGAAGTAGAGACTCGTGGTGATAAGAAATGAGTTTTATTTGTGATTTTTTTTTTTTTTTTTTTTTACTTGATTAGTTGTGGCAGTTTACCTTGCAGAGCTGGGATGCATTTCCACACTGATACGGGCCCCTGGCTGGCAAACTGGCCCAGAGACACCTCCAGTAAAAAGATTGGGATCCCAGCAATACCCAACATTGTCAGGTAAGGGATCAAAAAAGCTCCTGCAAGGAAATGAACAACAGGCTACAGAACGGAGTTTAAGAGACAAAACAAAAAGCCTGAAAACTAACATCAAAACTATTTCTACATGGAGTGGAAATTAGGATACGTGTAGTCAGCACGTGCATGCGTCTCATCTGCTGACTTTGATATTTAAACAACACACAATATGGATCATTGCATCTATTAATGAATAAAAATCATCAGTTATCCGTAAATGGGTTCGAGCATATATCAATAATAATAATAATAATAATAATAATAATAATAATAATAATAATAATAATAATAATAATAATAATAATAATGAGAAGAGGAAGAAATACCATACATTATTATTATTATTATTATTATTATTATTATTATTATTATTATTATTATTGACCGTTTTAATTATGATGGTGATACATATTTTGGATTTTACAGGTACTTTTTATTCTTATTTTTAGGTTATTTCTTTTTATCCGTTTTTAAATAAAAAAAATCATCACTGAAAAATAATAAAATTTTGTCTCGCTTGGTTAAAGGCCTACACTATTAAGATAATTAATAATTTCATAATTTCATAATTTAAACCCTGACTTAAATCTGATTTTTTCAAAAACAGATTTTTCGTTTGTTCTGTGTCAGTATTCAAACCATCGACCTACAACTCTTACCTCCACCGTTTTGGAAGGCAAGATAAGGGAACCTCCACACGTTTCCCAGTCCCACAGCATAGCCAACCATGGACAGAATAAAATCCAGTTTATTGGACCAGTTTCCTCTGGCCTTATTCTCATCTCCCCCATCGTCATCATCGTCATCCTGAGAGGAAAAAACATGTTTTGTTTTTTGTTTTTTTTAAATCTCCAACATAAAACCCCTAGAATCCTAATTAAACCATTTAAACATCACATAAAGCATTGAGACTGGGCCTGACAGGCTACTGCTAGAGATTTAATAACCGGAATTTATGAATGAGTGAACAAAAATGTTTAGTCAGCGACCAGCAAAATGCATCATTCTTATTCCTGAGTTTTCCTGCTCATGCTACCTTAGCAGGACCCTGCCAGAGACATTTTACCAACATAAAAGCATTATTTATTCCATTTAAAAATACAAAATAACTGAAATAACTTCCATCAGAGAATTTAAACTGTTTTTTAGTGCATTAACCTCACTAAACTTATTCTATACTCTAAATATTACTGGATTTCCTTCTCATGTTCATTTCTTTCACAGTTATAGATGTGTTTCACCGTCAGATCTCAGCATCAGCTTTCCAATGACAAACCTGTATATAAAACTAATCTTTAACTTTACTTATAGACCCAATATTGGTACCAAACTGCGTCAAATGACATCCTGAATCTCAGATGCACCAAAAACTTCGTTAATGGCCAATACTGATGAAATAGGAGGAAAGCCGAACAAAAAATTGCAACAGCACAAATTCCTGATGCATGAGTATTCAGTCAGAAACAACACTATGCAGGGGAATGTGTGTGTGTGTGTGTGTGTGTGTGTGTTGGGGGTTGGGGGTGTTGGGGGGGGGGTGGCTGCCCCCTCGCGGGGATTGGAAACAATCCGCAGCCTCATGTAATACAGTGCTGTCTATCAGCCAGATAACACCTGGGCTTCTGGGCCTTACCAAGCGTGTCTGCTGGGAGTAAGAACGCTGAAAATATCGCGAGAATAACAATTACTGAATCATGTTATTATTCTAACTAGAAATTAAAAAAAAAAAAAAAGCATCACTAATTTAGCAGCAACGCTTTATTTCTGAGAAGAGAATTAATGTCGTTTCATTCAGGACTTATGTTCCCTTTAAAATAATTCATCACACTGATCAAATAATAAAGATCCTACCAGCATCTTCTCTCCTCTCTAGATCCACAATTTTTAGGCGACATAAAGGAGATCGACAGTTAATCAGATCGGTGCAAGAGGGGGATACCTAACGGGACAGCCCAGGGCTGCGCAGAGCAGGGCAGGGACGCCAAATAGCTCGTGATCCACCCAAAATACAGACTGTACATGCAAGAATTCAGCCAACATACTGATCTACTACACAATTTATACAGAACATAATGCGTGACTAGCCAGGGTCATGTGGCTTTACCTTAACACAGTCTGAATCAAAATTAAATTATTCTTTCTTAAAATGATAATAATATACTAGAGAAATTATGAACGATCCGTCTACATAATCTCCTCGTAATGGTTGTTCTTTTGGGGTTGTGATCCGATTATCTGAAGCCACAAGCATCCGATTCCGCTCAGAAGTTGACAGGCTACAATTTTTTTTTTTTTTAAATCTCACATGTGTGCAGTAACTAAATAACAGCCCAGCGCCTGCAGAATCACATTTAATTATATGGCATTATAACAGACTGGATTTCCCTCTTTCACTCCATCACAGACCAACAGCACTGATCTACTAAAGCTCTGCATGGCGCTGAGAGCTCCAAGGGGGTTTGCACTTTCCCGGTTTTGGAGGCAGCAGGTTAATCCAGTCAGCTTTCTTATCAGCGACACACGGACACATCCACACCGCACCTGCCCCCAGCAGCACTGGCTCTCCGACCCGCTCTGCTATCATCAGACCAGCCGCTCTCCGTTAAGGAAACGCTTCATTTAGCTGACTTACCCCCGCCAAGGTGCCGGGCTGAACAGACGTGTTCCCATCTGTTCCCAGTATGATGGTGGTCTGGCTCATGGCCGTCCAGTTGCCTGCAGTGTTGTTCTGCTCTGCGGTGGCCCGGAGCGGGTCGCCGTACTGGGCGGACCCCCCGCGGACAGAACCAGCAGAATCCTTCCTGAAGGCCGAGTTGGCGGCCACGGATCCAGGCACCGCCGGCGCGGTGTTTTTAAACGTCCCATATGCTTTATTGCTCTCCGATTCTCCCGGTTTATTTTCCGTGGGACAAAAAGTTTTGTTCTCATTGCACGGAGGAGGCGGCTGAGGCGCCGGGTGATGGTGAGGGGCGGGCGGCGGGCACGCAGCCGCGTTGTCCGGTTTGTTTGCTGTAAGTCCCGCAGCTCCGTCGGGCTGCTGCGTCGGGATGTAGCCGGTAGGAGCGCTGGCCGGTTGTTTGGCCATGTCTCTCTGGTCAGAGAAATCCTGGAACATGGGAGTGACAGATCAGCAAGACAAAATGCTACAGAGCTGCAGAAACCGTGAAGCTGTGAAGCTGCTGCAGCCCATCTCTGCTCTGAGACTAAAAATGTTGAATTCTGTTTCTGCAACGTTTTTCTGCAGCATGTTGTGGCTCTAGCTGCTCTACAGTTTCAGCTCACAGTCTACCGGGTATGTTGGGAGTGTATGTGTGTGAGTGCCTGTGTGTGTGTGTGTGTGTGTTGGAGGGAGGGGGGTTGCTTTGCTTCTCCAGTTCTCCCTTTCTGCAAGATTCTTTAATTTTACGCCCCATTTCCCCCTCATGTCATTCAGCCACACACATCCACTGATTTTTATGGGCAATAGACAAGCTGCTGTGGGTCTCTCGGCAGCTCCGCTCTCCCCGGCAGGCATGCTAGATCGCCGGCTTTACAGCAGTGAGCGGACCGGGGGCGGCGGAATTACAAATGACTCCCTGAAATTTAGCTTTGAGGGGGGGTGTGCGGGAAAGCGGCCAGAAAAGCAACGAGAATCTAAAAAAAAAGGAGGTTCAAAAAACAGTTGATTGATTAATGCTTAGCTGTGTTGTTAATTAGTGGGGGGGAAATAATTGCACCTGGCTGTAATCTCTTCTGTTTCAATGGAAAACGAATTAATAAAACTTTCTTTCCAATTTAAACCTTTAAAAACAGTCATTACAGAAAGAGGAAAAATGGTGAAAGAATGAAGTGCAGAAAGTTTTTAATGAGGCAGCAGCTGCATTTCAGCACCACGGACAGCGCAAGTACCTCGACGTGCCAAAGTGCGTTAAAAAAAAAAAGTATCAAATTAATATTAAAACAGCTCACAACGAGTCCATAATACAGTTGAAACCGCAGGTGGAAAAAAAGAGTAAAGATAATGTTTTTAGACACTTACCATTTTTGCAGAGCTCTGGTGGCAGGCTGGAAACAGCTGTAAAAAGACGAGAGAGGTCTGGAAGCGGACTGGTTGTAGCCGCGCAAAGCACCAAGTGCAAAGCTTTTCTATAGCTCCGTGGCTCCGTGGGAAAGACCTGGGTTTGCGTCAGTGCAGAGCAAGGTGCCCTTCGCGTGACATTTTCTTGATAATAGGACTTTGATAAATCATTGGCCTTGGATTCGGATTTTTAAAGGGACAACTGGCGCCAACACGACGGGGGGGCGCGTGTATGCGTGCGTGAATCGTGTGCGTTCCTGATTACGCACGGTGCATGCGTGAGCGCTGGACGTACTCTTACAAAGATGATTAATACACTTGTCTCCAGGGATGTGTAAGATGCTTACACACGTACACAAAGGCATCACACTCACACAGAGACACACACACCTCGTTTAGGATAAAGATTTCCAGGTTCAGGCAGATTATTGGAAGAGATCAGATGCATCAGAGTGGTATGTGGGTCCAACTAGTGTTTGCATCGTGCTGAGTCGAGTCTTTCTAGTACAGTTACTATTACAGTAGCAGTTCCTGGGAACAGGAATTCACCGTGCACAAGCTTTTGGGGGTTTTTTTATATAATAACGTTGTCTTGTTCCGTCTTTAACATTCAGGCCTATAGATTCAGAAACTAGATTATAAAAGCAAAGTGTTTATTAGCCTATATGAAGACGAGGCTGACATTGTAGATAAATATTATTATGCATATCTATATACATACATAAATGTAATTGTAGGAAGTCGTGTATGTAAAATAGACTGTTAAAAACGATGTGCTAAAAATGGTCTGAACTATAAATAGTTTTTCCACTTGGCAGGTTTTACGCACGGCGCGCTCTAGGCTCTATATTCCTTTGTGCGTCACCGATAGAAGCATTGATCAAGGAAAAAAAAAGTTTAAAAAAAAAGTGGGCGAGGTCTTTATAAAGCTACTCATTTGTTTAAGTCTTACGCAAGAAGGAGGCCTTTTTTTTCTAAAATCACGTGTGTGAGGAGTAACTGGAGCCAACCACTGGAGTCTGGACTGGAAGCTGTGACAGCGGAGGAGGGAAAAAAAAAGTGCCATACTGTAGAGATCCTAAAACACTGCATTGCGCATAACATTGTCCAAGACTCCCTTTAACCGGGTAATACATATCCAAGTCGAGTGTGTGGTTATTTATCCACAAACTAAAAATACACGAGCGACCTCATTTGTCTCATCAATTCAGGAGAAACTCGTTAACTGTAAACAGTTGTATCTGCAGGCCTCCATAGACTGATACAGTAGACAACACAGACACATTCACACGTATGCTATGGTAGGCCTACATAGGCTGCACATAAAACATACACACACACACACACACACACACACACACACACACACACACACACACACACATGCCTACACACACACACGACAGGGAAAACTGATTTCATATCAAGTGTTTAATCTCGACGTTTTGCAGCAACACTGAAATATTTTTGTCAATAAAGCAGACTAGCGCCGGACGGTCCTCTCCTCTGATTGGCTGATTGTACTTTGGAAGCTAAACTCAGACGTGTTTAGCGTCCAGTTGTAAATATGTTAACGAAAAATAAACGGTTAGGCATATGCATAGTTGCCTAGCAACCACGTTTAGATATTGCCCGAGAATAGGCCTAAGAGGTAAAGCCAAACTGAACATAACAGATATAGGCCTAATGGATAATAATAGGCCTCATAGTAATAATAATTACCCTATAATAATCAAATTGCCTTGTCAAATCTTATAATAATAATAACAATAATAATAATAATAGATACTCATTTTTATTGATGCTTTAATGCAGAGCTAAAATCATTATAGGCTAATAATACGTCACTCAGCACTTGCTCAAATATAATAGCCTACAGCCTATAAGGCAAGAAAATCAGGCTATCCAAATATCTTAAAGAACAATTGATTATCATTTTAAAATATTTTTATCAAACTGTAATAGGCTAGTTTAACGCGCTGACCCAAAGCCCATAAGAATAGCGTAACTACAGGCCTGTTCTTTCATAAACTCAGATAATTCTTGATCTATTCTCTCATCCGCTCGCTTTTTAACAGACTCATTAAAATAACGAGGCTGCAGTTTTGTTTTGTTTTTTATAGGTTGTCCTGTTTTTAACCTGCGCTGATTTCACGACAGCTGAGAAGCTTTCAGGCAGTCTCCCCGCTGGTACCGGAGTGGTTTACACTGGGACACGCAGAGTCCCGCTCGGGGGCCGCTCACTTGCTATGCACGCTGCGCTCCCTCCGCTTGTAAATCTCCGTCCGTTCCAGATAAGAGACTGGAGCGGGTGTATTAGCCGCCGCCTTGAGTTTAATTACATTGTCAACAGAGAATAATTGTAATTGATTTCTGCTCCTCTTCCAGAGTCCGCTGAACACAGGGAGTGACACACACACACACCACACACACACACACACACACACATACATACATACCATGCCAATACATCCAGCTTGTCTCTATGTAGCAGAACATGGTTTGCTGAGCTTTACGCATAGTTTTTTTTTTTTTTTTTTTTTTTTTAAAAAGGCCACATCTGCCAGAGCTGCATGCATTAAGGAACCTGCAGAGATTTCAAAAACAGCTGATGTAAAATATTTTTCATTCTGGTTCCCAACTTTTAATCATTTTCACAAAAGAGAACCACCTTCACAAACTAAAAATACCGTTTAACTGTTTAATATAAGCTCGAATCGATGTCTGGCAGACTGGACTTAAAATTGGTGCCTCAGTTCTATTTCTTTTTGATTTTTGATTTTTTTGGACCAGTTAAAGTCTTGATGAAGCAGCTGAACTAACCGTCTCGTGGATGGGGTATTCTGGGTGTCTCCTCGTGCTCGTTAATTACATGAGCTCGTGTAATTAATTGATCACTCCGACTGTCGCCTGAGTGATAAGAAGACGCATCCATCTGCAGGGGCCTGGAAAGCAGTGATTCAGCGCAGGGGGTCGTCCAGAGGCCCACGGCTGCTGCCATCATCATCATCATCATCACCATCATCATCACCATCACCATCATCATCAGTCCTGTCCTGGGTGACAAAGCCTTCACACATTACAATTCAAGTTCAGGCGATAATTTGTGCCACTAGTTCAGCAAAAACGGTTAAAACGTAATAATGACTATTGAACGGTGTCTTTTCCATTCATGTGTGTGTTTTTGTAGTCTCCTAAAAACAAATATGAGCTAAATTTTCCTGAGTTTATGGCCCTTTTCTCAATTTAGGTAACAACTTGGTCTTTAAAAAGGTGTTGTTCAGTAGACAGTGGGCCTATAAGCCACCCCAACATAAATCTGCTGTCGATTGGTGCAAATTAATCATCTACAGCTGAAGTATCAAGTTTGGAAAAGTAGAACAAATTACTGCAACTACTAAAGTTAAGATAAATAACATTCATTTTCTTTATGAATGTGCAATGGTGCAAAATGGGTTTACAAAACGAACTTTATAGGAAAATAAGACAGTTTTTAAAAGATATAATCTCTCACTATGTGCATCAGAAAGCCTATGAGATGCAAGTGATATCTGTATTTTTAATGTGCCAAAGCACTTTTAAGATTTTCAAACACAGCAAAGTCAGTTTTAGCTGTTTGATTTGAATCATTGCCAAATAATAAATCAAAAAATACTCAAGATGCTTTGTTCATTTGGAAAACAGGGCTCCTGCAGGAATTCAACATGCTAAACTTTCAAAAACAAGTCTGCATAGATTCATCTCATCCAGGTAGAACATCAGGTTGAAAATGAAACTAATCAATGGACTGTGGTTGAAGAGCTGACAAGACATTTAGGAGACAACTGCAGTCCTGTTGAACAAACTTTCACACACATCTTCCACAGAAAAGCCTGTTCTTGTGAGCATAAACCACACACAGCTAATGTGAGTAGACCGTATTAATACGACGGCAGAGAGGACACAGAAGCAGTAGAAATACATCAGAAAAAGGTGACTGCAAGTCTGCAATAAGACAAGCAGCCGGCCCCACAGTCTGCTCCTCCTCCGCACAGATGACTACACTCTCTCTGAGTGTCCGGGATTCATCATCTCAGGGAGAGAGAAGCAAGGAAAAAAAAATCTTTAATTGTAAGCAGGGCTGCTCAATGAAGTATGTAAAGAGGCTTCAGTCAGCCTTTTTAAAGCTTAAATTCATTTCGCATTGTCCCAGTAAACTCACGGAAGATGGATGATGTCCACGGCGAGATCCTACACAGCTCAAAGTAGGACAATAAGGAGGAGAATGTGGAGGGAAATTAAGAGGAATACTCGGAAAAACCTCAAAATCTCTTTAAGAAAGAGCTGGCAGCCAGTTCCTCTTTTTAGTAAGACAATTTGATTAGAAAGGAGGCATGTGAGTTATGGTGCATGATGACAGTGGTCTGAATTACCCCCATTAAGTTCTTGGATTCATATAATCTTTGTTTCAACAGCATTTATACGACTATATTTGAATGTGTAGTTAGGATTTGCTTCACACTGAAACAAAAGTTTACACTGAAAGTTCTTTAAATGGTGTTGAAACAATATATTTAACCTAGATGTCACCAAATCAATGCTTACTGGGCTATGATCATCTAACTGTATGCTTAATAAAACACACTTACAAGCAGAATAACTCATACAACATTGTGTTTTTTTATTACAAGGCACAGAAATAATGCAAACATCTTATGTTTAAGTCTAACCTGCTCCATTGGTTAATTAAAATTCTATATGTAGTTACTATTCTAACAGTTCTCTGGTCAGCTGACTTTACTGCAGGCTGTAGGTCTGCTTCCTGTCTTGGAGGTCAAAGGTGACCAACAGTGAGCGAGGATCCTTCTTGTTTTTACGCACGGTGATTTTTCCTTTGAGCTCCTCCCCTAAAAAGGAAGCACAGGAAAACCGTTATCAATACACACTGTTTCACTATGGTAACCACCATATTATATATATATATAGATATATATAGCGTGCAGGTCTTTTTGGTGCTTTCACAGTCAGTTTATCATCTGACGCACCTACACGTAAGACTTTCTGGAGTCCTCATCTGTGTTTAAAAGTGTTCTAATCACCAAAAATCAGCTGCTGTTGAGTTTAGTTTGAATTAAAATTTGGAGTTTTGGCACCGTCACCCGTCCCTGCTGTGCATGTTCGCTTAGAACAAGAAGCAGGACTTTGGTTCAGCCGAATGAACTTAAAACACTTATCTGTTTAAGTCTAATATTATTTCAAGCGCGAGGTTCCTCTAAAGAACTCACAACAAAAACATTAATACAGGGTTAAAACAAAAAATGAAATGTCAAGGAGAAAGAGGAAAAGGTGCTCTGAAATTCCAAAAAGATAAATATAAGCTGCTGTATGAACAAATTTAACAAGTTACAGATGCAGCTCATGACTTCTCTCTCTATGGTAACCGACTGAATTTGTTTTGAATGGCAAATTATGCATTCACGTATGTACAGTAATTCATGTTCAAGTGGGTGTAAATGAGTGTTGTTCACCTCAGAAAAAAAGTTCAAGTAAATAAAACTGTTACTCATTTTATTTCATGCTGATAACAATCCTCAGTATATCATGACAATAACAGCAACGCCTTTATATCAGACTTAAAAAGGCAGAAACAATTTCACTGAGTCAGCCATCATCATCAGCGTGTGACATCATCATCATCAGTATGTTCATAATAGAAGAAAAATTAACAATTGCTGATAAAAAAAAATCTTCCAGCTGCCCTGCAGCAGTGCAGTGCTGCTGAGTTCAGGCCTCTGCAGTGTGAGCAGAGATGCAATGGTGCTTATAGAAATGATGATGTGTGTGTAAAAGGCAATATGGTTTACTACATGTTAATAAGCAAGACTGTGCGTAAGTGTGTTATGAATGCAGACCTGGTGAAATCTCCAGATGGCAGCGAGGAGGAAGTGCATTTACAGTAAGACGCACGAGCGATCGGGAGGCCAGGAGAAGACGATGATGATTATGACATATAATCACTCTGATCAACTTCACGTTTGACTGCTGGATGTAAATTAATGTTTATCCAAACGGCAAACAAGGATGCTCTAACCCCCCCCCCCCCCACACACACACACACACCTCCTCCCTTTGTGCTACGCGCCCGTCATTGCTGGAGGTTAGAGCACACTAAACACAGAAATGCAACATTGCACAGAGCGAGAGCAGTGCTTTTGATGAAAAGTGCTGCAGTGCTCTTCTTGTAGCGGCGCAAACCGCAGCGCTGTGTGCTCTGCCCTGCTTTTATATAATGCACGTCCAATGGCAATGCAGCATCAACAGGAAGTAGCAGTTACGATGGTGCTAGATTAACTGTAGCTGTGACTGCACGAGTTAGAAAATCAATATTGTGACTGTTAATTTATTCCATATTCTAATTCCAAAGGAGCCTCCTAGTTAGCTGCTTTGTGTGCTGGGTAATGATTTATGTAATGCTCTTCATCTTATGCCCTTCCTTGCACAAACTATGCATGCTCACTTGTTTGGTGTCAAACGCCCATCGGGGAGGTTGTTCAAAAGCTTCAGAGACCTGATAGCGAAGCCACAATCTCTTTTATTCCTCAATCTGGTTGAAACAGCCTGAAGATCTCAGACCCAGTGATCTTGAACAGTGAGTTAGCCATTTAGAAATATAACTAGGAGTCCCAAGTCCTTGTGTGCCTTAACGCACTGGTAACAAGTGTAAAGATTCTGAAACTAGGAGAGGAGGCTTTGCTGCAGCATTTTAGAAATAATGAATAAACCAAGTTAGAGTAGTCTAAATGGAAGGTTATGAATGTGTGGATGACTTTTTGAAGATCAGAAGAAGAAGTGGCTGAATTCTGACTATAATTTGTATTTGACTGTATATTGTATTTCATGTTGAAAGGATTACTGGACAAAACACCTGATTTGAGAATCAAAGTTAAGCTTTTAACATTTCTGGCTCAGCAAAACAAACTGTAACTGACAGAAACTTTGCAAAGGAGGCTAAAAGACGTTCTTCTGCCCTCTACTCCATCACAGAACTAATGAACTGGACAAAGACAACCTGACTAACACAAAAGGTCACTAACACATGCCTGCTTTGTGCTTTCTCTGTGGCTTAAACACCAGTGAGCTCAATATATAGTGAAGGCTGACGTGTGGTCTGTGTACATCTGGCTGAAATGCAAATCTGCAGAAAAGAAAAGAAAAATCTTCCGCTGGTTATTATCTATTGTTTCAGCTCCTCTTCCTTCACTCTCCCTCTGTTCCAATTATCAGGTGATGCTAATGCAGACCTCCCAAATGTAGCCAAAAGAAACGGCCATCTATGTTGCAAGTTTATCTGTTTTACTGTACAAACTTGATATTCTAGCCCTGCTCCATTTCTGGATCTATTCCCTTTAATATCTATAAAGACAACAAACAATCTTTGTATTTGTTGTCACTTATTTTATAGGAAATTACACAAGAAGCCTCAATTTAGCACTAGATGTAATCTGGGAACTGTAACAGAGCCTGGTGCTCATGAGAGGCGGCGGACGGCTGGAGTCAAATTCAAGTTGGCAAAAGGCCGATAAAAGTCAAAGGAATAATTGCTTGACCTTTAGTAACCTTTCGTTAAAAAAAAACAACAGGAAGAAAAAAGTGGTTTGGGACCAAAGATCTTTGCCCTCAAAATAACTGCAGCAAACTGTTTCAGATCTAAGTATTAAAACATACAAACTGAACAGACTGTCGAGTCGTGGTGCGACTACAGCGGCTCTGCTGTAATCAGTCAGCCCAAACTCCCCATGGAAGAGGGCCACAGTGCCTTCAGTAAACTGGCCCCTCAGATGCTGGGAGAAAGAGTTAACCATGTGTGGAAATGAGTCAGGGAATGGAGCCGGGCTCTTGCTGCCATGTCGTACATCAACATGCCAGTGTCATTAAGCACAACCGGGCCCACAGAAACAGCTCAACGCAGTCCTTCTCCATGAAATTACACTGGAAATACATGGCATCGCATTAGTGATTCATTTAAACTGTTGTCATTTACATTTTAACCATTTACCTTACACACATATCTGCAGCTCCATAAAGTGAGGGGAAGTAGCTTAAGTACTTCAAGCCTCATCGTTTTCAGTTTTTACAGATTTCCAGAGAAAACAGCGGAGCAGTAGAGCACTAGAGTCTCTCTAAAGCTCTGTTCAGACATAGAAACATATGGCGCAGTGAAGCAGTGTTGCTAAAGGAGATGAAAAGACATAGAGTTGTGAAACTGTAAAATAGTAGACGGTAACACAGATGGTTTCCCGGGATCCCATGTCATTCATTGGTTGGCCGTTGCAGTTTGACAGCTGATCATGTCTTCTCAAAAGTTTAACTGTTTTCATCTGATCACTGCGAGGGGTGTTCCTCCAATGAATTCAGAGTTCAAAAGCATTACTCCGAAGCAACACGTTTTTATCATCTGAGTTTTAAAATTTAAATTCTCAAAGGTTTTATAATAATCAAAATTAACACAGAAACAAAGAGTGCAAGACACAGTTGTATTGGCAAGATCGTGGATTCAACTAATCATTCCAGTGTCCCTAAAAGTGTAAGAGAGAGAAGTGTTTTTGCTGCAAGACACAGGAACTGAGAACCAAAAGGTTAACTTCAGCTTTATAGTAATACTATATAGTGATACCCTAACCCTAACCCTGGCCCTAACCCTGCCCATAACCCTAACCCTAACCCTAACCATAACCCTAACCCTGGCCCTGACCCTAATCCTAACCCTAACCCTAATATGATTTTTTTGGCCAATGGGGGTCAGCACGACAAACTGTAAACACAACATTGATACCACCTCAAAGTTGATATTACAAATTTGTTAGGAAACAGCTGTCGATTTACACATCCAGCTGAAACACACTGACATTAGCATTCATTTGGAGTTGTGTTTCTGGCTACCTCCTGAATGTAAGTCTAATATTCACTCTCCTTTTAGCTCCGGTTTGGTCTCCACCATCTCCTGAAGAAAATATGTGGCCCTTTAGTCACCAAAAGCTCCACTTTGTTCCCCAACTAGTCGCCAACAGTGTCTGTTTGCTGCTTGGTGCTGAGCAGGTGGAATATAGTTGGGTTATCAGAACTTTTTTTTTTACTGAAAACATCTTGAAACGAGGCTGATGAGAGCGCTGAGACTGAACAAAAACAATAAAGTTGTGAGCTTTAATACAATGCTTCCAGATATGGATCTCTCCTCTAAATACCAAAAGCATTTAGATGAGACACTTGGATGCATTTCTCTCATAAAAAAATGCCAAACCGGCATGGCTGAACCACTTTTGACCCCATCTCTGTCACTGGTGATGCTCACAGCCGCATTTCAGCCCAGGCTCTTTGACATCCTCCCTCTTGTTCCAATCTACCTTCCGGTTTTACCTCTCAGGCCTTTCATGTTCAGTGCAAAGCTAAGAAGTAGAACTGATGGGCCGTATATCCTGAGCATCACTCTGCAAACACAAATCCAGCCTGTGTGTTAAATTACAGCCCCAAAGAAGTCGAGGCTTGGCTCGACACGGATGTTGGACAGCTCAAGGACCTTCGGAGTTCAAACGAGAGGGGGGGCGACGAGAGGGGGAGGGGTGTTTAAAACTGAGCCGGGACAGGTGAGGGCGGGGGGAAAGAGGAGATTGGGAAGAGCTACAGCACTACTAAAGACAGAGGAGGTGAGTCATGAAAGTAGGCGGGAACAAAGACCTGACCGTCCAATGAAAGTCCTGACAAAGGACAGACGCCTTTGTTTCAGCTGCTCTCAGTGGCCCTCAACGCAGGTAACCAGGCCACCGCCTCACCTCGGAGGATCACGGGACTTTCTTGCCAAAAAAAAAGTGTGACCTCCTTTCTCTCGGTGAACATTAAGTAGGTAAAACTGTGAAAAAAAAGGACCCTCCTCTTCAATACTCGAGCTACACAAACACATCAGAGCATGACAAATGATTCGCTGTTTAATTTATTACGCTGCCAGCCGGGAGGATTTGCAGGAATGTTTTGTTCCAGCCTGCTGCGTGCGTTTTCTCTCTTCTGCCGGCACCTCCCACAGAAACGCAGCCTCAGAGTTAATTACTGCTGCACTCGTACAAACACATCAAATAGGATTCGGTCTCTGCCACGATAAATCACCACAGACAGAGTCGGTATTAAAACAAACCACTGGATGTTTATGCCCGGCCCTCACTACAGTCGATCAGAGCTGAAGGTGCTTCTTACTCAACACCCAGGAGGAGAGGCCACTGTGTGTGTATGTGTGTGTGTGTGTCTGTAAGAGAGTTTTGTCATCTTCAAGGTGACTTTTGGAAGTTTTCTCTTGTAGCCAGAGGAGAGTTGAGTATAGCAGTATGCAAGTACTCTTGTGAAGTGTGTAAAGGAGCTGTGTGTGTGTGTGTGTGTGTGTTGTAAAGTACACCATAGGAGCCTAGCAAGCAGCCAGTGAATGCTGTTAAAAACTCCATTTCTGGTTTACGGCCCCTCGAGGAGGCTGGGGACTGTCAGGGCACCGGGGTGGAGCGAGCACATCAATAACACCTCTCTCTCTCTCTCTCTCTCTCTCTCTCTCTCTCTCTCTCTCTCTCTCTCTCTCTCTCTCTCTCTCTCTCTCTCACACACACACACATACACTCACTCCTCGCCTTTATTTTCTTCATCCTCTTTAAGTTTCCCTCTTCACGCTGCTCATACTGCTCGGCTCACATAAGTTTAAGCTTGACTCAGCTCCATTGAAATCAAAACCGGCTGATTCTGAGCTGAAGCTGTAAACACGTGTGTATGAGTTTGCGTCTTGGCTCGTGTCCACATTACAACATGTCACTATGCCTCCAAGAGCCCAGATGTTCTGCTGACTGTAAAATCTGGCACAAGGTTAAAAAAAAAGACACAGGGAGAAGATGCAAACTCTGCCAACCAGTGGATTTGAACATTTGAGATTTTGGCCTTAAGGTGGCACTAATGGAATGCGCAAAGTGGAAAGGGTTCATCCTCTTGTGAGAAGTAATATGCTCAGTGAATGTCGGGGGCAAAATATTAGGAACACTTTTCAATATAATGCACTCCAGTACAGCACCACCACCCACTACGACCTCAATAATAAACATAAAGTAGAATTATCACCTTTCTGACAATGTCAATAAAAACTGAAAATGTATAAATTTCATAAAAGTAGAATTTATGGCAGAGCTTTTCTATTGGATTGCAGCATTAGATTGCACAGATGTACCTAATGACCAGTGAGTGTATATATACATTCTGGTGACAAATTAAAGGAATAACCAACACAGAGTTTTTGTGAGGTGCTGATTCTCCACAAGCTGCTAGAACAGCTTCAATGCTTGTCAGAGATCATAAAAGTCTTGGAAACTCTGCTGGAGAAATGAACCAAAACACCAGGCAGTGAGGCCCACAAGATATTCCCTTATTTGGAGTTTTGATGATGGTAGTGGAGAATACTGTAATGTCAGATCTCCTATAGATGTTCAGATGGTTCAGCTCTGGTGACTTTGAAGTGATTGCAGATGATTCATCATCTCCAAACTATTCAGTGACCTCTCATGTCATGTATGGAAGCATCTGCATTTGCTCCTTCTCCATAAATTTACACACAGGTGCGTAAAATGAAACAGGGAGCAGATGCAGACATTCTACATCGCATTTGTCAAACGAAATCTTCTCAGTTTCGCTCTGCAGTTTCCAGTTTCTGCACGGTGTTGGCGTACCGTCGTCCTCGGCTCCGCTCTCAGATTCAGCTGCGTTTATCTGACCCAGCGGAGCGCGGAGCCTGTGATAGTGTTTGAGCAGCGTCAGAGGTTTTGAGGTTCTTATCATCCTGGCTGCTGCCAGAGGAGGCTGAGCGTGGTTAAGGGCCGCCGGACATCAAGCGTCTGCGTACCCCTGCAGGTCATTTATTACAGTAGACTCCATCTGATATCTGGTCAGTGAGTGGACAGCCGGCCCCCCGGGCCCATCCATCCTCACATCACTAGACACATCCACGATTCCCATTATGATACAGTGCACAGAGTGCCAGAGCTTACAGCAGTAATAAACACAGGATCACTCACACAACACACACAAGGAGTAAGCGTATATACTGCACTGTAATTATACAACAGTTATAATTACTGTTTTTTTAAGAATATAATTCAGTTTTGCAAGACGGAAGACTGATTTCAGGATAGCAGAAATGATTACACCAGTATTTAGTTAATTAAAGCTTTAACATTTACTGATCTAAACACGCACGCTCAGGTGATAAATCTAGAGGTTTTCCATTTTTTATGGCATAAACAGAAGATGAACTGAGCAGTGAGCTATAGCATGGCTGAAATATCAAAGTTCTTCAACAGATAATTCAAAGTAAATAGAAATAGGTGAATAACTCAAGAGGAAAAGAAATGCTGCGAACAACGAAGGCCAACTTTGAACTAGACTACTTTTATTGGGAATGCTTGTTTTTGAACTGTTTGTTGTTTGCTGGACTTTCCATCACTGTGAAGTCCAGCGCTGGACATCGACTAAAGAATTCATCCAGAGATTTTATTTACTGCACCTTAACAAACAGAGCGAGATACATGTCGGTATCAGAAGAAAGTCATCTGTGACATCTGTAGCTCTGCGGTCATAAATTTCAGGCAGCACGCGCTCGTTCCACACGTGGACATATAAGCAGCCGGAGGAATTTACGGCACTTGGACCTTCGTGGCTACATGGATGGGAAAAATGATTATTTGAAGTTCATTTCCAACAAGTGAAGGCTCTCGTACACTAAGGGATGGAGAAATTCCTCTTCAGTCATTTACTTCATGGCAGCAGATTAAATAACTTTGGCAATAAATTTGGCACTTTTACATGCTTTACTGTACACGAAACGTAGGATATACAGCAAGTACTGTTTCTCACTAGATGCACCTTTTTGCCTTGAGCACAGTGTATAAAGTGTAAAACTCAGAACTCATCAGCAAATATACCTTATCATAAAACAAAAAAGTAATGCCTTTCTAGAAACTGTAGTTGAAAGTGTGTTATGTCGATTCGTATATGAAGTTGAAGAGTAAAAATGGCACATTGGGCTGGAAACATTCTCTATACTACGCTATTGAAAAGACTGGATTTGTTGGGTCATACCTGTCTGGTTGGTAATTCCATTACAGTAAGAAATATATTGGTGCTCATGGTCGGTTGATGACAGTTTCACTACAGACCAACAACAGTGAGCTGAACTTCTCAAATAAACATTAAAGATGCTGTGTCATGCTTGCTGGAGTTTGAAGGTGCACAACATTATTCAAGAGAACATCCATACAGCTGTCTCACAGATAGCGGCATCAGTTAATGCCATTTAAATCTGCTGATACAGTGACTCTATAAATATTTTCACTGGTCAGTTACAAAGCTCTCCTCTTGTAAAGTGTCATGATTCTGAGTCCTTGCAATCGGCTATCAGATGAAGTTTTACACGCTGTCTCTGATGGCTGAATGCGATTTGTTTTGATCCCTCGCTGTCTCTGTGGGTGACAGATAACGGGTGTCAACCAGTCTGACTACATCTCCGCTGCAGACAGATTACCTGCCGCAGCCTGCTATGACGCACCGCCGAGGTGTACAAGTGGAACATAAAACACACAAATACAACATTAAAAAAAACCCTTATACAACAGAAACCTAAATTCAACACAAAACCAAAATAACATGCAGAATAAAAAGCTTCAGTGTTTTCTGAGTTACTGACCTGCCTGGACAGAAACAGGCCTCTCCAGTAGGAAGACCGTCTGTTTCCAGTGTGTCTTTGTGACCTGAGGACCCGTGGAGAACATCACCTGGCACGAAAGGGTGTAAAAAGAAAAAAAATGATGAGGAGAAACATCAAAAAGCACTGCTGTTATTTCAGTACAGAGAGCTAAGATTCATCTCAAGAAGTTAAGAACAACCCTGCGGGACATGCTCAGTATTTCGCCAACTTCATCTAATTATTAAACATCGTTAGCCTGATGCCTTTCCAGATAATTAAGAGGTTTTTAGTGCTGGAAAGAAACATGTCTGGTTTCTGAAGCCTGTCCTGGTGAAGGTGTAAAAGTTCTAAAAGGAGGTTTTGGAATAACCACGTCCATAAATAGTAGACGTTATAGATCAGAATGAAAAGAATGAGCAGATTATTTGCTTTTCTCATTTTTTTTTCAACAAAGTATGTGACACATTGTCTGGCTGTGTGGTTTCTTGCAGCCAAAAACAACAACTTGAGGATGCTTGAGGACATAATTTCTGGGTGTAATCAGTTTAAACTGATCTGCTACTAAAAAATCTGGGCATTTTTAGTGAAAACTGGTAAAAACTGAAAACAGTGAGCCTTTGTGGGAACCATGCTATTCACATTCATGTTCTATATGAGTCCATAAGCGGCAGCAGAAGAAAAGATCAATACAATTTAAATGTAAAAAAAGTTGAGAGAAATAAAGTTGGAAGGACTAACTCCAGCAGAAGTAAAAACTTACTGGAGGTCCTAAAGGAGTCTTGTTCAGATCAAAATAAAGCTGCACAACAGATTGGAATCAATCTTGTATTTCATGGTTTCTGTTACAGTCAGTCTACTCTACGCTTCTGTGTGTAGAAATCATCTAGAACTTAGTCTGTATCATAAACTGACTGCACTGTGTTTATGAAGCAGACAGATAATCCCATGTTACATTGTCCCATCTTTAGTTCCCAGTGGAGATGATAATTTACTGGCTCATCCATAACATGAATCTTGAGTCTCAGGTACAATACAAGGTAATCAGAAGGCTTGTCTGTGTGTTGCTCACAGAGCTTGGCATCGGCTGTTCCAACTGGCCGGCTCTGCTGGGTAAGTGCTTATATCAGCAGTAGGCTAAGACGCCCGTCGATTGCCAGCGAACGCCTCAGGGAGGAGGAACACGCTAAAGCGTGAACATAATTGAGTTTCCGTTAAATGGCTTGGCTGTTGCCGCCGCTGCTTACCTTGTTGCTGCAGCCTTTGTCAAAGAAAATGTCAAAGTAGCCGACAATTGCCTGCAATGAAATATGAGGGGCGTGTTAGAATGTGACAGTACAATAAACCGCTGGATTTGTTTGACTACACTGCAACTCTGACATCCAGAGCTGAGAGAGAAGGAAGAGGCAGAACAATTCTCAGGTTTTCATGAGCAGAATAAGCTGCTGTGTTTAGGAATAAAGCAGTACAACCAAACCAGGAACAACATAATTTATACTTCATGTAATTACAGTACTTTTTCTTTATAGCGTTGCCTTAAAGAGGACATCAAATTCTGATCTTTTGCTTGCCGTGCATACCGCTGCCATTGTTGTGAATATGTGTGTGTAGTGTGTTAGATGAGAGTGTGTGTAGTGTAGTGAACTGTGTTATCGATATGAGAACCGTACTCTGTTTTCTTCAGCCCTCCTTCGACCCAAAACCAACTTGGTTTCTCATTTAGGCTGAGTCAACAACACGTCCCAGGTGCTCCCTCTCACCTCATCTGGGAGACTTGTCACCGGACAAAAGAAATAAATTATGAGGCAGCCGCCAACAACACTGAGGCAATTTTGCTGACAATAGAAATAATATCCGGCTTGGTATATGAAATTAGCAAAGGTGGCTATTTTGGTGACAGTGTTGCAGCGATGTGAAAACACCCAGCAGAGTGGAGTGAATTACTGAAGGAAATTAAACACCAAAGTGATTTTGTTCCAACTGAATATGAATATGAATGTGTTTTCCAGAATTATACCAGCTGGGGGAAAGAAATTAGACAGCTGAAGAACAAACCACACAGGCTGAAGCTCCATTATGGTTCATTTTAGGTCCTAAATTTGACCAGAAATCACTTTTTTTCCTTTAGGTTGGGTTTAATCTACCTACCGCATGGATATGTAGTCTCTAAATATGCTGTCTGCTGGTAAAGATTTGCAGAGCTATGACTCATCTGAGTGAAAACCAATTCACACACCTAAAACAAACTGAGAAAAGTCCAGGATCAGACTGCCTGTAGGTGACCGTTCTCAGATATGTGAGGTAAAAACCACCCCCCCAGGCTTGTTTTCATCCCATTTCTCCCCCCACTGGAAGAAGAGAGGCACTATCAATCTCAGGAGCACACTTGTAGTGGCAATGATGCAGAACTAATAGCTTTTAATACTGACGCAGCTGACAACTTGGAGGCCGGCTCTCAGAGACAAAGAAGAGCCGAATCAATGCAAGAGAGGGAAACGGGGGGGTGGGGGGGGTAGGAAAGGAGGACAGAGAGAGTGGTTAGGACGGGGGAAAACAGAGAGAAGGGAGACATATAGAAAGTTGAAAGGGAGGGACGGAGCAGAGTGGGTGTAACATGATGTAAAAGCTGGGGAGGTTTCGTTTTTATTGGCTTTTCTTATTGGTTTGTATCATTTGGAGTATCTGTTAACGGCTAAGAGAGTTCATTTTTTCAGAATACAGTACACACACAAAGAAACACACACATGCAGACTTGATAATCATGATGCCGTCAGACCCCGTGTTTAACACACTCCCCGCACCGAGGCTTCAATCACCCTTTATCGACTCAGACAGGCAGGGGCGGCACCGCTAGCTCACAGCTAAACCGCCAGAAAAGGACCCCAAAGTGGATAAAAGAGCATGTCAACCCAATGCAATTATGGCTTTTAATGAACGCTACAGAGACGTTCGGTGCTGAGGTAATTAGGAAATTAGCCGTAATTACTCGTCAGGCAGAGCGAATTCACCTCTCTCAGCCGGAGAGGCAGAGATCATCCTCATCGCGCCTCGCTGATGACAACCCCTCATAAGCGAGATTGATTGTCACTTCTGAGTCGTGCAACTTTCGCACCGCGGCGAGGCGGGGGATTAAAATTTAGGCCACAGAGTGAAACTTGCACATACAAAAGTTCAGTGCTTTTGCTGCCCCATTAAAGTCACATTTGGAAAAAAAAAGAGGAATGCAGCTGAATCATATATAAAACACAACAGACGTGGAAGTGTTCAGATAAGTAATAAAGACCTTGATGGCTCACGCCTGATATAGACTGTGCCAAGCGAAGCTAATCAGAGGCGTTTAATACTTTTTGATTTAAACTGGGCTGAGGAAGAGAGTTTCTCAAACCTTTTGGGGCCTTTTCAAAGAACTTAATGACAGTTTTTATGAGTGCTAGTATAATGGTAGCAGGACTCAAACTTTCAAACAGATGGGGACTGAGTTTTTATGTTCATCTGACGCCACCGGGACATTATAAGCATTAAAACACCTAAAAAAGTATCTACTAATGAAGTTAAAGTTCCAGACAGTTGCATAATAGCTCCACCACACTAACACTGATGCATGTAAAGTGATGATTAAAGTCAGATGTTTTAGATACTTAAAGTTGTATTAACCAATTTTTGGCCACCTTGGGGCAGAAAGATATCAGGACAACCTGAAAGATACAAAACCTCCACCGTATCGCAGGTGCAAGAAAAAGTTATTGAGGCAAAGAAGAAAAATATCTGATTCTTTGGCTGCTAGACTTTCCTCACCTAGTCACCATCTTTATTTGCCATTTAGTGCTGGGACGGTAGCGCTGAGGGTTAATTGGGTCTTGTTTGCTAAAAATAGTTGCCCGATGCTGCTGGAAACAGGGTTGATGAGAGACTGAACCATACAGTAAAAATGCTGTGAAACCAAAACTAATAGCTAAACAAGGCTAAAAAGCTGCAGAGAGATGCAGAGTTGGTTATAATTCTCAAATTTCAGCACTACGAGCAACTGCTTTCACATCCCATAAAGTGATGTGTGATTAATGCAGGTTTAAAAAAAAAAAAAAGCAGAGCACATAGTAAAGATTGTCATCTTGAGCTATGAGACCTATGTTCAAAAGTTCAACTAAGTTATGATCATTTTAACAACCCACCTTTGTAATCTCCTACAGATTAAGGCCTCTGTGAGGGAGGAAGGGTTAAGGAAGAAAGAGTGAAAGAGAGGAGAAATGACAAGGAAAAGAAAGGGTAAACTTAAGATACAGAGACACATACACACACCCACACACCAAAAAACAGGACAAATCAGAATGAACGCTTTTCATTTTCATCAGCGTTTAGCCTTGGGCCCCGGCTCTGTCTGTGATAAGTGATGACAGTGGGCTTCCTGATGGCCCACGGAGGAGGCTCCGCAACACTGCAGCTCTCCAGCCCCCATTCTCCGGGAAGAGCAGGGGGAAAATTAATAATTATCATCATGGATAACACCAACAGGGAGCAATTCATCATCGCTCCCCTTTCGCCCGGCTGTGTGTCAGCGAGCCGCGTGGCCCGGCCAGATACTATTATACAACGGTGGGGGGGGGGGGGGGGGGCGCAGGGAGGGGTTAAGGGGAGGGAGAAGGAAGGGTGCTGAGGGGGAGGGAGGGAGGCGGGAGGAGAGAGGGCTAATGCGCTTTTGATGGGGTTTATCCAGGCGTGGAGGCTTCAAGCACGACCACCTCACGGGCGGATTGGTGTGAATTCCCTCCCTCCACCTCCTCCGTCTCTCCTCTCAGCCTCTCCGTCCGACTGCTGCTGCCCCAGTGAGGCGGAGCGTGAATCAGCCTCGGCTTCGGCCTCCCTCCAGTTGGTGTTCCTCGCTCATGATGCCTCACGAAAACACACAAACAACTGTACTGTAACAGTTGGAGAAGGTCCTGATTCAAGCTGTGCAAAGCTGTCTGGCGAGCTGCATCACTGAGCTTTGTTCAGGTGATTAAAGGGGACATAAATATGCTGCCTGGAAGTGAAAAGCCAGGGCTCCAGCCTTGCAGTGTTAACACTACTTCCTCCTCATGATGACATCAGATTGTTTATAGATTTCCATTTCGAGTAAAGAATGAGAAAAAGCAGCGAAATCCTACTACTGTATGCTCCAGAGCCAGTAGAAGTCTACTGAAACTTCCTAAAACTGGCCATTCAGAACAGAGTGGGGAGGGGGGCCTTAAAGACACAGGAGCTAAAACGGCCTGTTTCAGACAGCGGCTGAACTAAGGTGCTGCATAAAGGACCAGTATAAGTTAAATAAGAGTTTTTGGAACTGTAAATCATGCAAAGATATTCCAGAAGGACCCTGGAATAAAAATATAGACCTGGAAATGTGAATGATAGTACCCCTTTAACTCAACCTATTCACATCTTAAGAGGGAAATTCCAGTATTTGTCAGCTTGAGTGTTATTCTCTTAATTACTATTGGTCATTCTAACTTTTTACTTTCAACTTCTGTTACAGAGATTTAGGAATCACAAACTCTTCTACAACTCAAATGCTTACCATCAAATGTTCCTGAAAGTTAACACAGAAAGTAGAATTCCTTTCATGGATCTACTTCCTGGTCATGAGTGCACTCTAGTTTGTTTATATAAGTGTGAGGTAGTAGTTAGCTTTGAATTTAGCGTATTTGAAAGCAAGCCAAATGGTAGCAAACGCAAGAGGACAGTTTGTGTCTGCGAGTTTCCAAATTGCAAAAATAAAATGACAATCACGTTTTCATCGACAGCCACTATAACGATAACAAGCGACTCCAGATGTGATGAATAGCCCTGCAGCTGCTATAAGTTCACTATAACAGGAACATGGATTTCCAGGGGACTACTTTCTATGTCCACTTTCAGTGTTCAACTCATTGACAAGTGTTTGAGATGATTTCTGTAAGTTTTTTAGAAAGCAGTAGGGGGCTTGCGGTCCTTGACCCATAAAATGTCGTTCTTGCTATAGTCCCATTTTCCCAAATCTCACCAACGTAGTAAAGAAGAGTAAAGTAAGAAGAGCAGGTCAACCCTCATATGTGCTTATACTGTTATATATTGTTAGTCTGTGATGTGCAATTCATTCTAGGAGGCATCTTTGATGAAGCTGTGTAAATAATTATACTCTAACCATTATCCCTCTCAGTAAAGGCCCACATTTCCCACAGTGCCTCCAAACAACACCCCAAAGAGCCTGAAACTGATACATTAGGCTCATGTTAGATGATAACAAAAGAGTGAGGTTGTTTTAGTTGAGAAAAACGTCACCCCTTGCTCAGAAGAGATATATCTTGTGGCTGCATGGCATCTGGTCTTTTATTGCTGCTGTGTGTATGTGTGTGGACATCGGTCTATGTCTCTTCTGTTGTGGTTTTTCTGTGTATAACTGGCACAAATGCTGAAGTCTCTTAAACTGTAGCTCCTCTTGTTGCCACTAGATACTGGCTCCTAGAAAACTCTGACTATATATTTGGATTAAATTCTCAAATCCTCCAACTGGATGATTTTTCCTACTTCGGAGGCTCAGGTCTCTGGCGTTCACCTCCTGGTAGTAGGACCTTGGTTATGCTGTCCATGGTACTGAAACCAGGAGTTGAACCCCATGTCTCTGGTGTGGTACACAGTCACTTCACCACTTTGCCTCTAGTCTGCCACCCAGCGCAACATTTTAAAATGAGCCTCCAGCCTAACCCACTTATTTTATGTGCCTGGACCTGACTAAGCTAAACAAAAAGATGTCTGTTAACTTTGCAAGTAGATTTACAACTTATAGTAACATAGCTTGCCAAAAGTCAGCTGATAAGTCAGCTTTAAATGCTATGAACTTATACACCGCTGAGTGGATTTTTCCATTAACAATTCTCCTCCTAATGCGATGAAAATCGTCCTTGAAGTTGACGAGTGCCTGCCCTGTCAGTCCATAAGGCCACCCCCCCCCCCGCCCCCCCCCCCCCCCAACACAGAATTTAAATTTGATGGAAAGCAGGTGAGAGATGGATTGCAGAGACGTTTTCCTCTGTAGCGCTACAGTAGCTACGTCAGCAGCAGTGAGACAGCGGTGTTAAAATTAATTACAGACAGACACTTATTCTCTCTCGCCATGCCATCAGCGTACATCATTTTCAGCCTTTAGGAGGGGATGAGTTCCCTGTTCCTGGATCACGACTGGAGAAGAGTTGTGGGGGCTAAAGCAAAAAAAAAAATGCAAAGATATAGATGTCCTGAGAGCAATTCAGATTCAAGTTTAAGCAAATATACAGTATTTTCTCTTACTTTGTATATTTTGATTGTTCTGCACCGCAACACGAAGGCAAATTCCTTGTACGTGAAAACCTACTTGTCAATAAACCTGTTTCTGGTATATCCTGTACGTGCCTTCGCGGTTTGCAAAAGCAGACACGATGTATACAAGGCACAAGGCATGTGAGATCTAAAAGGGAGGTAAGGAAAGGAGGGTTAAAAAAAAGCGAGAGTGAGAGGATTTGTCTTGTGCGTGAACGGCGCAGACGCAGGGGTTGTGCTGTTCATTTAATGCAAGGTTAGGCAGGCTGAGCTGATGAATGGACTGTCGACAGGAGAACAAAAGCAGGCGCTCCATCACAGGACGGCAGGCGCAGCAGCTCTCCCTCAACAATCCTCGAGCACTGGTCCAGGAGCGGTTTACCCTTCACACATCCTAACCTTAACTACTATTGGGGAGCTGCAGCCAATACTGACTACAGATCAGTATCTTTATGGTAACAGCACACTACTCCTGCAGGTCAATAATGCATCTGTAAATCCTTGGACAAGCCGGCTGGAGCTCACTCTGTAGTGATATCCTCTACACAGAATACTAGCATTATAAAAGCAAGGAACACCTGGATAAGAAGAGTCTGATAGCATGACTGAATGATGAATCCCATACTGTACATGAGATACCAAGACACATGTACACTTGCATATCAGCTCACCAAATGAGGATGTGATGGAAAAACGTGAAATAGCAGGAAGAAGGCGGGTAAAAAGTAATTGTGCAACCTGGAAAAAACAAAAAAGTACAGAAAGATGACATCTTCCTATATGATCCCATCATCTGTTTTGCTGCAGCATTCCCCTAACATGACTAGACTTACATCCTAGAAAGAGAAACTGGATGTTTTCAATTACAGAGAAGAGAAGACAGGAAAAATGAGAGGATGTTTACAAATCCCATTAAATCCACCAGCCTTACCCAGGGAGCACAGGCCAGATAATAACTACCTATTGATTATCCATTAAACCAATACACCAGACAGCGCAGTAACACTGCAGCACAACACAAAGCTGCTCCAACACAATGGGATTTTTTTTTTTTTTTTTTTTTTTTTTTACAGACAGATCACTTCTCACAGTGCAGAGCGTCAGGCTGCAGTAGTGAGGCTGTTCTGTAGTCGGCAGGTGGCTGCTGGTACCACAGAGAGCAATGTGGCTCAGACACAGGGGGAAGTTCAGGGGAGGTGGGTGGAGGGGCCAGAGGGGGGGGGGGGGAGGGAGGGAGGGGGTTTGATGGTGGCTGCCAGCACCTCACCAAATAGACTCGTAAACCATTTTCCATGCTTTGGTGCCTTTAGCTGACCCTCACTGAGGACACACACTTTAGTTTTGTGTTGGGAGTCGTTGGTCAAGCTGACCTACACACCACAACTCAAAGGTTCAGACAGCTTTCAGATAAGTCATGTGAAGTCATACTTTTATTTTTGTCTTTTATTTGAATATCTAAATATTATCAGTACAAAATGTAAACAAAAATTATGAGAAGAAATCTATGCAAATATTTGGATTAAAATAAGATTATAAGGATATCATTTGCAGTGTAATTTAACATTTATGGGTGTTTTACTAGGACGGACAACATTTTAACATTTTCTGCACACCTGCCCACTTTTCTTCTCACTTTCTATTGGTAATATATCATAGAGTTGTGATGTAACACTGGTTATAGTTTCAGCAGTACTGGCCAGCCTGGCTTGGTGTTACCTAATGCCCTACCTGATAATATGAAGAACTGTAGTTCTATCAATGCATTCAAGACCAGACTGAAACATGTAATCAATAGTTTACATTATTTCTAATTGACATTGTGGGTGTATGTGATGTGCTGTGTGTAGCTTTGTATTTTGTATGGTGTGTTCTATGTGTTTTTGTTTTTTGGGTTTTTTTTTTTTTTTTTTTTGCTTTTTACTGTTTGTTGTTGAGCTGTTGTATGTTTTTTGTCGGGGACTACAGATGCAAATTAGCTTCAAGCTAACTCTGGTGCAGTGCATCATTAATGTTTCAAACTGCATACTGTCCCGTTCAGTAAATAAATAAATCAAATAAATCAATGCAGTGTAAATGTTGCCAATGGAAAATCTCATCTAAATGAGTCAAATGGGTTAAATACAGCTTTGCTTTGATTTTCGACACAGATACGTGGATGTATGGCATTTTACCTGTAAAAAATGTTGTGTTATCTTTGATATTCCTTTAACATATCTTAAAAGGTTAACAATATTGTGTGATATTATGTTCTGGTAATTTGTGTGTACAGTTAATCTAATTCAAGAGCACCATTTTCCACCCATAACACTTATCAAAGGATGACCATCTGATCATAACACCACCAAAACTACTACAAACAACTACATGGATATGTAGTACATTATCAGACCATACCACGCATTCATTATATACCTGTAGTAATCATGTAAACATTCTTTCCAGGAGAAGGGTTGATCTGGAAATAATTACAAACATTTTTTAAGCTTTTTCATTTATGTGAGTGTTTCAGTTCTGGAAGGACCTCTGTACACAGCCTCTGAAAACCCAAACACAACACTATATCCAGCCTTTAGTCACATCATGAAATAAGGTATCTTAAAAGGATCAGTACATCCAAATCACAAAAAAAAAAAAAAACAGTATCACCACTACCGAGCCATGCAGTCATTTTTGGTGAGATTCATCATAAACATTTCTGTTTCAAAGGCTCTAAAATGTATTAGCAGCTTTATGTTTCTTGCTCAAAAACACCCTGACAAGTAAAGCATCTCTTGAATAAAATATGGCTACCTTTTGGTCTCGATGGCTTCACAGGGCATGTATGTACAAGTGAACATGGATATAACGTCTGTCTAAAACATAAGGAATTTACTCTGAAAGACAAAAGATCAGCTTTGGTCCAGTGGAAATATGATCGGAACAGAAATAGGGGCAAACACGTTTTTTTTCCCCCATGACACACTGTAAGTCACATGCTCCAAGAATGTGAGGTGGGTTGTGAATGTGTGAGTAAGTGTTTTTTGACGTTTGAGACAATGACAGGGCAAGCGGGATGAGAACATTCACTATGTTTTATGACATGTAATTCAAAGTCACATTAGCCTCAGTGCTGGGATTCGATTGGAAACTCTATTAAATATCCAACTGACAGACATCCCTCTTAAATACAGACACATAATCCATCAACGTGAGCTGACTGATGTCTCTGCTGTTTGTACTGCCTCGTTCCTTCCACACAATATCTCTGATAAATGACAGGTGGTAACAGTGGATGAACAAACTTTTGTTTCCAGTCAAGTTTATTTATGTAGTCCTTACTGTTTAACACGAAATTAGAATTGTAAAAACTCATCTGGGAAACTTACCGGGAAGTCAAAAACATCTTGTATATATTAGAAACACTAGTGAGTTTTTCTTCAAAATGCTTATTTTTTTCATTTGAGAACTCAGCAACATAAAAAATGAGATTATATTAAGCCCTGGTAACACAAAGTTAGTACTTGATTACTTCAGAGGTACTACATGCTCTCAGAGAAAATACTTTCAAATAATTAACAACAATAATTTCATTTTAAAATCAAACTTTATCAATTTTACAAACTCTACAAACTTTTCCATAGCAACAGTATTGTGCATGGCTCAGTGCATAAGTGTCTATACGTGTGTTTGTGTGTGTGTGTGTTACTTACCGTGCAGTCTGCAGTGTCTTTTATCTTCAAGCAGAAATCTGATGCAAACTCCAGCTCAGACAGACACACACTGTTACAGTCAATCGTCTGTTGAGAGTCAAAAACACACACTTCACCATAATGCACAAATATACAAAAACATACACATCTATATTAATAATGACTGTATGAATTGTGATCAAGCAATAAAAAATGAAACACTAAGAACAAACGTGCAGTCGGTATAGTAAAAATCTGATCTGGTGATTTGAGACTGCAGTTTTTTGTTCTTGGCTGGAACAAGTTGGACTGTCTAACTGTCTGCAGTGAGGACAGGATCTGCAGTCAAAGGTCTGACTGTTTTTTCAGGTATTTGAATTTTACAAATGTCCTGCTGTTCAGTTGTGAAAACCGACTCATTTTGCTGTAAGACCTTCATTCTATACTGTAGCAGGAACTGTTGACATTTTATGCTGTACTTTGGAGTCATTTTGAATACAATGTCTATTTGTCTGTCTTAAAGGAAACCTGGTTTATTACACCTTAGGTTTTACTGTATTTTCCGTGTTCTGGTGCCCAGTTTGATCTGTTATGATAACATTGTACTTAATCAACCTAGTTGCTGAGATCTTGAAATGCAGAATCACTGCTGAAAATAGGTCCAACGGGGTAACAAACACAATAGTAGAGGTTGTAATAAAACCTTTCAGTTTAGCCAAATTAGCTACCACTTTATGGGGAGGTAAAGTCTACAGTAAGTGCACATGTAATATCACTACTAATTCCATACTGCCCAGGAAAACTTTGAGTGTGCAAAACCACAGTAAATACAATATAAGTCTGTCTGCAAACTGTTGCAACAGACAGCTTGAAAGAGTAAGAGTTGTTTTTGGTAATGTGACCATGTTCCACAATGTCAGCAACTACTTTGGTGAGTACGATAAAATCATAACTGACAGAACTGATGACTGCAGCTTCAAAAATAAAACCCAAGCTGTAATAAACAGTAGTTTTCCTTTAAGTCTTCTCTATAAAAATGGGTACACCTGAAAAACCTTGAAGACACCTGGTTTAAGTGTATACATCTCAAAAAAAACACATTTCTTGAGTTGATATCTAAATGTGTTAAACAGTATTCTCTTCTTAACTGATGAAGATAAACCATTCTTCTCATTTATGTGGTGTTTGAGTAGATTTACCCCCAGCAGGCAACATAAAAAGCTTTGACACAGTAAATGTGTATAATCCTGGGCAGGTAGTCATGTGGATTATGGAATGCGCCTTTAAGAGACTGTTTAGAGAAACAAAACTCTATAGCAATAAAAATGAACATGAAACACATTACATAAGGCGGGTTTAAAGCAGCTTAAAATGGTTGCAAGTTTAATATTTCTCAAGTTGAACATTCCTATCTGTTTTCACTGAGAAAAAAAAAACCCATCTGTTTTGCAGGAATTTATAATTCCATGAGAGGGCTCTCAATTTTACGGAGTAGCAGCCAGCCTTAATGGAATGTTATTGGATCGTATCAACGGGAGGCAATAGATGAGAGTCCATGTAATTTGGGCAGAGGGGCTGTCTATTTGTCACTGGAGGGGAGAAACTATCGATTAGAGGATTCAAATTCCATTATATCAAGTTCTCCCCTCATTCATCACATCCACAGATGGGTGGAGGGCATGCTACTTAGCAAACAGGCCAACCGGCGAGGAAACACACGATGCTATGAGAGACAAGAGGGAAGAGCATTCAAACATGGAAAGATTCAGAGGAGGTATCTATGTTTAGATGCGGGACTATGTGTGTGTGTGTGTGTGTTTGTTTTATCACTGCGTAATGTGTGTACTCTCCCATCAGCTCAGTGAAAACCGCTCTATCCACGGGGGGCTGAGAGTAATGAAGTTTCCTTAAGAGGAATTTAAACAAGGATTAGACAGATCAATCACCTAGCACTACAGCATCTCCACAAACACACACATAAACACACATACCTCCAGGGCCCTATCTCTCTCTCGTCACAGCTAACTCCTGCTCTCATTCTCTGTCTCTAACCTCACAACCTGGGCCACACAAACTATGTATACTATGTATAGTGTAGGTGTGTGTGTCTGGAGAACACACATACTGTACATTAGGATCAGACTGACTTATTGGTTTGCCAATATGTTGGGCCGATATAATTGTTAAAATTCAGAAAGTTTGGAGTATTGGAGAGTTAGTGACATTAATAGATGGCAAAATTTGGCAAAGTTTTTTAATCTTATGTTTATAATAATGGCCGATTTCATTTGTTTGTCATGTTTGAGCAACAAGTGCTATGCAAAGCCAGGTTGTGGAGAGTCAAAATTAACCTTTAAAAGAAGAGGTTCAGTTTTTACATTTAAGGCTAAATTAATTTTACTTCCTTGAAAACACCATATGTATAATGGTTACTTCATACGTTCACACTGCCACTGCCTAGTATATGGATAGACCATGTATGGTCAATGTGTGAAACTGTGGCCAGTTTCTTACAGGGATAGTCAGTGGTTGTGTCTATAATGTGAATTCCTGGATATGAAATGTTTATCTGCAATTTTCTGTAGTGGTCCCAGTAATATTTGTTGTTACAGTACAATAAAGTAGCATATCACAAACATTTGATTTAAAAAAAAAAAAGGTTATTAATGCAGTTTCTACTCATATCTTGGGATGTTTGATTTGAAAGAGACACTGGGCTGGCCAATCAATGGTGTAACTTCATCACTCAGTGAGTCAGTGACTGTGAGTCAGTAACGGACAGACGTTCAGGATTATAGTAGCCGGTCCAGTCAAAATCCACATTATGTCCCCCCAGAACAACCAATAATATGTCAAATTACAGAGAAAAGTCACTCTGATTAATGTGATTGTCATTTTAGAGATACTGAATATTGGTTAAACATATCAACTACTTTCTGTTTCAAATATCAATAGGACTTCCAAAGCCTCTACACTCGAGTGTTGTCGTATATGTTCATGTTTACCTGTATGACTGTGGGTTCAGAGATGAGTGTCTCTGCTTTCACCACTTCCACCACGGCCTCGGGTACCACAGCCTTCTTCATACATGCCATGTTGAAGCCATACACGTCGTCCCAGAAGGCTATGCGGTCTTGGTGCTTCTGTGTGTCTCCAACTGCTGCCAGGCTGATGTTACAAAGGTCTGGATAGACTGAGGAGAGACGAGAGGAGCGAAGGGAGTCAAGGACTGATAAACATGTATGAAATAAACACAGCAGCATTCAGTTGTTTCCAGGTGTTTTCTTGACATTCAAGTCACAAGGTGAAATGGCAAAAACCCCAGACAGACGACTGATTGAACACCAGAAATGGATCAGCTGTCTGTGAATACCAGACCAAAAGTGCTCAGTGCATTGAATGGAAAAAGGGTCAAAGGTCATTGACTGGGAGTCAATGGACGGTCAGAAAAGATCAAGGAGGACATCCATATCCAACGACAAAGATCCTCCTTGAACAGTAACAGGCTATAATCTTTGAGGGAAATTATTGTAAGAATATGTATAAATGCTTGTGTGAACTTGTGAAAGGTTAAAATGCTTAGAGATAGTCACAGAAATCACTGTTTGTGCATCTGAACAGTATGTTCCTGTATGGAAGAGAAACAAAGAATATCTGTTTATTCTAAAACAGATCCTGCCATGTCTGTTTGGGTATAATCATGCATAGAGTAGTCACAACAACTCCTCGAGGTTAGTCCGAAACAGATTAAGAAGTATTTTCCCCACTGTTCAGGGCTCACTCCTCTAACTAGTAATGAGACCTTTGATCTTACACTTCATATATAAAACTTTTTCTTAATTTTCTTCTATATTCCTTATTGGCAGATCCCCCCATCAAACACATCAGCAGCAGAGAAACCCACAAAAGCATTTCAAATTGTTATAAAACCCCAAATTTTGCTTGAAATTCCTAACAATGCACTACACATCCAAAAGAAACGAGAACTAACCACCTACTGTAAGGCTGCCTGATCTGCGATGAGTGAATCACTTCACGTTTTGCTCAAAACCAAAGATCATTAATCATAACTAAAAATAGAGGGTGGCCAAATTCTGTTTCCATAAACCTCTACTCACAGTGCTGCGACATCCTTAATATCAACAAATTTAATGTCATACAAACCATTCAACAAATGTAATTATAGGAATGCCTTAACACCTTGTGGGTGTGGAGCTCTGCATCAATTTCATGAGGCTGCTGTAATGACTATATCCATCATGTGTGCACAAAATATGACCTGATTTTTGTCCTACTTTCATACTTCATATTCTGTACAGCACTTATTTAGTGCTGATTGATTGAATACAAATATAAGAATAAATACATACAGTAGGCAAGTAAATGACATGGCCTAAATGTGTATACCCAGACGAGTTATGTGGGCACCCAAACATAATAGGATTGTTGAACATTTAATTCCAAAATGATGGGATTTAATATGTTGCTATAACAGCCCCCAGTCTTCTGAGAAGGCTTTCCACAAAAAGATATGGCTGACGATTTTCTATATTTGTCTTACTGCCAACAAATCTTATGTTCGGAGCCAAACCAACAATGAATTGACTTTACTAACATGTATTGTGCATGTAACCAAAGCCTGATATATCTTCTTCCTCTGTAGACCGCATTTGTTGTCCAAAAACTATTAAAAACACATCATTGAGCCACACAGTTGCACTGGGTGACATGTTTCTTCGCCACAAAGAGTTTGGTCATGTTTGTTTGTTTAGAAATGTCTCCAAGACTAATAACAGCGATTATGTTTCAGTCTCTGGAGAAAAGTTCCATGTAAGGATGCAAGATCAGGCTTTGGATACACACACAGTACTTGTAAGTAGATCAATTCATTGTCGGTTTGGCTCTGCACATGAGATTGTTGACGATAGGAAAAATATAGAAAATTGCCAGCTGTATCCTTTAAAGTCCATTTCAGCCACAAAAGCATTAGTGAGGTCGGACATTGATGTTGAGTGATAAAGCCTGGTTCACACTCTGTGCTCCAATTCCTCCCAAAAGTGCTTTGTGCTTTGGGGCTCTGTCAAGTTTAAACAGGAAGGGGCCTCACCATAACTGTTGGCACAAAGTTGTCTTAAAGGCCCAATGAAATAAAAAATACTTTTCCCGGTTTTAATCCTGTGTCCCTCTATTCATTTATCTCTTGGTATATGCCAAATATATGTCAAAAAATCAGTATCAGAGTATTTGCATCAAAATCCCTGTCTTTTCTCTTCCTGGAAAACAGTTTCATATGTTTGATGACTCATCCTGCACTCAGATATGTTTACAGAAGATCCTCCAATCAAATGTGACTTTGGGCGAGTAGCTAGCCACACCGGTTATATAAAACCACACTTCACTGTTTGTGGGTTGTAATAGTTAACAGAGCAATATGGGGAGAGATAGGAAGAGATGTGTGTTTGGATATCAGTGGGGAAAAACTTTGTGGCTGAGGTCTAATTCATTCATCTCTCCCTCATCCTTCTCCCGATCTAACAACAGGTGAGGGAGGTGTATGTGGAGCCAACAGTCCTTGTAGCTCCGTTTGTCTCTGCAGCTCTAAATTCTTGCACTAAATTTTAAGTCACGCCCACTTTTAGCTGTCCAATCAAATGCCAAGGATTCGATTTAATTCCCTTTTGTAAGTGTACACCGCTCAAATATTCTGTTTCACTGGGAAATACATCACAGTACAAAAGCTAAAGATGTTCTAACTTCCGTTTCACGGGGCCTTAAATAACGATGTATGAAAAACAGCCCCGCACCAAGAGTACACAAAACATGGAAAGGTGTGTCCACATATTACCAAATAGTGGGTCCAATCACAGAAATGGACTGGTTGCATTCACATACAGTATGCAAAAATAATTGTTACATTTGATAAATAAATATGTACACCAACTGTTCCTTTTCTCCTGAAGATCTTTTGTGCATTTTCAATGGGATAGTAATGGCAGGCAGGTGTGCATCTCCTTCAAATAGCTGGCATTCTGAGACACTTCAGTGGCAATCCAAGCTGAATGAGACAACCTTCTCTGCTGCACCAATTATATTATGCCAGAAGAGGAAAAAATGCCTCATTGCCTAATTTCATTCTTCAAGCAAACACACAGGCAAGCCCCAGTCAAAAACTTCCTCTTGTCCATTACACTTTCAGTGTTTCCCTTATAATAGTACAGAGAACCCCCGCCAGACCAAAAATATTTTTTAATTTAATGCCAAAACTAACGCCAAATACTCATTTATTCGGAAATCAATAGCATGTAAATAATAGTCTGTGTCGTTCTCTGCAACACCTTTGAGAAATGACTGCTGCTGAAATACAGCTTGTTGTTTATGTGGTCATACAAAGTTTTGAATTTGTTTTTTAGCTAACTGACATGCAGCCTCAGAAAAACAATGGAAGAAGCAGGCTGGTTACTTCGGAGCTGTGCCTCTAGTTTAATTTTTCAAAGCTTTGACGACTGAGCACGGGCAGTGATTATATCATTACATAACATTGTCTACTGAATGAACATTATCCATGTCTTAAAATGAGCATTAAACATGAGTCTTAATGTCTTTTCAGAGTGCTTTCACATCTGAATAGATTCCTTTGTATGGTTAATTTGCTTGGTGATTAAGCCGGAGCTGAGATGCTTGAAGCCACTGGTATCCCTACTGTGAAGTAACATTAGCCAAGACAGAGGCCTGAGGCCTAAAATAGAGTTTAGAATACACTCAGCTTGGAGTGAGATTTCTTCCTGGGGTGGGGGGGGGGGGGGGTATTTGGTGCTTACCTGCTGAATTTTGAACCATCGTTGACTAACGTTACTATAACTGCAACTCAGATGTACTGAGCTGCACAGTGCGAACAATGCAAACACCGCAGTCTCTCCAGCCTTGCTCCACTGATGCTCAGCGGGTTAGTTAAAATCATTGTGATTGGCTGCTTCACCAGAACGCGCATCACAATGATTTGTTGTTGCACGCTTTTGGTTCAAACAGATGATGATCGGTGTGTTCACAGACAATCCATGAAAAATGCTGCCCTAACCTCGCTACGCTCTGCGCCTCAAACCTTCTGAACTTGAAAAAAAAACCTACTTATTTGCTTAAAAATCACTATTTTACAACAGAGGAGGCAAAGACGAAAAGTTAGCATGACAAAAGGCATGTGTGGCATGAGATTGTGAGATCTGTGTCAATTGCATGACTGAGAGTAATGCATGAGAGTTGGCAGCCCTGGGATATATCAAACTAAATATTTCAACATACACATAACTGACACTACTATTTAGTAGTCATGTAAGAATCTGTTCCACTTATAGATGTTCATACATGAGAGAAAATCTGCATAGTTAAGTGTTTAGTTATAGCAAATGTACCTGACCCTAGCATTGTAATTATTTCCAGGGAGAGAAAGTCAGCCTCATTAATGACTGAATGTAGCCAAGTCACAACACTATTCAGTGATATCCATGCATAAGACAATATATCAGATGGTTAAAGTATTCATTTATAACATTAAAATTGGTTTATAACATTAAATTACTTATCTAGCTATCTATATTGAAGATAGAGTTAGCAAGCAGTTAGCCATAGTGATAGCAGATCAAATTAGCAAGCATTAACAGCAGCTATAGCAGATAGCAACAAAAAGTTAGCGCAGAGATAGTAGATAGCTACAGCAAGTATTTCTTTCTCTCTCCTTTTATCAAGCAAAACAAAACAAAAAATATTTATGGACCAAGAAAATGAACAACAATTAAAGAAATCAGGCATATGATATGAGCATAAAGCGACAGCAAGCACTTGGCTGCCATAGCATAAACAACAAACACTTAGTGAAAGACATAGCAGATAGCAAGAGAAAACAGCCAGCAGAGACAACAGTAGACAGCTGTAAGTGTTAGCACCGACAATAGCATATACCAACAGTAATAGCAGATAACGAAATAATTTAGCAGAAGCAATAACACTCAGACGAAGCATTGGTTTTACTCGAATAACCTGGCAGCCAGGAATAAAGCAACAGCAGTTAGCAGTATGGAACTGGGAATAACTTGAATAACTTAGGTGCTTAGTTGGACTGCATAAATCCCGTATTCCTGCCTGAACACCATAAGCTCCATATATGGTTAGCTAACCAGATGCTACATTAAGCTAACAAAATGATCAGTTGAGGCAGCACAGATATTTACGTGAGCTTGAGCCTTTCATTGTGTGAGCTTTGAAATAGGGCCAGTGTATCTATATTGTAGCTGAACTTATCCTTGTGTTGGTGCAATTACTTTCTCAGAGATCTCAGAGATAGCAGAAAAGCTAATTATGTCATGGAGGAATGGTTTGAGAAGTTTCTATGAAGCAAGCAAGCAAACTTCACTTATGTAGCACTTCTCAAAACAAAAGTTAAAGTGTGTTACTGGAAGAAGCAAAAGGGGAAACAAGGGTAACCGCTGCGATATAAACATTGCCCCAGCCTCAGTTCTTTATAAAAGGAGCAAACTACAAACTTTTTTTTACTGCCACTTTTTATAGTTTCAAAAGTATAAGCCTTCCAATGAGCAGATTTTATTTATTTTTCCTGGCATGTGTGTTAGTGCTCAGTCTCACGTAACCTTCGGTACATCGGCCCATAAAATGTGCGAATGGATGGTGACAGCTCAGTGATGGGCAACTCATGGCCCCTCATTATTAGCTGAAGCCTGCTTGTGACCCTGTGAGTGTCACCATACCTAACGACGGTGTTTGCACACTTACACACACACACACACACACACACACACACACACACACACACACACACACACACACACACACACACACACACACAAACAGCAGATCTGTCACTTCATTTTACTCTGATTACGGAACCGAGTGAGTAATTATGAGGGCCAGGTGAGAAGAGGAGGGAGGGCTGCTGATTGGGCAGAATCGGGACAGGCCTGTTTGAGAGACACCCTGAATAAGAAATGGAGACAGAGAGACGAATAGCCAAAGGAAGGGGGTGGTGTGGTGTGGATGGAGAGGGAGAAAGGGGAAAAGGAAGAAGGGGTGGGTGGGGGGGGGGGGGTGTTACACGGGCGTCCCCAGATTCATGGCTTTGACATCTGCGTCCTTCTCGACTCGCTGCTCACAGCCCGTTTGTCATGCTCCCCCCCTCCTTCCCCCCTCTTCTCTTGCTCTCACCATCTCCCCCATTGGTCGCCTGTGAAAAAGGGAAAGACGGTGTGGGAGGGGGCATGGGACAAAACAGATCCCTTTTCCCTGGACGCTATGCTGTGCCAGGCATGCGGGGACACATTTAAGGATGAAGGGGAGGTTAATGTAGTGGGGAGAATGAGGGAGCCGCTGTAACTCTCTTCTAATGTAGCTTAAACACACATACAGCAGCAGTGCTGCAGGGCTGGACTAATAACTCAGCACTGCCATGTGCACACACACACTCGAAATCTGAAAATAAACGTAAGGACATAAGTTGATAAATCTAATGTGACACAATGACTGTAGGATCAACATTCAATAAATTAAAAAGTTAAGGTATGTACCTTTGTTTCGGTCATTGCATTAAGGTGCAGTTTGGCTGTACTGAAATGTAATACTTGCTTCACAGATTTGCACATAAATACAGCCCTGGGCATGTTTACCTGTGAACAAAAACAACAACATGGAGGAGCCCCCAGTCAAAGTATGGACGCAGGTAACTAACCGCTTTTTCATGCCTGGCACCATGCATGTTGAAATAGGGAGGTGAATCAAACTAGCAAGTTAATCTCCGATTATCAATGAAGAAATCCCATTTAAACTCATCAAATAGTGAATAGCTGCTACAACAAATGACATGAAACCAGAAATCCAAAGAACTAATCAGCTAACAGGAGACATATGTCATATGCTGATGCATTATGAAACTGTTGTTGTTGTTACATTTACTATTATCAAGGTAACATTAAAGGGATTTATCATGATCAAGATTTCAGCACATTTCTTCCGCCTATGTGCTGAATCTCTTCACGTTGAAAAAATGAGTATTTTTTGAGCACTAATCCATGTTACTCAAAAGTATCCTGCTGTCATTGTTGTGTCGAAGCTCACATGGAACAACATTTATCATCTGCATCCGAGTTATTACGTAAAGGATAATACAATATGAGATGTGCAGATATGGAAAAATAACGCACAGAGTCATTTACCTTTTCTTCCATGAAGTGCATGTTTTGGTTACACCGCGGTTATATGCAAGTGATCAAAATAAAACCAGTTTGCATGTGGAATTCAGGACTATTGAGGACAATACTTAAAAAAAAAACTTAATACATTGGGCTACTATGTCAGAGAAATACAGTTAACAAAAAATAATCCACATCACAACTGGTCAAGTAGTAAATATTCTCTTTAGTCACTGTATAACACAATATAAACAAAAAGAGGCTATCCTGGAGTGACATGTAATTTATCCTGGGAATATGCAGTGAGTGTTTTAAGGTTTTTCTATTGAAAAGCTGCCCCGGCTGCCAGACTTTAACTGTTTTTACCTGGTTTTGGTGAATACTGATCATAATCATTTTATTTCTTGCAGTGCTGGCTGGCAGTAGATCCAGTGTGAGCAGCCCATGTTGGGAGCGTCAGGGTTAAAGGCTCATGACAAACCATACGGCATCCTCTGACCTGTCACTTTCTGCTCTACTCAGGTCACACCTTCTCCTGTCCAATCTCCCTCGCTAACAGATCTGTCTCTATAGGTGCTGTCATTCTGGCTGTCCGTCTATGTATGTGTGTGTGTGTGTGTGTTTGTGTGTGTGTGTGGTGTGTGTGACCTCTCCCTTATGTCCCAAGGAGCCACTAAAAGCAGTGTGGTGGAACCGTTCCTTAGATGGGTCACATTTGGCACAAGCCATTAAATCTGGTCAGTGGCAGGGATGGGATGACCCAGGAGACCGACACACACAAAAGCAAATCCCTAAAGAAAAAAGGTCTGTGCATACTGTCAAATCATAATCTATTTATATTATTACACACTTTAAAATCTCACTTGAAGAATCCATCTTAAATGCTTTGTTTCTTATCTTTGATCATATGCTTTTTATGGGTCATGCGAATTGATCAAGGAAGATTAACTGACAGAAATTTAATAGTTGAGTTAATATTTGGAAGGTATACCACAGAATATTTACCACTTTACATTTTCCAGATCTACAGCATCACCTCTCTCAAATGTAGGATTCTAAAATGTACAAATTCTTGTTACTATACAGCCCAAAATTTAATTTCCATTGTCACGCACAGTCATGATAAAATGCAAAGCAGCAAATGATGTCAAAGTGACATCACAATGCTTACGTCAAGCTGCTAGTGAGAAAAAAAATGTGAGTACGGAACCCATATTCAGCTACTGTGTGCATATTCGCCCATTCTTCATGCCGACCACACAGGAGACATGTTGTCTCTGAAACAGCTGTGTGTGGAGGTGAGGTGGGCTGCTGAGTCTCTGGACTGATGTAACTGTTCCCCCTCAGCTGTTTGTTATACAACCTCTGAGCATCACTCAGATTAGAGAGGGCTGGCCTCCTTTGCATGTTCGTGTCATACAAGAAAAAAACAAAAAAAAAACAAAATGTCCTTTACGCTAATAGCTGATTGTTCTATTTCGTTAGATTGTACAGATGAAGGGAAGCACAGCGGTGTGTGTAGCTCGTGTTGACAGGTGCACACTTTGACCAGCTAAGTGAGAAATACAGGGAATACACCCCAATCATTCCTGCATATGTTACCTGTAATCACCATGGGGGGGCTGATTTGAACAGATTCTCCCTGCTGACTGTTCAGTGGGAGGAGAAACAGAGCCATTAACTCCTTCATATACACTTTATGTAGAGAATATAGAATAAATGTTGTCACCACTGCGGATACAAACTCTCTTTTGGGGGTTAAAACTAGAATTAGACACCCTTCCTAAACTCTGCCCCGTTTGATGACATCATACCAAAGATTTCAAGGGCCATGCTCCAATTGGCTACGTCAGCTAGCGACAAGGGTGGGGAAACTTGCTTAAGGTGGGCGCAGGATGATAATTAAACATCAGTTGGCAGTGGAGATGCTGTGTTAATTTAGTCTTTTCACAGCTTTTTAGTGTTGGCAGAGACATTACAGTACCTTTTCCATTTTAGTTCGGCCATTGCAAGCCATGCGATATACAGTATGTGTTTATTAGCGTGTATTGTTTACGATGCAGCTGAGTTTATCTGCCTCACAGAGCCACTGATTCAGGTTGGAACAAGCTTCATGTGCTGCTTTGTTTGAGTGGAAACTGGGTCTGGTAGGTTTGGCTCCCTGTGTCCGTATAGAGTTAAACAAGTAACGCCCCCAACACTCCTCCCCCCCACTATTCCATGCCACTGTATAGGACGTATAGGATGCAAGGACAGGCTGAAAGGCTGTGTTTAATAACTCATACAATTAATTCACTGAAAACATTGAAATATTAAATAATGCCTGGAGAAAAATAATGTAATATAATGATTTTCTGTGCAGTTTTTACATGTCATATACCTGAGAACTGATGTTTAAAAAAAAAAAAAAAGCCCTGAACTCTTGGTCTACTATGAGAACTTAAGAGGAGTGCGAATATGTGACCTACCTGAGCCACCGTCAGCCAAGTAGAGGTTTCTGGCGTGCACGACTGAATCCAACATGGACTCAAATAGTAAGAAGTAACCCTGGGAAGAGAGGAAAAAAAACATTACTACCCCAAAAATATTCTGGAAAAGTTAACTGAATAAAAAAGAAAAACCAAAAGCAGCTTTTCATGCATCTTCATCTGGTATCTTTGACGTTCAAGGCACGTAATAAATGCTTGAAAGGAGAACGCTAAAGAGCTGCTGGACAATTCAATTATTTTTTAATTCAACATCACTACAGTGGAAATCTGAATTAGCCGTGACTGTGAATCAAGTGATGTGCCCACGTGGTCTGCCACTCAGCATCCAACGGTTTGACCCTGGGTTGACCTCCTGTTCTGCTCCAGTAGGCGGCACATTAACTGTGGTATTATTCCATTAATGCTGAAATTGAGTTTTGTCCACATCTTGTTGGCTTCGACCTGAGTGGCAGATACTGCTGACAAATGGCTTTTCTACCCCTCCAACCACCGGCAGATCAGCCAATCACACAAGCCCGAGCCGCAACGCTGGCCCCCTTCAATATGTTATTTGTGAGCACAATATTTGGGCGGGTTCAAACATATGGGAGGGCATATTTCCATCTGGGACAAGGAGGTGGAGCAAATCAGTACATGCACATTTTACTGTAACTGATGATGCAGATCAATCCTTTAAAAAAAAAACCCTAACCCTAACCCATCAGCTTTCAGATCTGTGTTTTTGGATCCAACCAAGAACTCAAGGAAAAGAATATTGTAAGCACAACCACTGCAAATTTTAACCTGGACCTTTGCTTCCCATCATTTTCTATCAATGAATTCTGATCAAAATCTTGTCAGCTCGTTCAGTGGAAATCCACCGAAACCTTACTTTTCTGGATTTCTAATACAGTCCGAAACACACCATCTGACACTCAACAAAAAATTAGAGTTGGGAATATTTGGGAATCTCATGATTCGATTTGATTCCAATCCCGATTGTTTGGTGTCCGATTCAATTCAGAATCGATTCTCCATTGACTCAACAGAAAAGGGGGCGCTATTTTCAGTCTCTTGCTGCAGTATACTGTGTGCCAAACCATTCACTGGTGTCCTTAGTCCATTGAAATACAATATGAAACATAACTGGCAGATAACATAAATGGTCCGCAGCCTTTTTATTTTAAAAAGTTTGCATTGCATTGCATTTGAATGAATTAATTTGAAAACATCTTAAAGTCTCCTGCCTGTATGAGAATAACAAAATGAGGGGAAGGAGGAGTGCTCTGCTGTGTTGTTATTAACGTCATGAGTCCAGAAGTGGAGAGCAGCCTCTCTGCTGTACCGTTAGCTCCGGGGAAAGACATTGTTGTCCAACACACTGAGCAGTCACAGGGTTTTTGAGGTGAAACAGACTGAGCACCAAGTTATTTTCTTCACTCCAGAGTTGGTTTAAGTTGTTTAATACTGCAGTGTGCGTCAGTCAGCCGGTCTTGTTTGTTACAGCTGGATTTTGCTGCTCTGCTACGCTAACGTTAGTCTCTGAGTGACAGCGTAGAGAGTTCACAATATACTTCACGTTCGACTCGCAAAGGTAATTATTTAGTCATTGAAACAAAAAACGCTTGCAACCACTGTCTTTTTTGAAGATGAACGGCAAGATAACTCCAGTATGTGTGAACTGTAGACTGTCCGGGTGCTGCGCTGCCCTCGCAGTTGAGTTCCACCTTTTTCATTCTAACTAACATTTAGAAAATCGATTTTTGACATTTGCGAGTCAATGCAGAATTGTCCACGTCTGCTTGTGATGAATCTAAGAATCAATTTTTTCCTATACCCTACAAAAAATAATCAACCCAAAAGCAGCCTAACCATGTTTTTTTTTCAGCATATTGACACTAATTCTGAAATAACTCATATCAATGCTTTGTTATGAGTTAACTGTTGACCTGACAATGGTAATTATTATCTATTTTGCACAGTTTTAGGCTTTACTTTAAGCTTTAAAGCTTTATTTTAAGTCCAGCAAAGAAGAAAGGTTCTAAGGGATATTCATCTTGACAAAAAAGATTTAAAAAACATTTATTTACTGGTTCTCTAATAGTGGAACAGTAATGAAAGCAATAATGTCTTGGCAACAGACTGGCCTTTAACAGGGCATGACTCATAAAAGTGATGAAAACTGTGAGAGGAAGGCCTGTTTTTTTCTTCAGTTTTCAACTTTTTAACTAACAAGTCTCATTACAGAGCAAGCAATTGATAAATAAAGTGATTTCCTGGTGCAAGTGGGGTTTATCTTAATTCTAAATGTTTCACTATGTTGAACAGCTCGTTGTAAGCAGCTTTACAATGACACAACTGATGACATTTGTGAGGTGAACTCATTAGTATGATAAAAAAAAAGATAAGAAAACAGACCAAAAAAAGACCTAAGTTGTGTCCTTCTAATACAATATCTCTACTTTCGCTTCCCAGGGGTGGGGGCCAGAACAGCAGATAAAGACTGGATATAGAGAGTGTGTGTGTCAGGGTTTTTTGTGTGTATGATGAGGAGGAAGTGTACATGAGTAGAAGAAGAGCCATATAGGAAGAATGCTGCGGCCAGCTGAATAGTAATTCACTGAGATAAGAACCTTATTATTCAAATAAAGACAACCTTTCATTGGAGAGAGGAGAGGAGAGCAAGCAGAGACAAACAAGGGGAAACAGCCCTGATTTATAACTCTGACTTTTAAATCGTCACCATCTCTGTCATGGGCCTGAGCTGATAATGATGACAGCGATGAAGCTGATATAACCGACTCATCCTCCGCGTGGCGATAAAGGGATACATTCCTTCTGTTTATCGACGGCGGATTGGTCTCGAACCCTAAGTCAGACACGCGTATTGTCTGCTGCTGACTGTTGTGGTCCAGTCGATGTCCTTAGCAGTGGACCAGGTCGTTTTTAAAACCCTCACACAGCGTACACCGGCCTCGTAATTTAGAGCCCAATTTCATGGGACACTGCTTCACTTGAAGGAAAAAGGATATGAGATAGAGAGAGAGAAAGCAGAGTCACACCTTACTTTTATCAGCAGTGATGCTCCAGGATTACTGTCTTCCATGTCCTCCCAGCAGCATGTGTACCACACCCCCCTAATTTATACATCTGCAATGTTAATTACCAAAAAACAGAAACACAGATCCACTTCTGCGCAATTAGACCGGGATGAGAGGAGGACTGGAGGTGAAGCAACCTGATTAGATCTTGCAAGAAAACTTCAATCGCTACATGAAAAATCAACAACGATAACCAATGTTGTACCCATCTTCTGTAATTCTGCACCATGCATCATCAAAACCGGACGATGTAGCAGTTGCAGCCTGTAATGGTGTTAAATTTTAGACGATCTGTTTGATGTTTCAGCTACACCTATTGTATGGTATAACAAGGAAGGTGCTGCAATGTTGGACGTTTAATTATCAAGGGAATCTGTTAGTCTAATCAGTGGTGACATTTTCATCATGAGAACACAGTGCTCATATGTAGTATCCCTAACAGCTTCATCAAACTCAGATCATTAGTGTCTAAGGAATGATTATAAAACTTTTAATTAAAGCAAAACCATAACTGCCCATTTTAAAAAAACGCTGTTGGGCAGTGTAAAAGGGTGTCATCCTTTCACGTTTTATCTCCGTCTGACCAGTGAAGTTTGTGGTTTATCCAAGTTCATTTTATTGGAAATTGTATCCTTCCCTTGTAGCATCCAATGTGGCTCAGTCTGTATAATGTGTTACATGTTAAAATGCAGCGAGAGCATCTATCACCACACGGCTTTCCTGCACTATAGGCAACAACATATAATGAAACACGTTGTGCATGAGTTTGAATGTCTGATCGGCCTGATGGACAACAGTCTTCCTTCCTAAGACAGGGTCAGTGAAGGCTATGTGGGTTTGTTGGCCTATAAGGAAGGTCAATCATTTAAAGAAGAAAGCATGATCTGTAGGGCTGCATATTGTCAGTCGAATTGCTGCCGTTTAGCCACATCATTATACACAGAGAATTGCAGGGTGACAGCATGACAGGCTGTAAACTTTTATGGATTTCTGTCTCTAAATGACCTAAATATCATTTGTCAGCAGGGAGAAACTGTTGACATCAGACCCCCGTGATTATTACAAGTAACAAGACTCTGTGTTCAAAACAGAGATAGCAACATGTTTAGCCTAGCTTAGCATAAAGGGTGCAGGCACGGGTGAATAACTAATCTTTGCTAAAGAGAAAAAAAACGCCTTCTAGCAATTTAATTTATTTAATACGTGTTAACTAAAAAGCAAACCGCCAATACAACAGCACTTCTGAGATGCTGTGCAAACTAACCGCTTGTTAACCCACAAAATTTGATATTTGTACACAAGTCAAATACAAGAACCACCTTTGGATTTGTTGGAAGTCAAAGCTACACTAGTTCTTTCTTCATACCTCCAGTTTATTTTCTAAGTTAGGCTAAAAAGGTTGAGTGAGTACACTGTATTGACCGCACAGAGATGAAAATGATATTGATCTCTACATCTCTCAGCAAAAAACCCCAAAATGTCAAACTATTCCATTAACTATTGGTGCCTCCGTTTCATTGTTTTGTTTTATTGTGGTGTTCTTGTTTACAGTATCACAAATGGATCTTGATGTGTCAGCTGCCACCGACACAATGATCAATACCAGTGAATCAAAGTCGAGTGATTCATCTGGATGAAACGTTTTGTTAGTTGTTGAAAATAGTCGAACAGGTAAAACTGCATCAAGAAAAAAGAAAGACTACAATTACCTCACTTTCTCTTTTATCTCACTTCAATTTATCTTTATTCACTTGTGTAAAAAAAAAATAGATTAAATCTTAAAACTGCACTAAATTACTAACTTTTTTGATACCGTCTCCCACCAATCGATCCGTCTGTCTACCGGCTCAGTAACACAGACAGGCCGAGGTGTTAGTGTGAGGAAACAGCTCCGTTTACTGTCAGACAGCCTGGCCGATGCTCTGCAGTATCGTCACTATGCATTTCCATAAAAGAGACTAATGAAAACCTAATGAGAATGGGCTGGAGCAGCTTATACACATTAACAAAATTAGCATATAAAACACATTCCCCTGAGTGGGCTACCACACGCATGCACTCACGTACACCTCTACATACGCATCAGTACTCACACACAAAAGAAAAATAGCAAATTTGTAAAGGATTTTCACTTTTTCATTGAGTTGTCAGTGCCCTTAAATTTACACAAAATGCTATTAAGCACGAGTGTTCTATAAAAACTCCACAGCGAGAACTTATATAATTACTCTTGCAATGTTTTTCTGTTTTTAGTTGCTGCAGGCACAGTGGAAAAAAAGACTTGATTTTTTGTGTCCATCAACCCTTGGGAGACTGAGTTGTTGTCAATTATAGGTACCAAGAGGCATTTTTTGGTACAAAATCTGCATCAGCAGTTTACACTTTCCTCCGCCCTCCAGTACCTCCTCTCTCCTTCTGCATTCAACACACGTCTTCCTCAATTACTGCAGATCATCATCACTTCCAGTCCCAGGAGGGCCACAGCAAAATAAAGGAGATGGTGTGCATGCATGAATGTGTGTGTTTCTGTGTGTGTGTGTGTGGGGGGGGGGGGGGGGGGTACTTCCATGCTTCACTGAATTCTGAAGGCAGCACCTCTACATCAACAAGCCTCTTCTATACTAGTCTACGGTCATATGATACCAAATTAGCATAAACATATCACACACATCCCTGTAATAGATTTTAGTGTGTAAAGGCTTGCCGGGTGTACATTGTGCAGGTTCCAATATCAGCCTAATTTCCATTTAAAGCCACGCAGATGAGATATAGAGGAGAAAGACTGTATAAGAACAGAGTAATTTGCAGTATAGCTATGAGGTTATTAAAAGCAGTGGCTCATCTGAAAGCAATAAGGACATCATGTGATTTAGAGGATGTTACAGTGGCGAATAAACACATTTCAATAAAGTATGGAAATGAATGTCAGACATGAAGGATGGAGAAGGAGGAGGAGGAGAATGAACAGACTGTAGAGATGTTAGCGGTAAGGTATCTAGCAACTTATGCATCGTTGTGTGTACAGAGTATATCTGTGTGTGTGTGTTTGTGTTCAGATCAGCCTGATCTCTGAACTCACCAGGAACTTTTTCCGTTATTTTCAGTCTGTATCCTTTTTCCTATCATCTGTCTATGTTCAGGAATTGGAGTCATAAAGCATCTGAATGAGAACAAACTTGAAAGATTTTCACCCCGATTTCCGCCATCCAGAAAATTGGGTTGATCTGCTTCCATTCATGTCTTTAAAATGACTTTGTATGCAATCACTTTGCATCTAAAATCAGCTTTGCCTTCAGTCTCACACCTTTGAATGGCATTTAGATCATCATGGGTCATGAAAACTCTCCATAGACAATCATACTCTTTTTTTAGGTTAGTATTTTCTATTCTGTACAGTCTTTACAAAGACAAAAGTCTGTTAGATTTTCCAAGTTCTTGGTAGCTGTAATGAGCTGTAGATGTCATGGTTAGATAATCTGATATTTAATACAGGCATACATCATTTCCCAAGGTATAAAGTTACTGTTTGGCTTTTGGGAAAGGCACCTTTACTTGAAAGCTCATTTGGTTTTAAGGTCAAAGTGTAAGTCAGCAGCGTAATAATATAACAATGTTTGCCTTTGTGTGCCTTTGCCTTTGTGAAATAAAAAGTTATCGCTGTGAATTCACACATACACCATAAAAATCCTAATATACTTGTATTCCGCAGTGTAGTTGTCCAAGCATTCACAGGCTGTTATTAAATTCATCATTTTGAGGGAACAAGGAGGCCATTTCTCTCCACAAAAACAACGTCAACTGAGCGATGCAGGATTATGGCTTTGGGTTTATGAGGATGTCTGTTTGAGGGATATATCAGGTTGTCAGTTTCATGTTCTGCATGTTGAAACATTTTTCCCTTTCTTTTGGTTGCTTTGACTGGATGGGAGCAACGCAACATTGCATTTTGGATACATACGGTATATATCATTGTGCTGAACTGCATTGTGGGTCTTTACAGTCCTGCTCGTAGTGAATGGCTGCCTGTATGGCTGTAGGTCTATGCTTCACTAAGCACTGACACATTTATAAAAATATAAGCCCATGTGATCTGAGAGACGGATGATTGAAATACTGAAAACCAGTTTAAAACAAACCTGCCTCTTTTAAAATATCCAAATATGTTTGTCTCTTTTAAAATATTTGAAATTAAAATGTCTGAACACTGAAAATGATGAGCCTCATCAGGTGAAAGATATTAGTAAAAAACACAATCAGGGTATAAATGGGATTTTAGCAATACTGTGTGTTTAGTTTAGTTACAAAGCAAGGACTGCATAGATAAACTACTTTTCCCCCATTTACTTAAAATGCATTATCAGCATCCTTTTTGCATTTATTTCCTTATTTTACAGCATGTCTGCTCTGTTTCACCTAACCTGATGATTTTCTGAGCTTTACTTAAGGTCAAACAGTGAATAGTATGTTTTTGCAGCAGGAAACACAATAACTTGGGGACAAATCTGAGTGAAAATATGTTTAAACTTATCTTTATACTGCACATATCACATGAACTGCGTTAGCAAAAACAACATCACCAAAAACCTGCTGAATAACAAACAGTATGGGTAGATGCATCAGTTTTGTTACACAAGCAGCTGGCTAAAAACCACTTCCTGAAGTGTTTGAAGGTCCTGGGGAAGTAAATACAGCCAATAAATCCTCATTAGAACATAGACACACCTGTGGCGCTGTCATTGTGTGTGTGTGTGTGTGTGTGTGTGTGTGTGTGTGTACACATGCATTGATTTTGTTGCATTTGAGTATATCTGTGTGCGTGTGTGTGTGTCTGTGTGACTGACAGTCAGTCTGACTGAAGGACAGGATGACTGATGACTACCGGTCTCTTTTTAGGCAGGTGAGGCTCTCAGCACTGATAATGAGGCTAAAGAGGAAGGGCTGCCATTAATTTGACTTCATACCTTTACCACACACAATCCTTCGGACTTTGTGTGTTTGTACGTGTATATATATATGTGTGCCAGTGATACTTGTTTTGCAGTCAAACTGTGTCCACCTCGAGGTAAAATATCAGAAACGTAGGCACAAGGAAATCCTCTTCAGCAAGTTGGACAGGGCTCTTTGACACTTTACTTGTTCAGGGTTCCTTTCACATTTTAATGAAACAAACCGAACGATTGCTGAAGAACAATTTGATATTCTGGAAGAGTTTCTTCAAGGTAAAATACTGCATACCTCACTAAGCCTCACTATTCAGGGTCACCGGCCCTCATCGCTGTACACAAACTGTTATCAAGGAGACAATACAAGATGCAGGTTCAGCATCCTTAGTAAAAAAACTACATATTTTTTCTAGGAAAAGTTATCACAGTATTCTATATCATTAGCTCACATGCAGTGCACCCCATTAGTCGTCTTGTAAATCGAGATTTGTAAAGGCATTTCACACTTTAACTAAATCCCTGACTCTAGACCCAGGTTTGTTTCTTCAATTGTTTGGCAATGGATGTCATTACTGCAGATTCTAACAAAAACATCCTTCCAAATACACTGTGTATGTAGACAGTCACCCTTTAGTATTATAGGAGGTTCGGGCCAATGATTTGCTCCAGATTCTCGATACCAAGTGTCTTCACAGAATACCTAGCAATGTAAGCAGTTTATATTCCTACATTTCCAGGTAAGTTTAATATTTATGTTACAAGAAAAGTCTACAATGAACGGGTAAGGACGGGAATTTTTAAACGGTGACTGTAAAGAGACAACAAGCTGGTGTAAATTGCAAGTTTGATTGACAATAGGAAAGTTAGGGAGAACTTATACCAGGAGAGCAATAGAGAAACAATGTACTGTCGTGTCCATATTTGTATGTCATCACCTGCGACTCATCTTGGAGGTACAAACTTTATTTAGTCTTTGGGAACTCAGCTCTCCTCCTCCCCGTCAGCCCGCTAGTCTCTTATCTGCTCTGGACTGTTTGTTTTTCAGCGTGCTGAGAGAGAGAGGACCGATCAATGTTGTGACTTATGAAATGACAGTGGTGCTGCTAAAGGCAGTCTCTCAAACACTACCAAGGCAGACAGACACTCATCTGCCCCCTTCTCCTCTACCAACGATACACCACATTCATCACTCGTCTCTGTCTATTAGCCCTGTAACCACCGTCTGACTGCCCGGTCCAACGACTCTGACAGCTGGACTTCAATTACAGAATTCTTTGTTTTTCTTCCATAACAGCCTTAATTGTTAGGTGAGAAACTTATTGCTTCAAGATAAAATTTGCAAGGTTATCTCTGCAAAGCTACAACATTCTGACAGTTAAAGTAATATTCTTTTTAAAACCTAAGGTCTTTTTATCATAAGTTCTGACATCTGTTGTTTATGATACCGTTTCTATTGGTTATGATGACATTTCACATACAAATAAATAAATGGTGGTCATTAAGTGAACTCAATTATAGAGCAGCAATAAAAATCTGAGTAATGTAGGTGTCAAAACTTGTAATAGAAAGTACATAACAATATCAAACATGTACTACAATGTGAGTACAAACCAACATATGTAATGATTGCTGATAAGGTCTGATGAAAATGCAATATAAATAAAAGAATACTCTGACATTTTGGTAAATTTGCTTATTTGTGGTATCACTGAGGGTTAGATGAGAAGATCAATTTAGTTATGTTTTATCTGTTCAGTAAGTGTAACTGAGATTAAGACTGTTTGCAAAAGAGACCTGAGAACAGACTACATATACATGTTTATGCATCCAACACAGAGGTAAAGCAGCTGTGATATGTTATAATAGCTTAACTCAAAGACCAGACGGGTTAAACTATAAGCCTACATGGTAAGTAAAAAAGTCAAAGAAGATTAAATTCATACTACTTTTCTCATTGAGCTGTCAGTAAAACCCAAATTAAACAAATTTTCCAAAATGTTGAGTATTCCCTTAATACTAGATAAAGAATTTAACATCATTTATACACTGTTAAACTGGCAATAATTTATTTTTTATTCATCACCTTTTAAGTTGATATGGTGAACTTGAGTCATATATTCACCCTCTCTTAGCTCTGTTTTTGGTCTCCACCAACTCGTGAGGAAAAGATTTAGCCCCTTTTACACAGCGTTGTTCAAGGCAGGAATGCTGCGCCTTTATTCCACCTTGCTGTTCTGTATAAACGGTACGGACATGGAGTGGGGGGGCAGAGTTGCTCCACCAATAAGCCGGCTATGGAAGTAGTCACAAAGTCGGATTGACGTCTGTGTAAAAGGGACAGCCGGTACAGTAACGGAATAACAACATGCCAAGTAAAAGTACACATGGGGGCGACATTATGCTGGCTTTGTTTGGTTCTGTGCAAAAAAAAAGCTAAGGCAGCTTAATGTTGAATCTTCTTTATAGCTATATTGTGGGATCTCTGTATAAAAGAAGTCTTAAGGCTCTTAACTGCTAAATGTCCCACTATGTTCACCAGCTAGTGACGACAAGTGTCTGTTTACTGTTTGGTGCTGAGCAGGTAGTGTACAGTGGGTTTTTAGAGCTTGTTCTCTGAAAACAGCTGCCTGCTGCAACAGAAAATGTCACTTTGGGAGTGGCGTGACTGAACCAAAAACAGTAAAGTTGCAGCTGGACAACTAAACAATGAGTTGAAACTCTCTATAAAGCTCTGTAAAGCTGAGGGGAGCTGCAGAGTCACTGATAACTCTCTGTAGGTTTATTGCTTCGAGCGATGCCTCTGACTTTACACGTTGTCGTTTCATATATTGTTACTACAATTTCTTTTCGCTTTAAACAAATTGTGTTGAGATGTTTCGTTTTTCTTGTGCACACGTACAAGGACGCAATACACATTCCTGATAATTGTTTCATGCTATTCCACTATTGACAGTCAGTGACGGTGACATGCAAAAAAGTGTTGCCAAGTGTCTACAAAGACAGTGAGGAAGACCGCAAGCTAGCAATAATGGATCCCCTTGATTGATGTGACTATAATTACAAACAACTGGCTAATTAATTATGTACATCCCATATGTAAACACTTGTAGTTGTAGAAACGAGCTGTCATTCATTTTTGAAATTATGTACTGCATTAGTTTACCGTCCTTTTTCTTTTCAGTGAATGCCTTCCACCTGATAGAGACTACTTTCCAGGCCACAGAACAATATTTTCAATCATCAGACACATGATGATAGATTAATGTGGTTCTTTCTTTGCTTTGAGAAGCGATGCTTTGCTTTGCCGCAGTAAGCCCAAGACTCTTTCTCTCTTGAACCACAGAGCATGGATTTGTAGGCCTATTAATCCTAAAAATTTTCAGATTAATTACACTGTTTGGCCACCAAACTGCTACTTCTTCCTTGAGAAACTGGAGTGTATCTATGTGGAAGGGACACCGTTTTAAGTTCTGGCCTTGCAAGTGAGATTTTCTAGTGAGATATTCCAACAAACCAGAGGATGGAATACAAAGGCTCCTCTGAACAGAAGAAATGCTGGATGCTAATCTATTCTTAGTTACAGAATTCCCTCCTGTGCATCCCTGCAACTGCTTTGACCCAATTTTGCCATTCTCTGTTGGAGGACCAGCAAGCCGGGTCAGGCCAAGGTATTAAACCCTGACTTAAGTTACAAAGATATTTTTGTGATTGATTATTTTTCTGATTTTGATGGATGTTTGGGCATAATGCAGGAACAAACTCTGCAAACCAAGAGGTTAAGACTTCAGTTTAGGTTGATTTCGTGACTCCTGCGGTTACTGATGGTAACAGTGGGTGCTATTTAAAGTTGCAATACACAACATTCAGCCACTAGATGTCGCACTATAGAACAAACATCTCAGACCGACCATTTACTCAATAATGTAGGAAAAAAAAAAAGAAAGCCGACAGCTCACAAAACTCAGATCAAATTGTCAAACTAGGAAGTGCTGATCAAATATGAATCAAGATTCTGTTAGTCCATTTCTCCCCTCAAATGTTTTCAGAAACATATTTTAGTTTACTGTTTAGTTGTAATTTGAGAAAGTTTATGACGCAGCCGCCATCTTGGAAACGGACGTGGAGGACACAGAGAAACTCACATGCACTAACATGCACGCTCACATGCACTAACTGGTGCAGCTACCACAACAAAGAACAGAGAAGCTCGGGTAACAACACAAAACAGAGGGAGTGTGACTTCATTCACTACTCAAGTCACCATTACTCCACTGTATCTTTACATAGCAAACGGTTGTTTGCTGACATCCAGTGAGGCTCACTGTCATTTACATTTACAGGACAAAGAATTACGGGGGCACCAAACGCTCCTTGAGCAGGTATTTCGTCAGAAATGCAACAGAAGAGCAACTACATATCTGTTTACAGTGCAGCCAACAAACACATTATGTTTTAATAAAGAAGTCAGTCGATAATTGGCCTTTTTCCGTCATGCCAGAGTAACCATGATCTGATTTCATGCTGCATTCAGACGTGAGTAGTTTTCTACACAATAGCAGGGCACAGTAAAGGAGTTAGCTACCTTGATGAGGAGTAGTTAGGCAGTTTGAATCTTGAGCAGGAATTCCACCACTGACAATGAAAACTACTAAATAAAGGGGAGATAATTACAGAATGTAAATCAATTGAATGGCTGTAGCCTAAATAAATAGTATCAACAACAGGGTTTGATTTCATGGAAATCTTAGGAATTGATAAAAAAAAAGTGCCTCACAAATTTGGATTCCTCAAAAGAAATAAATACCTGTTCAAATTCTAATAAATTAGATTTAGACCTGCGCGAGGGTACGACTTGTACATCTTATCACTGCAACTGAACTCAAGATGAGAAGACATATTTTAGAGGGAAAAAAGCTTCAACTTTTACGCAGTGTTGTGAAAGCTGTTTTATCTGTTTGGCATATGAAATTATGATTCTCCATGTTTTTTAAGGAATTTCAAGAATGGTTTTATGGGTAAAATTATGACAGTTGAAAACTCACAATGGATTTGGTCAGAAACAAATGTTTCTGTCAACATCAACATGAGAGGTTTGACACATTTGAAATCAAATTATGGATTCTTAATAGAGAGTTATTTGAGAGTCAATGGGTAAAAGGATCTATCTTGCATCCCCACAGGGAAGTACTATTCCTACACTACTGTAAGTGTATGCTGAGCAAATTAACATTTTATAAAATATTTGGAGGATTTACTTTTAAAAGTAATAAATTATGTTGACAATTCACTAAGATAAAATATAAGACTTTGAAAACAGAATCAGTTCTTTATATAACATACATCATAAAGCAATCTAAAGCAAAAAATAAAAAAAAAATGTGAGAGCGATGACATCTCCAGGGTCTCTCTGAGGTAATAGGTTCCTACCTGGCTACAAGACAAAGCCATTAAAGTTTAAAACAGTCTAAATCCATTTACACTGGCAAGAAAGTCTACTCCTGTGACAACTGTCATTTTTCCATTTAATACAGGCAGATTGGAGGGTAGCCTTTGAAGTCCTGGCCACTGAGAAATGTCTGCCATTTCTGCAGTGATGAGAAGTGACTGGAGAATTCTTAGATTTATTAGCGCTCTGTGAGCCAGTGTCATCAGAGATTACGTCCTATCCTTCACCGTTCCACCGGCACATCACCCACCGAATTTCAATTTCCCTGGTGAGGGGATGGGAAGGCTCTGTCTGGCGACCCCTGCTCGTGACCCTGGGGTTTCACGATGGATGGGGGAGGTGGAGGGGGGACAGATACGGGATGCTCATGAATTAGGGATGACTTCAGCGGTGCGTTCAACTTTGGCCGTCCCGCCTGTATCGCCACAGAGAATCTCCCTGATAAATGGGCATCAAGGGGTAGGAAGACTGCTCCTCCTGGTTAGATATTCAGAGGAGCTCATGGTCGAGTTTAGCCCCGTTTAGGCCATGTTTAAAACATGCATCACTGCTACTGACAGCAATGATGCATGCTTATTGGCCGGTAAAAAAACAAACAAGGTTAACTTGAGCAACTACTGTAAATTTTGGATATTCTAAGAGTTCTGCTGTTGGATGAAAATAAGCTTCTCAGACATTTTAACCAGTGGTGGAAGAAGTACTCAAATCCTTTACTTAAGTAAAAGTACTAATATAGCAGTGTAAAAATACTCCATTACAAGTTAAGGCCTGCATGAAAAATCCTACTTAAGTACTGTTACTGCTGTTCAGCAGATGTTACAGTCTTGCTTCAACAACTCATAGACATCTGAAAAGTGACCCAGACCACACACTGCTTTTTGTAAGATGTCAAAAGCCAAAAAGGTTGGAAACCACTGCTTTAATCTTTAACAATGTGTTTAAAAGCTTGTTATATTCAGAGTTGTACTTAAGTACAGTACTTGAGTAAATGTACTTAGTTACTTTCTACCTCTGATTTTAACAGAACACATGTACGAAAACTTGGCCTCAGAAAATTGGCCTTAGACCAGGCATAAAAATGCCAGCATGTTGGGGCTTAGTTTGACCTCCAACAAAGGAATGTGTTAAAAACTTCCAATAGCACCTCTCAAACCACAAAGGACCAAACACAGCTTGATGTGTGAACTGAAGATCTTCAAGTGAATTAATTGCAGTATGTACATGAAGTCAATGGTGCAGGAACACATGTTTCATTACACAATGTGTAATGAAACTGAATTGAAAACTGACTTGTTTAAAGTTGTCATTGGGTCATGGCACAGGCAGCACTGGTAAAATATTTTTTGTTAAGTCAAGGGGAATAAGCCTATAGCTTATACCAGCTACTAAAAGACCACAATACAAACTGAATGTGGTTTTGCAGCGCCTATTTCTGCCAATAGTTATTAATATTTTGTAGTGTCCTGATAAACCTTTTTCACATTGGACATTTTAAAACACAGGTGTAACTACATAACATGAATGACTGCATTTCATTTAGGTGTTCACTGGTATGGCAAACAGGAACACCTGAAATTGGAACCAACCATTACACCTGTGCTATTCCTGCTATAACAAGAAAGAATGTCTTCTGTGAGAAATGTCTGTTGCAAGTGTATCAGTGTATGCATTGTACTAGGTACTGAGTATGTATTGTAATCTCAAAGCTCTAGCCATTGGTCAGCAATAACGTCCTGCCTTCCACTACGTACACCTTAAAATCACACACCTTACCTAAAAGTTGGTCATAACAACTGCACTCACCATCACCATTGTGGAGACTCGGGAAACTCCAACAAAACGGCAAATATCAAGGGAAAGAGCCTTGATTGAAAAATACCAACATTTTCCTTTAATACTTTCACAATGTCATACCAGAAACCCATGAGGTGATTAATGACAGGGAAGTGGTTTGAGTCTGACCCAGGCTGTCCACACCAATCGTGTAAGAAATGTGCTTAATCAAGCAATCATTGAAAGTCTCCAAAGCAAAACGTAACACATGGAGCTGGTTGAACCCGCATGTGCATGTATAGATTATACAAAATATTTTTTCACCTTATATATTGCCTATAAGTTGATTGACTGATGTGCAAGTGGATGATTTCCTCTAACTGAACTGATTTTGTTTTCCTTCTCCGAAACCGAATCGTACAGAGCGAGCATTTATTACTTCTGCATTTTCTTTCTTTTGTGTGAATTTATGGAAATCCTGCAGGAGCATTTTGGTTGAGAAATGGACTCTTATGAATTGGTACCTCTGAACTGATTCACATCCTCAGCTATCAATATAGGCTTTATCTTAATGAAAGAGATATGTTATAACCTGCATCACATGTTTACCAGTTATACAGACTTTGACACTCAATAATCAGACCGCTACCGTATGTACAGAGTGGGTAAGTAATTGTGTACTGACCATCCATTCTGAAATGATGATGTCCACCTTCTCCACAGGGAGGTTGATGTCTTCTATGCGGCCTTTGATCAAAGTGATCTTGTCCTCGAGCTGGTTGGACCTGCAGGAAACATGAAGGAATCAAAGGACTTACAAACTTGACTGCCATCCAACAAACCAAAGGTACAAGAGTGGGCTTTGAAGTTTCACTGTGGTGTGCAGTAACTGCTAAAATAAGTAGATACCAAAAGCCAATTATGGTCAAGAAATGTTGTCTGATGTAAGGAGAATTCATTGATTTTCCTAGGTAGTGTACAGTGGGATTATCAGATGTTTTTGTCAGAAAACAGCAGCCTTCTGCTGCAGCTTTAAATTGGAGTTGATGACAGAGATGAGCTGAAAGGTGTTAAAATGCTCAAAGGGGCTGTGGGTTCATCGCAGTGAGTGACCCTTCTCACATTACACATAGCCATTTGAACTACTGTTAATATGAAAATACTGATTAATGCAGCTTTAAGCTTCACTGAAGCTAGAGTAGCCAGTCAACTGACAAGAGCATTGTAGTTATAGTCACATTAACTACAAACTTTACAAGACGGATGGCAGCAATCACTTTTCTTACATTATGAGCAATTTTTCAAACTTGTCAAGACCAGATTGCCACATTCTTTTCATATGTTTCCAGTCTTTCCCTATCCATGTGAAACCGCAACCGTGGGCCCACAGAGGTGTCAGGCTCAGGTAGGAACTGTAAGATCAGTGCTGCTGTTTAAATGATCCTTCCTTTCAGACCGGCCAGTCTGGGTATCAATCTCTGTGAATATTCCATTATCATGACAGCTAATGTTACCGAGGACAGAACAATTACTCACAGCGGCCCAGAGTGCATTTCTGTAGCAGCGATCCTTATCTTGAACCGTCTCTCCCCTCTCTCCTGCTCTGCGCTCGCTGCTATCACCTCCTCCCAGAATCCAACCCCCCCACCCTCTCCCACCCCACCCCACCCCACACCCCTCACCCACAAGCCCCTACCTCCTCCACCTTTCACAAGAGGGAAACACTGTAATCTCATTATTGGGGTAATTTAGAGGACAATGTCAGGACTCAAGGGAGAGAGAGTCAGTATCTGTGCAGCTTTGTGTGTGTGTGTGTGTTTGTGTGTCTGTGTGAGTGTAAGAGAGCGAGACAGGAGGAGAGAGGTTGTACATTTCATCATGGTAAACCAGTCTTTGCATGGTGGATTGATGGTGGATTTTTTTTAACCTCTTTTTTTTTTGCAGGAACGTGCAGGATCACATTCACACAGTTTAACACATTCACACCTGGAAGCTGCTCAGTACAACAACAGTCTGACCAACAGTCAGACTGCCTTGCTCAAGGGCAACCTCAGTGGTGTAATGAGGGAGGGGCAAGAGCTGCTTTTTCACTTTCCCCACCCAGTTTTATCCTGCCAGTTCGGGATTGAACCCACGACCTCACAGTCACAAGCTCGCTTCTCTAACAGTCTTAGTCGGACAAATGATTTTCTCACAATAATTGTTCTCATAATTTGGATTTCAGTGCTCTTATTACAGATGATATAGACACAAATTTCCAATGTCATTAAGATCGTTAAATAACTAATATATCAGACAACATATATGGTATAGTTTCTTGTTGTCTTTTTTTCAGTATCATCAGGACATGGTTGAATATTGTCCATTGTTAGAATGAAAAAATTAATTGTAAGTGTTTTTAAATGACTTATGAAATAATAATTAATTATTTAATAACATTTCATATCAAATGTTTCAATTTAATCATGTTTTTCTGGATAACAAATTGCACAAAATTCAACACAAACATTTAAAAATAGCATTTGCCGGAGTGTCCCGAATTACATGAGTCAAACAAATATCCACAAACTGATAATCTGTCTATCTTTAGTTCATCTCACTATTAAAAGTTCAATTTTACTCATCAATGTAAAATATTTACATAGTAGTATTTTATCTATCTTTTTTTTCCCACTTTGCTGTCACAATCTAAAGCATTCTATCGGATAATCCATCAATTCCAGCCATTTAAAAAAAAAGTATTTAGACAGTATCCATTAAGGAAGTGACTGTGAAGGAAGGAAGTCACATCCAGCTTTTCATTTAAACTTCGGCGACGGAGTGAAGACAGGAGATGGATGCTCCTGCCTAACCAACAGGAGCCACTTTAATTACAATCCTGATATTAACATCGAGAGGAAGTGACGAACACACACACAGGCCAGCTGCACACACACAGAAATAAGACCTATAAAATCACAACCCAAGCAAACGGTGGATTTAAAAGACACCCAAAGGGCCGAGTCTGTGTGTGCTTCCGTATGTATGTGTGTGTGTACATATGTGAGTGTGAGTGTGTGTGTGTGTGTGTGTGTGTGTGTGTGTGGGGGGGGGGGGGGGGGGGGTTACAACATCTTTCTTTAGCTGAATCTTCACCGCTGGCAAACCTGCGACGCAGCCTGCATGCCAACTCACACTCCAACAGCGAGTCAGTGGGCTGTAAAATTAAAACGTCCTTTTTCCTTCAGCAAACCCCATTGTTTTGCTTATACGACACTATCTTACATAACGGTAATAATAACAGTCATAATGGCCCCTAACTCAAAAAATGCATTTTAGAGGCAGGGGTGTGATGGAGGAAGTGGTTGCAGGTAGATGTGGAGACAGCTGAGGCTCTGGTGGAGGTAAATGGACCCCACTGTGGAGAACTATGTGCTGGAAACTGGAAACAAACAGCACCTGAAATTGGACTGAGGACCGTATTAAAAGGTACCGACAGGGGGTCATCTACATGTTTGCGTGTGTGTGAGTGTGACCGTGGGTCTCGGACTGTAGTTACTGCAGGGGGAGAGGAGGCAAGGGGTGAATTACTCAGACCGCAGGTGTAAATTATGTGCATTATGGCCACGCGACTGACAGCAGCTCTATTGAAGTCAACCAGCTGCAATAAATAAAAAAGGTGGCTGGAGGTCACACGGACCCCTACTCCCACAATGCTCTGCTGCATACACTGGGAAGAAATTCTATCCACATCATGGGGAGACTCACGAAGGACCGCTACGTCTTGTAAGGTGAGGGTCACATGACCGACAGAGGTTGCAGAGCTATCGCTACCGAGCTAATCTGCTAGCATGTTAACAGCCGACTGAAAGACAAGTACTGATGAGTTTTAAAAGAAGAAGAAAAAAAGAATTCTATTAACTACCAATGTATTGGGACAAAGGCATAAAAACAGATTTATATACATACCTGAGAAATAGGTTTCAAAGACTGTAGTGTGTCTCTCACCTGACTATGTCCATGGCCTGATAGATGATCTCTGATTGGTCGACTGCTATAACCTTCTTTGCTCCAGCTCTGGCGGCGAACATGGACAGTATGCCGGTGCCACAGCCCACATCTAGCACCACCTGCAGGATGGAGGAGAGTGGGGGGTGAGGGTAGAGGTGGGACAGGCACAGTCAGAATTGACCCAGGGCTAACTAAATACGATACTGAAAATTAAGAAGATGACAGAGCTGCAGAGTTGAAAAGGTCCCAACATTTAGGAGTCCCCCTTTTTTGAACGCAGCTCCCTGTGTGCATTCACTCGCATGGGCCACTGCGCATGGTTTGTGAAAGTCTGACTGACTGGGCAGTTATTTCTAGTGCACGCAGGTTGAGAAAATTGAACAAATTACATCCGAAACAACTCAGCACACAGCCTGAAGTAGGGAAAATTGTTATCTCCACACAGCCAGAAAGAGAAAATACTGACAGACACAAATGACTGCATCACCAAAAAACCTAAAAAAGAAAGAGCCTTCTTGAAGGATTGCTACCAGTATTCAGCAACAAGTGCTGCCTACATGAAGAGAGATCCAAGTATGCTGCTCAAAATTGCTAGAATGCAACACGGCAAGAAATGATCACTGGAAAAAAAAAAGGTGATTTCTTACCCAAAGTGGTATACTTACTGTAAAAACAAATTTAGACAACTGTTGGCTCCAGACATTGTTGTCTGAACAGGGTATTGTTTTTATAGTTTATCAGATAAAAACATGAAAATATGCTGCTTGTTTTATCACAAGCAGCATATAAAACTGTATTTTTCTTGCATTTCCTTTTGGATCTTTGTTTTCTAACCGTGTGCTGCATTCATGCCCTGCCTGGAAAGTCTTCTTTGTGGGATTCTAAAGTCAGTCAATAAATGGCATTACATTCACATTTTAATTTGGTGGACAATCAAGACAAACATATGATAATGATAATAATGACAATGATGAACAAGTGCAAACTGTCATGGAGGCTGATTTGACACATTGATTTTTTTTAAGGATTGTAGGAACTTCATTATACCACTTAATGGCATTTGCTTCCATCTCTGTATTAACATCTGGAGGTCAACTCATCAAACTTAATGGTCTTATATTCAACATGCTGAGTTTGCTACTACAAACAGCTTCTAAATCATCAGGTTCACCGAGTAACTTTTTAATTCTAGCCATTGTTGTTAACTTCTCAATTAGCTCTATTTTAGGTTTCCATAGGTTACAATTAAGTTGTTCATCCCCACTGCTGTTAAATCACTGAGACCAGCTGCAATGACCATACATCCATCTATATATAACACTGTGTTTATTTGTGTCTCTATCTAAGGCACCTTCAACTTCCCAGCAAGCATCCCGCTGCCTTTATGGGTTCACAGAGGGTCAACAGCACACTGCTGACACAACATAACACACAACACCTCGTCCCTCTCTCAATCTTTCTGTACCGCTACCCACCCAAAAAAAAAAATCTTAGCAATACTGAAATAAGAATATCCTATTTCGTTTTCTATTTCCCGCTTCCTGTAGAAGGTGACACCTCCCTCTCTGCTGACTGCTTCGCTCTGACAGGGATAATGTACGTTCCCATCAACACAACCTGCCTCCCTCCTCTACAGACTCATCCCAGCACTAACCAGCAGCCGCCCATATAATGGATGGTCATGATACAGGCCACTGCTTCCTGCAACTAAAGGCAATGGAAAAGAGACGGGTGAGGTGGTGGGGGGGCTTGTTGGAAAGGGCTTTTGGGGGGGGGGGGGGTGTTATGGGTTCGATGGTGGATTGCGCGCGTTTGTTATCAGCGCTCTGCAGTCGTCATTCGAGGCGCTAATAAAAGCGCGCTGTGTTTTAAATCTGACACCATCACCTTATTAATGTCTTTCCTGCAAAATGCACACGCCTATTCCTGTTAATAGACTTGGCTGTACATTAAACCAACAAACCTGCACATTTACACACATTAACACACATGAGAATATCTATTTGCATCCGTTCGGTCGGCTCACCTTGTCTCTGAACACTTCTGGGTTGCGGTACATGAAGTCGCGGTAACTCTCTGTGCGCACTTTATCCTGTGGAGAGAATATTTTTAAAAAATTAAGAACAATACAAACCTCAACTGTTCCTGAATAAGAGTGAGAGGAGAAAAGAACATATCTGGCAACATGTTAGTGTGTACAGCAAAAATTAAAATATACTGCAGGATTATAAATCTAACCTTTTGCAGATGTTTTGTGTTCTACAAAAGCTTGTGTTAGGATGCTCGTGCTGTGATATAACGATGCATTTTAACTGGCCTTTTCACCCCTCTTGGGAAAAAGAAATCCCAAGCATAGCATGTAAAGCTTTTCTACACGAGTTCAGATCATAACAGACTGTGGGAAATTTGGAAGAGACTGGTATTTTTCTAGTAGAGGTCAGGTCAGGACTCTAGGCTAATTAACCTGCCAATCAAATCTGCCCACAAACCCCAGCAGCTCCTCTGAGGAAGAAAAGCAACTAAATCTATTGAAAATGACAGTAATGACTTGCAAGATACAGTGTAATTGAGGAAGTTTCAATACTTGGTTTAAAAAAAATCAAAGCTTTTGCTCTCACACAAAAGAAAGGTTTCAGTCAGAAAATCATTTAGTAATGTGGAAGTGATGACCAAAGAGTCATTCACTGTTCATTTCATTCATTCAGGCAGAACAGTCAAACAAGCTCTGATATTTGTGTCATTCATCTATGACGCAGCATTAAAGACAAATTTAGGCTGTATCATAGTGTTACAATATAATATGGAGTATCATTAAGAAATAATTGTTATTATATATCAATAGATCCTTTAGCTGTTATACTGTAGAAACATGTCACATAGCATTTAGACTTAGGTTTGACTTATTTGGGGAAAAAATCTAACTGATGGCAATTTTGATTCTAAGAGGTTTGCTGTGTTGCCTCGCAAGTTTCTGGACATGATTAGAGTGTTGTGTTGTGATGTAAACAGCAGTCGAGGAGCTTCTGATATGTTACGATAAGTCAACAGGCAGTTCACGCACTTGTTATGTTTGAGTTGAATTCTACCTCTTAAAACTGTTGAGTGGAGGGACAGTAACACAAAGAGGACACATAAAAAAAAAAGAAAAAAGAGTAAAGTATCTCTGGAAGGTCTAACTCAGACTGCTGAAGTCTCATAGTAGCTTTGGCTGAACTTCAGTTTGCATTTTTGCACGGAGCTGGACTGTGGATTTTGTCTCCTATAACTTACATTGGAGTCGCAGCAGGTCTAGAGTGTGATCTAGAGCTCTTTCAATGTACATATGGGTATGTGAGCTTTATATTAAGACAGACAACATTCACAATGAAATCTATAGTTCTTACAGTTTAAAATGGTTTTGTTTAAAATCCAAATTTCACTACAGAAACAATTAATTCTTCTGTCTAAATTGCTCAGAGACTAGAACTCTATGAAACTGATGAAATTCCTAGGTGGGTCAGTTCCTTGAAGCAAAGTGAGACAGATTCTCAACTCTTTCATGGGTCTGATGGGTCTGATCTCATTTTTTATTCATCAGGCTGATATCGCCAGCGACAATTTTAAAGTTGATTTATTTCAAACGGAAGTGACGTAAAATGAGGATTAAATCAGAAAACATGACACCCTCTTTCATAGGTCTCTCACACACACACACACACACACACACACACACACACACACACACAGTGCGTCAGAGATGATGCGCTTAACGCCAACCTGTGAAAGAGTTGACCATGTTCTACCGCAAAGCCCCCCCATCACGTGTCCTCAGCCCCTCCTGAGCCGCTGCTGGAGTTTACAGCTTGACGCACACACACACATGACGCAAAACTTAACAGTGCTTAGCACCAATCAGGACAGCCAAAAGGAATATGTGTAAGCACTGCAGTAAGTAGAACAGGAAGGGAGGAGACAGCTGACCGCCACCCCCCCCCACACCCCACTCCCTCACACACACACACACACACACACACACACACACACAAACCCCCTCAGCTTACTGACACTTTTAGGTTTCTGCGCTTAAGCAGTGTAAAAATTAATTTCCACGTTTCAAGCAGCCGCCGTGCAACGGGCGCCGCTGTCTCACATGAGAGCTCAGCACTTATTGCTGATTTGACACTTTTGAGAAAATGTCTTGTCCTCAGTATCAATGTGTGCATAAAGATGATCACTTTCATTTACATGCTACATAGAAATCTTTCAACCAAGACGCATGCTGATGAACCTGCTCTCGCTCTGCGGAGGCTCCTGCACCCGGGGGGGGGGGGAAGTAACTCACGAGATAGTAATGAGACCTGCAGGTCTGGCCAGTGTGAGTGTGTGTGTGTGTGTGTGTGTGTGTGTGTGCGCAACTCAGACCTTCAGCATCTCCTCATGGATGCCATAATGGCCGTAGGAGCTGAAGTAGGCCTCGTCTTCGTCATCTCGGAGCTCGGCTACAGTGCCCAGGTTACCAGATCTGCTGGTTTCTACATTCAGCACCAAACCCTGAGCCAGCAGCCTGAAAGAACACCCGATAGATCTGCCTTTAACGTCTCATATTAGGACACGGGACAATAGCGGCGACCAGAAAGCAGAAAGCACACACAACCTTCATGCAGGACGTAGCGGTAAATGGAGGAGATGGGAGGCATTCATCTTTCTAACTCTCTTTTCACCCCGTCTCCTCCCTCCCCAACCTCACTCTTTCTGTAATTTTCCCTTATTGCCCCCCCTTCCTGCCTCCCCTCCTCACTTTAACCTCCATGCTGCAGTGGAATTTTCCCTCCCCTTTTTTATCTCTTCCCTTCCTCCAAACTTCTTCCACAAGGTACTCTAGTTGATGTTTCTGCAATACTGGGTTCACTGTGTCCCCCTGCTGGCCACAGCAGGGTACTTCAGGAGTAAAGCAATACACTGAGTACAGTGTAAGCTCACAAGAACATAAAATCTTACTAAGATTGACAAGAAATAAACTAATAGGACAACGCTGTCACGGCTAGAGGTTATAAAAATATGTGAAAATGCAGAGACGTCACTGACTTGAGTTTGTGCAGATCATCCATGGCTCTGGCCAGCGCCTCTTCTGAGCGGCAGGCTCTCTCCTCAGCGGCCTGCGCCCTCTGTAACACGGCATTATGGGACTCTGCCCTAGATGACAGGCACCCCGACAGGCCCGACATCTCACTGCCACACAACTCCTCAGGGTCTACCAGAAACACAGAGAGGGAGAGACAAACAAAGATGTAAAACACAGAGGCCGAGCACAAAGGTCAATGACTAACAGGGCAACGAGTACAAAATGACATGTCTATTTATCTACTGCTTCTACAGCTTCAGTTTAGTTGTTTTAATGACTTCTGTTTTTTTGAGCTATGCATATTTCATGTTTTTTTTTTTTTAATTTTCATACTATATGTTTTCTGTTGTATTTTTAATGGCTGCTTCAAGGTAAGTTTCCTTTAAAATAAAAAGTGAAGCAAAGTAAATCTGAAATCAGTAAATTTATCAAGGTCATATCTCACAATTAGCCTAGAGTAGTAGCAGTAGTAGTAGAGTCACAAAATTATATTTTCACTGTACTTCTCCTTATCCATAAGGTCCCAGCAGAGTTTAAGAAAAAAATAAGAGTAACCGACCTCGTAACTAACAATAAAACTGTAGAAGAAACAGGTGTTGCTTTTGTTTGGTGCATTTGCTTTATTCCAAACAGCAGCTCTCTTTCATTGTCCAGATTTGGGCAAACATGAAATGATCTTACATCCTATTTTCTACACCAAGTACAATGCAGCCACAAGACATGTCAGGACTGGATAAAAAGCATGAATCTCATTTCTTGTCAACCAGAAAACCTGTCACTTCACTCCGCTTATGCTTTCTGCACCTACGCACAAAACTATATCCTGCTCCTTCTCTAAGGGATGTTCAAAGGGGGAAATACAAGGAAATCACTGACTGCAGTAAAAGCGACTGAAGTTGGTTAGTTGGTTGGTTACACCTCTTTGATCTGGATCAGAGCTGAGACCGTAGACAAACTTTATAGTACCAGCCTGATAAATGTGAATGAGTGTGTGAATTTGCGTTTGCTCATGTGAGTTACAAGCCAGTTCAATGAGGTGTTTAGCATCTAAAACTTTCTGCCTAAGATTGGCAAGACAGACATATCTGTTGCTCAAACTGGAGCCAGTTACTCAAAATCTGTGTAGTAGTTGCTGTACCTGTCTGCAGCAGAGGGTCGTCCTGCAGGACCGGCCGCAGGAAGTCTTCGCTCTCCCAGGGTAAAGGAGCGTCTGGCAGCCCCGTCAGACAAGATGCATCACATTTCTGTGAGTACAGATTTGTTTAGACAAGAAATCCATCTGTTCAATCACTCTTTTTCAATATGCACTACAATTACTTGACAATCTTTGCAGATGTTTTTTGGGGTTTTTTGGATAAAATATTAACAATCCTATATGTAAAGAAACACTGAACACGAGGTAATGAACAAAAATTGCGAACACCAGAGAAAAAAAGTCTAACTTTCCCAATATATGAATTTACAGCATATGAACTTTTAAGACTTTATAGTGTATGTGAAGGTTGTGAAACTGAGCGCTTTACTCTCTACCATTAAATGATATCGGTTTAAGGTTTCTAAATAGAGAGATGAAGGTACTTACTGTTGAGCGTATAAAGTTGATCATCTTTATGTAACCGTAGTCATCTAAATCTAATGAGGAAAACAAAGGTGAGTCTTTTCAACAAAACTGAATAATCCTCTGGCTTTTCAGTGAGGCAAAGAGCTTCAGTATCTACTTACTGTGTTTTTTTATCACGTCTACGAGGTTGACCTGGTGCTCAGCTGTGCAGTGCTGCAGGGTGGCCAGTACAGAGCTCAACACCCTGAGAAAAATAGAGAAAAAAAATTCAATTACAAAGCCTAATACAATATACACTACTGTGACATAATTTAACTTTGAATTTTGTGAACAGTTACATCCCACTGGTTTTGAAGCAGGGAAGACTGAAACAAAATAATCTTTCTTAGACAGATTTTGAGTTTTTATCAGTTGTGATTTTCTGCCTGATAACTGATCAGTAGGTTAAAAATTTGGATGTCTGGACCCACATTTCTCATAAACAATGTATCTGAGAAACACTCACTGTCTGGCATTGTGCTGAAAGTTAAATTAGTACTAAAACAATCTTCAGAAACAAATAGCCTACTTCATCAGAGGAGGGTTAGAGAGGTATTTATGAAGATTCCCACACACACACACTCTAACTCTCTTTCGAGTACAAGTTCTCAAACTGCAAATGAGAACAACAACGATGCTCATACTGAAACAACAATGCACAGTCTAATTTCTAATTATGACTTAAAGGGCAGGTTCACAACTTTTCAAGTGTGTTTTAAAACAACAGTCAGGTGTCCATATGAACAGTCAAAGAGGTTTGCCTCGCTGTATTTATTCCTCCTGTTCATATTGGCTATTAAAAGATCCCCTTCAAAAATGCACTTTCAGTGAAAGTGATAGAGACCAAAATCCACAATGTGTCCACACAGTTGGTTTGTGTAAAAATGCATTTAAAAGTAGATGTGAAGCTTATATGTGGCTTCAGCAGTCTGAGTTAGTCATATCAAGTGGATATCTGTCACATTTACAGTCAAATTCCTTCTTTGTGTTTCCTTGGACAGTGTTTCCCTGTTGAGCTGCAGTGAAAGTAAAGTAACAAAAAAGAGGGACCTGACTGTTGTTTTAAGACAGACTGGAATAAATTGTGAACCCGTCCTTTAAAGTGAAAGAAAGGGGAGGTTGAAAATATGATGGATGGATAACAAGAGAAAGTTCTGACAAGAGCACTTCGGGTGATGTTCTGCAACTCAGTAAAAGAAAGTAAACCTCGACCAGTGTATGTTTAAGATGCTGACTATTGTAAAAGTCTGCAGTCTGTTTCCTTTGGCAGTGCAGCGTCATCTCACCTGTCACAGAACAGACAGGTAACTGGCTGACTGCCCTCCTCCTCCTCCTCCATACACTGCCACTGCTCTTCATCATCGTCATCATAGTTATCATCATCCGAGAGCTCGGGCATATCCTCAGCAGCTCCATCACAATCTGTTAATGTAAAACAGTTACAATCAGAGCTGCATGTAAAAGCCACGAAGCCACACAGTCACTTTGGCAGCGTTGAAGTTACGTTTCATAGATGAATTAGCATGAACAATACAACTGTTACAGCCGTTGACGCGTCGTGTAACGCATCCAAAGACAACAATTAATTAGCTATACATGCGATAAAAGTTATCATTAGCTCAAATAAGCGCATGCGTTTTTATATACTGTTTATATTCGCTATTAACCACACTCACGTGGGTCTGTGTATTCTGCCATGATGTCGAGATGTCGCCTTGGTTTCAGTGGACTTCCTGGTGACGTTTGTTGACGTAATGAACGGCAGACGCTTCAATTCCAGATTTAAACCACAAGATGTCG